>NC_090274.1:74613607-74928785 GCF_040414725.1 Anabrus simplex
ATTTTGACCATAACTAGTGGAATGAATCTGATTGTAGTGAATATTATAAATAATTCTTGTTTCATAATTATGAATCTGTGAATTGGTAATTACTGATGTGTTTGAGTGGACCAATTTGTTTTGAATTTTATAGATCATAATTATAGCAGCCTTTATGCGGAGGTTTGGAAGTGATAATATATTACAATATTTATACATATCTTTAGTCGGTGTCAGAATTGGCAGTTTGAAAACTATTTTTAGTGCTCTCTTCCTAAGGACCTCTACCTTTCCAAATAATTCTTTATTGCAGCATGCCCAGACATGTATCATATAAGAGATGTGGCTTTCAATAAGAGCATAGTAAATATCCTTCAACAACCTACGAGAGAACTTATATCGCAATCTACTGAGGATACCAATCACAGGGATAATTCTATTACAAATAGTCTCCACGTGATTACTCCATGACAGATTTTAATCTATAATCAGCCCTAAGAATTAAGTACTGTGCACTTTCATTACTCTTTGATTGAAGAAAGTCAGATTTTTATCCAAATTTAATACATATAAAGGTTTGTGAAAATTTATGTAGTTTGTTTTTGTTAGATTGATAGTTAATCGGTTGGAATTAAGCCACGTTTCAAGTTATCGAATATCCTGCTGCATATTTTGTTCAAGTTCATGATTGCTAGAGCCTGTATAAAAATATTAGTGTCATCAGCAAAAATGGATAGTCTTCCATTTAATTTAAGGTGACCAATATCATTAATGAAGATAAGAAACAATAAAGACCCAAGAACAGAACCCTGAGACACACCAATTGAGATCACCTGCACATTACTCTGATTATTATTACATGTAACAAAGTGCTCTTTATTAGAGAGGTAATCAACAAACCAATCCAATGTAATACCTCTAATGCCTGCTACTTCCAATTTATGTAATAAAATTTTATGATCAACTGTGTCAAAAGCCTTTTTAAGATCTATAAATAAACCAGCAGCTAACATACCCGAGTCTAAAGCTTGTTGTAGTTTAATAATAATATCCTCAATAGCATTACTGGTACTCGAGTGAGGTAGGAAACCATACTGAAATTGATAAAGATATTTATTTAATAAAAAAAATAATAATCCTTTTTTAACCACTCGTTCTAAAATCTTAGATAAAGGAGGTAGTACCGAGATTGGTCTGTAATTACTTACATCAAATTTATCCGTACCTTTATAGATTGGTACAACTCTGGCGATTTTAAGTTTGGCTGGTACTTTACCCTCTGATAGAGATTTGTTAACTAATTTTGTGATGTGAGGTATAATAAATTTAGAGAGTCTCTTTACAAGAATATTACTAATACCAAAACAGTCAACTCTACAACTGTTTTTAAGATTATTAGTTATTTGTTCAATTACATTTTCATTAGTAGGGGTTAAAAATAAGGAATTAGATGGGCCAGGTTCAAGGTGAGGGTATTTACACTGAGGAATGTTCTTAGCTAAGGACAGACCCATATCAGTGAAATAGTCATTAAATATAGTAGAAATTAGACTAGAATCAGTCACCAACTTATCATTTACTTTCAGTTGTATTTCTTCATTGTTACTGTTATTAGTTGTTAGAATATTATTAATAACTTTCCACTGATTATTTGTGCTCTTCAACTTATTGATATAATAATTATTTTCTAGATCTCTTTTCATTCTAGTAACCCTGTTACGTATGTCTTTATAGTCTTGTATTAACTGCTGTTAAATATAGCCACATCCCATACTAACTACCATCTGTGGTCTTTTAATTTTATAATATAAATTATTTTTTTGTTTGATTAAATTTAACAGTTCTGAAGTAAACCATGGGCAAGAGGGTCTAACTTTCTTATTTAGATTAGGACTTTCAGTTTTAACTAGAGCAGTACTTTCTTTAAAATATGGCATTAATTTATTTGTTATGATATCCGAGCTATCCTCTTCATTTATAGTTAATGACGTTTGAGACATATATTTTTCCATAGATGGGACATGGTATTTTGTAGGTTGCATTACATAATTTCTTTGTGTATTCATTTTGGGTGTAATATTAATATCCAAGATTAATAAATTGTGATCACTCAGATCATTTATTATGTTATATATTTTATATTTGCAGACTCTGTTTACGTAAAAATGATCTATAAGTGTACTAGTTGTCAATGAAATTCTAGTAGGAAAGACAGTGTTACATGAACTCTCGTTATCACACCCACAGAGATTCTGAAGCTCAGTAGATATATGACTATTTTCTAATTTATTTATATTAAAGTCACCAACAGTAATACAAAATGTTTTACCACCTTTATTCCAAATATCTTCTAAACATTTTAGAAAATCTTTGGAAAATTTGGTATGAGGGTTATATACTGCTACTAAGTGAATGTCATTCACAAAACCCTTTATCTCGATTAATAATATACTACATGAACTGGCATTAATGTTAATAGATAATAATACATTAGCCTTATACGGTTCCTTTATATAAATTGCAATTCCACCACCCCTATTATGTGATCTAGAGCAAAAGAGACCATCATATCCATTTAGATTAAAATATTTTTCTTCCTCAGGAGAAACCCATGTTTCAACAACTACAATGATTTCAGGATATTATGCTTCCTGTATTGTATAAAGTAAATTACTCCGCTTATTACGAATACTTTGGGAGATGATGTATAGAATTCTAATTCCATCTTTGTTAGTAAGCTCCTGTAGTTCACTTAGTTGGACTTCAGAACCTTCCATAAAGAATAACGTGGATTATTCAAGTACCTACAAGTAAATAGCCTACCTAAGTCCTAAGGGGAAGAGAGAGCTAAGACATCATATATGTTTTTGATATGTATAATGCTAGAAGTATCATTTCTCCTTACAAAAATTCTCCCTTCCCTTGACCACACATATATGAAGCCTTTCGCTCTAAGGTCTTTAGCTCTCTTAAGAAGACCTTTAGATTTAGCTGTTAGGTGGTCATTGATGTAAGTATTATGGTTAGTGGCATTAATATTAAGTGCAGTGGATGAAATTCGCACATCTTCACTTTGTAGTTCTAGTATACCATGAATTTCCATGTTATTACGTCGTGAGTATTAAGTTGATCAATCTCGTCACAAGATTTGGATTTCATAATTTCAAGTTCTAGTTGCAGTTCTTTTATTTTTATATTTTTTTTCATTTTCTACCATTCTAAGATCTTCAATAATCCTCGTATTGAAGTCGATGCCCGTCTTTAAGCCTATCAATTACTTTATCGATTAGTCGCTCAAGGATACAATCGAAGAACGTAGAAGTACTCAGTATTTCACGAACAGTTGATGCGAGATTGTCAAGTCCACTTTCAGCAACTGGGATGTTAGTTTCGTTCACTTCGAGACACTTTAACTGACCCTGGGTATCCATCATGTTGCTGTTCTTGTTCTAATTCTTTTGCTTTTTCCGTGACATAACCTACAATTACACTACCACAATGAGGAACACGAAATTATATAATTACACAGCCCTTCAAGGTTAGCCAGCAGTACGTGATTTTTCCTTTCAATAGTCACTAGGAAATGTACATTACTATAACGTAGGAAAACTTCAAACTCCTTTAATTACCCGCCACAAACACTATTTTAAGAGACAAACATACATCACACAATATTAGAGCCGCCATCTTACATGATGCCTTCAGATTAGTAGCAACGCCTTGGCGTATGTAACGTAATACTCACTCAGGTAAAATGAATTCAATAAGAATAAAATAAAAGGAGGACTCCTTCCACATAACCAAAAAGTAAATGGTTCTGAGGGTATAAAACCCTCGCACAAACGGATTTTATCCCGAGTTCATAATTTAGACTGCAGCCAGACACTTATATGCCCACCAAACACATCTCACTCGCATCACGGCTGATCGTCCACAAAACTTGGCAGGCTAACCCACACCAAGCAGGAACCTCTCCACGCCTGCCCAAGCGTACTAACTGGTTGAAAAGAAAGCAAGAATCATGTTAGACTCGCTCCCAAGGTGGCCCCCGACTCAGAACCCAAGAATATTACTCGTGGCGAGTTAATTAAATACATAACACATTAAAGATAAAACATACCTCCCAGGGCGGAGAGGACAAAAATAAAATTTTGCGACATGAAGTTGCACAGAAAGTAGTAGTTGAATACAATTTGGAAATAAATTCCAATAGACACCAATCCCTACAGCGAAATGCCGGTCGCAAAATATAGTGGGAGAGGACTAAAAACACGTCACCTATGTGACAAGGCTTACCGAATGAATGCTGAAAGGCTTAACAATATGTAATTTAGATGTATGTACGGTTGTAAAAATGTGTAAAATTTACTGCGCACAAGAATACTCTGGAAGCAGATTTCAGTTATACAGCTGACATACACCTCACATTTCTTTAACATTTCTGATCATGGCTTAACCGTTAGATAATACTTCATTTGAGCCATCGCATACTAATGACAGATACTTGTAACTGTCACGAGGGAAGCTGAAAATCGACAACGTTGAGAAAACATTTAGCTGTTACCAGTAGCTTTCAGGGGGATAATTATCACATATCAGTCACTCAGCTCATGGAATGGGAAATAAAAAAACACTACGGTGGACATGGCATGTCGTAAACGATATCATCACTCTGATACACGACATACTTAACTAATGGTTGCTCACTTAGGGGCATTTGACAATTCCTGGTGTACAAGGCAGTTTTCCACGTGTATTGGTGTTATTTAAACTACCTGTGGCATTAGTGACGAGATTTATGTTAATTTATTCCAATTGCTTCGAGTCCTGAAGTGCAGAAATATTGTTTAACTTTTCTTTGACATTGATCATGCACTTGGAAGATCATCACCTACAAATCCGCACTCCTAAGAGAAGAGTAATACAAAACAAAACGGCATCAGCTAGTTGGCAAGAACTCGAACTACCGACTGTTACATAGCACCGTCGCAATCATCTCTTGCGCAATCCATGACACGCCATTTTATTTCTCCTTTAGCACATGAATAGCGCTGTGTCTGAATAACTTCACATATCGTTCCGAATTTCAAGACCACGAGAACACCAAACGCAGAATTTTATTACGGTTTTAACAAGGACAATGGAGTTGTTTCAGCAGGGCTTGTCAAGGATTACAAGTAGCGTTAGTAATATGTCAAGATGTATAAACGAAGTTCCTTGTTCGCATTGCCGTAAATTATTCGTGTGTTCTACGTGCCTCACGAACCATATTAGTAAGTCACATATTGATGTGGGAAATTCTGAACCACCCTACATCATTAAGGATAATCGACACGGCTCCTCGAGATGTATTCCGTTTAACAGTACTGAACTGAAGAATTTGTCACTATCAAAAATTGGTCCACTTCTTGTCCAATTAAAATATGGTGTCCCTGTTCTGCGCCGTGTGTCAAGAGGTGCTCGCTCAACCGTGGCCGACGCCTTGCGTGAAGTTGTTCGCCGTGTGGTGGAAACCAATGATACGAGTACTTGGAACGATCTTATTTTTCCTTTTGGTGCTCTCCGTGTTCCTGAGAAAGCAGATGAGGTAACCAACCTTACGTCGGGGGTTGAACTGAGAGAGTTCGATGTTGGAATGAGGTCCACTGTGATGCCATACCATTTTCTTCTTTACATGATCGGAAGTCTCACTCTTCGCTTAGTTCAGTCAACGTCAACGTCAAGAGCGTGGAGAAAAACTTTCCGATGGTGACATTCGGGGAGCATTTCTATTGCTTATTTCTGATTGCACAGTCAGCACGCCCGATGCGTCTGTATTGGAAGACCTTCGTGAGAATCTACCTACCAACTTAGGTCCAGTCGTTCTTCCGGATCCTCCGAAGACATCAACTTTTTTCCTGGAGTCACGACCACAGAACATTTTTATGCCATCTCTTCCTTTCCTTCTGGATCTGCTGGTGGACTGGATTGCCTTCGTCCGTTGGTCCTGAAATACCTTATCCAATGTCAAGAGCATGATTCTAAGGAGCAACTCCTAAGATCTTCTCGAGGTCTACTTGACCTCATCATTTCTGGCAGAGTCCCTTTTAAGGTTCTCCCACTTTTCTTTGTTCCTCACTCACCGATTTGAAGAAGAAATGTGGTGGCATTCACCCTACTGTTGTCGGTACCGTTCGGGGTCGACTAACTGCGAAAATCATATGTTGCAGAATCCGCATAACTGCTATGGACTTCTGATCCCCCAATCAACTTGGAGTGTGTGTTCCCAATGGAGTTGAAGCTACGGTCCGTGCCGCAGATATCTATTACTCGTCTCGTCATCAGTGCCCGAAAGTTTTCGTTAAACTAGACTTTCGTAATGCTTTCAATGAGTTCAATCGTGATGCTATGTTGTTGGCAGTGAAGAATGAGTTTCCTTCCATCTAACCGTATGTATACCAGTGCAGCTAACAGACAAGTGACCATTTCATTGATGGAAAAATTATACTTTCACAATGTGGAGTTCAACAATGTCACTCACTCGGTCATGCTCTTTTCACAGTTACTCTTCAGTCGATTGTCAACTCCATTCATACCGAGTTAAACATTTGGTATTTGTATGAAGGTACCATTGCTGATGAACTTGACTTCGTCCTTTCAGCTCTGGATAACATTCGCACGCAAGCTTCAAACAATGGTCTACACCTTAATTTTTCTATGAGCGAAGTTGGTTTTCTTGGCGTTCATCGGGAAAAACTGAGATACTGTACGAGAAGTTTAATGCTTCTGCCCTGGAATTCGTCTTTTAACAACATCCATTACTTTTCCAGTCTTGGCGGTAGACCCCAGTATTCGAAGAATTCGATTTTGTGTTAAAATTCGGCCGCGAAACTATCCTCAAATGCTACCTGAATGGAAATGCCTCGTTACCATATTTTCTTCCTCTTCGTTCTGAAGGCCTCGGCATTCTTCGTGCTGCGGATATGGCGATTCCGCCATTTAAGCTTCTTTCCACGTTTCTGTTCGTCTTGTCAAGCCTCATTTTCCACCTGGTGGATGCCTGGACCCTGGTGCTGCCCTACAAGAGAGCACACGTTGGTGGTCAAGCTTGGTCGGCTTAATTAAACCTGACATTGTCAAAGGAAGTATTCAAGCTGCTTGGGATGCAGCTCTTATCAGTCGTCCCCATTCGCTTCTGCAGCAGCCAACTAGTAGTCTTCAAGACAAAGCTCGTCTCCTCGCTGCTTCTTCTCCAGAATCTGCTACATTGCTCTAAGCAATACCGTCGCCTTCTCTTGGTCTTCATCTTTCCAACGAGAGTTTCCGTATCGCTGTTGCTTTACGTTTGGGAGCAGTCATCTGTGAACCTCACCGGTGCTCAGCTTTTTTGCCTATGTTGATCGACGTGGCCTCCATGGCCTCTCCCGTTTTGAAAGTAAAGGCAGACACATACGCCACTTCACTATAAACGATGTCATCTTGCGGGTTCTGATTTCAGGAGACGTTCCTCCTATACGAGACCACACTAGCTGCTGCCGTTCAGACGGTAAAAGGCCAGACAGAATGACATTTGTGCCATGGAAAAGGGGTAAATCGAAAGGGGTAAATCGCTCTTATGGGATTATACCTGTGCCGACACATTCGCCCAGTCCAATCTTCCCCTTTCATCATTGAGAGGTGGAGGTGCATCCGTGAATAGGAAATCTGCTGAAAGAAGAAAATACAGCGATTTGTTGGACATTCTTCGTGCCAGTAGCCATTGAAACGAATGCTACCTGGGGTAACGAGGGCTTCAATTTTATCAATGAGATTGGCCGACGGAATGCACGGATTCCCGGCGATACGGGATCAACTGTTGATCTTATTCAGCGCAACATCATAGCTCTAATGCGTGGTAATGTCACATCCATTCTTGAGACACCACCACCTGCTAAAGAGCTGGATGAAGTTTTCTTCTTTAATGCATGACTTAGTATTTTATCATATTAAGGATATATTAGATTGCTAGTTTAATAAATATTTAAACACGTAAAATACATTTCTTTCAAGAATTCATGTGATTTGACATTTTTACAACAGGAACAGAGGTTTACTGTACCACTGGCTGTTTAGGATGAGAGATTATTTATGATGAGGTGTATCTGCTACACTACTGATGATGATGATGATGATGATGATTATGATGCTTGTTGTTTTAAGGGGTCATCGGCCCCTAATGGAACGAGATGGACGACACGATATATGATAGTGAAAATTTTAAAATGTATCCGCTGACTAGAGTTAAAGAAATGGTGATGGAGAAAAATGAGTATGGGATTAAAACAATCAGTGGATCTAATTCGTAATGCCTTATTTCTAATAAAATAATAGAAAATACAGGAAACAAAGGAATAAGGCATTGCCTAGTAGTACAGATATTGCCCCCTTTATTCCCGGTATGCTCAGCTGGAGAGCGATAGTCCCAGGCATGGACAGCTCGCTGTCTGGCTTTTATTTGCTTTTAAAAGGCGGGACAGGTATAAGGACTAGCGACAATCCCACAGAGACATTTAAAACAACAGATTTAACATTTATTTAGAAACTAGCACTGAAAACACAATTCTTGACAACATTTAACAATCAAATATTGACGGATTTTAACTCAAACGTTTCTCTGCAAGTTGCCTGAGACATAACACCATCGTTCTCCAACGCTTTCGAAGCTTCTATTTTGCTACTTGCGTTGCGTAGCACCGACACAGATAAGTCTTATGGCGACTATGGGGTAGGAAAGGCCTAGGAATGGGAAGGAAGCGGCCGTGGCCTAAATTAATATACAGCCCGGCATTTTCCTAGTGTGAAAATGGGAAACCACGGAAAACCATCTTCAGGGCTGCCGACAGTGGAGCTCGAACCCACTATCTCCCGATTACTGGATACTGGCCTCACTTAAGCGACTGCACCTTTCGAAGCTGTATTTTAACTGAAAAGTATAACAAAATGTTATTAGCCTACATGTGGCTTGAAAAAGAAATTAAATTTATGTTGGGAGAATCTCCTCTTAATAATGGTGGAATTATTTACAAGTTAAAAGAAGAGAAAATATCAAAGAGCTATCACGGCCCATAAACGTTCTTATGCCATCCTAGGCTATCCTGTATTTCGTGAGAACACCTAAACTCACATGAAGAAAACTTCACTTTCTCTCGAGAATTAATTAATTAATTAATTATGGCGTCATTGACTTCCCAAAAATCTATCAGAAAATATATAACGAAGTCGTCCTCCTCGTGGATAAGTTAACGTACGAAATTTCATTTTTCCGTATTGCACCAAGAATTACAATAAATAAACTTGATATTTCCACCTATTCAATACAATTTTAATGCTGTTATTCAATTACAACATATTAAATTTCACAGGACTAGTTTCGACGCGGACTTGCGTCATCTTCAGCTTTTCCGGAAAATAGGCAACCTTAAAATTCATGACATGTCTTAAAATGTTTGGCATGAAATCCAGTTAAATCTATAATTAAAACCTTAACTCATTAAAAACTATTATGACAAGTAAAAGACTTGCAAATCAGTCGTATGATAAAAGTTCATTGGTTAAATGATATTCTTATGATCAAGCAGTTGTTGAGCCCTTAAATTTGTTGAAGGATAGATAAAATATTGTGTTCCATTTCAATACAACTTGTATACTGCTGAACCATCTCGAAAAACGTGAAGGTTGGTCATATGGAATTTTCTGCATAAAATCTTCTATGTCTTAGGCCTATGAGGTGGAAACATTAAACTAGTTTCTTGTGATGTTTGTGAAACCAATGTTTCCTGGTTCAATGCGGAATCTGTAAACATATTAAAACGCGGTTAACGATCCAGTGTTGAATGTGTTGTGGCTCTAATCAGCAAAATGATAAAGTGATTGTATGTAGGACTCACCTCAAAATGCCGTGAGACAATGCTATTACCAGCCGCGCTCAATGAACATTGAAGGCTCTGAGCAGGTTTGCATGATCGGACGTAGCTAAAGAGAGGAAGTAGGGGTGAGTAGTATAATTGGATGGTTCGGCGGCCGCCTCCACCTCCGGCTCTCGGGAGAGGCCTCCGCCTCCCGCGGGAAATTTGAATTTTGGCGGGAAATTTGAATTTTGGCGCGAGATTTGAATTTGTAAACAAAGCCACGTGATTTTTGACAGCTGTCATCGACAAGAACGCATCGCTAACCTCACTGCTGCCATCTCGACGGGCCTAAGCCTCAGTGGTACCAACTTAACGTAACTAGCGCGACATTTGAATTGGTAAACAAAGCCAGGAGTTTTTTGACAGCCACGTGCTTTTTGACAGACAACAACGAATCGCAAACCTCAGTGCTACCAACTTAACCTCACTAGCGCGAGATATGAATTTGTAAACAAATCCACGAGCTTTTTGATAGCCACGTGCTTTTTGACAGACAACAACGTATCGCTAACCTCAGTACTACCATCTTGACGGGCCTAAACTTTAGTGGTACCAACATAACCTCACTAGCGCTAGGTTTGAATCGGTAAACAAATCCACGTGCTTTTTGACAGCTGTCACCCGCCATCCTTAAACCACAGAGCACCGTGCTGCCCTCTTTATCGCAGTAGCTGCAAATTCGTCACCTATCATCCGCAGTGCTGCAATCTTAACGGGCCTAAATCTTAGTGCTAACAACTTAACCTTACTAGCGCGAGATTTGAATCGGTAAACAAGTCCATGTGCTTTTTTGACAGCTGTCATCCACCATCTTTAATCCATAGAGCAAAGTGCTGCCCTCTTTAGCTACTTACCCTTGAAATGTGGTGGCGGATAATTTGAAAAATGCTTTTTGACAGCAGCCATCTTTAATCCAGAGAGCACCGTGCTGCCCTCTTTAGCTAGATACATTTGAAATGTGGTGGCAGGCAATTCCACGTGACAGCATCCATCTTTAATCAAGAGAGACCATGCTGCCCTCTTTGCGGCGGTGGCAAATTCCACGTAATCTTGTTTGGAAACAAACACACGTGCTTTTTTCTGACAGTTGTCATCCGCCATCTTGCATCACAAACCTCAGTGCTGCAAACTTTAGCTACATACCTTTGAAATGTGGTGGCGGCAATATGAAAAATTCTATGTGCTCTTGTTTGGAAACAAAGCCACGTGCTTTTTTGACAGCTGTCATCCGCCATCTTTAATCGAGAGAGCACTGTGCTGCTATCATGCGGGCAATTTCGTCAGCTGTCATACGCCATCTTTAATCCACAGAGCACCGTGCTGCCCTCTTTATGACATGTAGCAGCGGGCAATTTGAAAAGTTCTGTTAGCTGTCATCCGCTATGTTTAATCAAGAGAGCACCGTGCTGCCATATTTAGCTAGATACCTTTGAAATGTGGTGGCGGCAAATTGACAAATTCCACGTGCTCTTGTTTAGTAAACAAACTAACGCGCTTTTTGTCAGCTGTCATCCGCCACCTTACATCGCAAACCTCAGTGCTACACTCTTTAGGTACATACCTTTGAAATACGGTGGCGAATAATTTAAAAAGAAAAATTCTACAGCAGCCATCTCTCGACGCTAATTGCACAAGATGGTGGCTATGCATGACTCCTTAAAGGTGCTTATGCAAGATGGCCGCTATACATAGGTTCTTATGAGACACCCTTGGGATGCATGCGCAAGATGGCGGTTATACAAGGCTCCTTATGAGACGCCCTAGGGATGCTTGCGCAAGATGGCGGTTGCTCTTATGAGGTGGCTTAAGGGTCCTTGCAGAAGATAAGTAGAGACGCCCTAAGGATACTTTCGCAAGATGGCGGACGCAAGATGGCGGCTATACACGACTCCTTGTGAGATACCTTAAGGGTGCTTGCGCAAGATGGCAGCTGCTCTTATGAAGAAAGCTAGCTTAGAGGCTAACGTGTCATGCTAGTTCGATTCATTAAATTTGGGGCTTAAATGCAAAATGATAAATATCTCGAAAACGGTGCATCGTAGATCAAAACGGACAAAAAAGTTTCTGCCCAATACCTTGGTTCGCAGTACGAGGAACATGATAGCATAAGAAAAACATAGTCTAATGATGAGATCAACGGTTCGGTTCCTACCTAGGCCCTTTGGCATTCGCTCTGTTTTAGCTTGTATTGAAGCAAGTCCTCGTAACATGATCAGGTCTAGCTATGGTAGAGAGTATAACGTGCCGTGCAGGTTCGATTCATTAAATTTGGGGTTTAAATGCAAAATGTTAAATATCTCGAAAACGGTGCATCGTAGAGCAAAACGGATAAAATTTTTCCACCTGATACCTAGGTTTGCAGTATCAGGAATATGATAGCCTAAGAAAAACATAGTCTACTGATGAGATCGACGGTTCGATCCCTACCTAGGCCCTTTGGCATTGGCAGCTATCTAATTCTACAAGATGGCGGCTATACATAGCTTCTTATGAGGCAGCTTAAGAAGCGCTTGCACAAAATGGCTGCTGCTCTTATGAGACGCCCTAGGGGTGCTTGCGCAAGGTAGCAGCGACAAGACGGCGACTATACACAGCTCCTTATGATACGGCCTAGAGGTGCTCACACAAGATGGTGGCTGCTCTGATGAAGAAAGCTAGCTTTGCATCGTGCAGGTATCTTTACTGCACTAAACCTCATACCTTTGAAATGTGGTGGCGGGTAATTTGAAAAATTCTACGTGCTTTTTCTTAACAGAAGCTATCTTTAAACAATAGCGGCTATACATAAGCTGTTAAGGTCTCCTCTTATGTCAAGGCATAGCTCTATCGAACAAGTTTAAACCTGCATCGGGATAGGTAGAGTAAGCACGTGCTGCAGTGATGACGTCATTATGCATGTTTAGACTTACAAATCACTAAAGAAACATATCAAGACTAGAATCGAACACTGCACTCTATGCCGTTAACTTTATCATGTGAACGGAACATTGATTGAAGTGTTTAGAACACTAAATAAGTGATCAAGAATAAAATAGAACACTGTACTCGATACAACATGTGTTTAGAACATGTCAGGGGATACCTTTGTTCTAAGAAGATTCGATTACCGCACATTCCTTGTACGGCTAATAGGCTAAAGGGCTAATGGGCAAAAGGGCAAATGGGCTAATGGGCTAGTGGGCAAAAGGGCTAAAGGGCTAAAGGGCTAATGGGCTAAAGGGCTAGGGTGCCTCTCCTCTCTTTATGCGAGCTTGAGAACGGCTCTACAACTAGAGGCGGAGTTAACACCCTAAGGAAGGGAGAATGTTGGGAAATAAATTATACGAATATAGCTTCTCGATTGACTGTATACTACAGATGGATGACTTAGGTGAGGGTAAGCGCTTACTTAATAATACCTACACGACGTAATTCATGCTCTATTTCAAAAATATCTTCTTTGTACTGTGTGTAACCAGCATCATGAAAGGCTCTTAGCAGTTGTAAACGTTTTACCAGTACGTTGGGGTCAATACAGTAGCTTATATCTACATAGGGTAACAGAGGCTCGTAGTGAACTTTGAGTCTATATGCAGACAGTTGATGTGTAGAGACTTGTTTTGATGTAATACGTGCTTCAGCAGTAGCGTTTCTAGGTACAAACTTAACTTGTTTCGATAGCGATGAAGCGTTGAAATTTCCTTCTTCTTTACCTTGCATCTCTTCTTGAGATGTTTGCACTGCGACAGAACGTGTAGTAGGCTTAGGAAATGAAGTAAAATCATCAAGCTGTGATGGCAATGGAACATTAAGATTTTCTTCTTCTTCTACTTTCCGTTTACTACTGTTTTGATTAACATCATTATCCTTATTACCATAATCATGATCTTACCTCTCTTTATCTTGAAGTTTGTGCTCAGTAACAGAACTTGCAGCAGGCCTAGACAACAAGGGAGAATTAAAAATCTCTCGCAGATGTGTACTTTTTAAACATAAATCAGTGTTCGCTGGAATATGGTTGAGCTCTTTGTATTTTGTTCCCGATGAAGCTACATTACACGCGGCTTCATGACGTTGAGCGTAGTATGCGTTCTTGAACTTTCTTCTACAATGTTTGCATTGAAAAATTGTCCTACATGATATCTCATGACGTCTCCTGTGATAGTTTCGGGAAAATGCTTTTCCACACTCTTCGCAAATATACCTAGAAATTGGTTTTTCCATGACGGACTTTTATCTTCTGCTAACAGAGTCTTCTTTGAATCTACTTGACATTTGTTACACTCTACTTCGATGATGCGAACAGCTTAGCGATTAACAGTAAACTAACACAAAAGCGTATAACCAAGGTATCAACAGTAAGGTTTAAGCCCATCAAGATGGCAAGAGTGAGGTTAGCGACGTTCTGTTGTTGGATTTTAAATTCTGCGCTATAACATGCATAACCTGGCAGCCTTGAGGTTTACCACCGTAAAGATGGCATCAGTAAGGTTGGCGACGCTCTATGTCCTTCAATGTGAGGTTAGGGCCCGACAAGAAGACAGCTGTCAAAAAAGCACGTGGCTTGGTTTACTAAACAAGAGCACGTGGCAGTGACGTCACGGTCACGTAATCAATCCTTAGTTCTACGTCGTTAAGAGCAGAATTAGGATTAGCTATGTTTAAAAAACTTGGGAACAGATGCAAGGTAAAGAAGAAGGAAATTTCAACGCTTCATCGCTATCGAAACAAGTTAAATTTGTACCTAGAAACGCTACTGCTGAAGCACGTATTACATCAAAACAAGTCCCTACACATCAACTGGCTGCATATAGATTCAAAGTTCATAACGAGCCTCTGTTACCCTATGTAGATATAAGCTACTGTAAAGACCCCAACGTACTGGTAAAACGTTTACAACTGCTAAGAGCCTATCATGATGCTGGTTACACACAGTACAAAAAAGATATTTTTGAAATAGACCATGAATTACGTCGTGTAGGTATTATTAAGTAAGCGCTTACCCTCACCTAAGTCATCCATCTGTAGTATATAGTCGATCGAGTAGCTATATTCGTATAGATTATTTCCCAACATTCTTCCTTCCTTAGGGTGTTAACTCCGCCTCTAGTTGTAGAGCAGGTCTCAAGCCCGGATAAAGAGAGGAGAGGCACCCTAGCCCTTTAGCCCTTTAGCCAATTAGCCCATTTGCCCATTAGCCCTTTAGCCTATTAGCCCTACAAGGAATGTGCGGTAATCGAATCTTCTTAGAACAAAGGTACCCCCTGACATGTTCTAAACACATGTTGTATCGAGTACAGTGTTCCATTTTATTCTTGATCACTTATTTAGTGTTCTAAACACTTCAATCAATGTTCCGATCACATGATAAAGTTAACGGCATAGAGTGCAGTGTTCGATTCTAGTCTTGATATGTTTCTTTAGTGATTTGTACGTCTAAACATGCATAATGACGTCATCACTGCAGCACGTGCTTACTCTACCTATCCCGATGCAGGTTTAAACTTGTTCGATAGAGCTATGCCTTGACATAAGAGGAGACCTTAACAGCTTATGTATAGCCGCTATTGTTTAAAGATAGCTGCTGTTAAGAAAAAGCACGTAGAATTTTTCAAATTACCCGCCACCACATTTCAAAGGTATGAGGTTTAGTGCTGTAAAGGTAACTGCACGATGCAAAGCTAGCTTTCTTCATCAGAGCAGCCACCATCTTGTGTGAGCACCTCTAGGCCGTATCATAAGGAGCTGTGTATAGTCGCCGTCTTGTCGCTGCTACCTTGCGCAAGCACCCCTAGGGCGTCTCATAAGAGCAGCAGCCATCTTGTGCAAGCGCTTCTTAAGCTGCCTCATAAGAAGCTATGTATAGCCGCCATCTTGTAGAATTAGATAGCTGCCAATGCCAAAGGGCCTAGGTAGGGATCGAACCGTCGATCTCATCAGTAGACTATGTTTTTCTTATGCTATCATGTTCCTGATACTGCGAACCGCGGTATTGGGCAGAAAAATTTTGTCCGTTTTGCTCTACGATGCACCGTTTTCGAGATATTTAACATTTTGCATTTAAGCCCCAAATTTAATGAATCGAACTAGCATGACACGTTAGCCTCTAAGCTAGCTTTCTTCATAAGAGCAGCAGCCATCTTGCGCAAGCACCCTTAAGGTATCTCATAAGGAGTCGTGTATAGCCGCCATCTTGCGTAAGTATCCTTAGGGCGTCTCTAGTTTTTTTTGCTAGCGGCTTTACGTCGCACCGACACAGATAGGTCTTATGGCGACGATGGGATAGGAAAGGCCTAGGAGTTGGAAGGAAGCGGCCGTGGCCTTAATTAAGGTACAGCCCCAGCATTTGCCTGGTGTGAAAATGGGAAACCACGGAAAACCATCTTCAGGGCTGCCGATAGTGGGATTCGAACCTACTATCTCCCGGATGCAAGGGCGTCTCTAGTCATCTTCTGCAAGGACCCTTAAGCCACCTCATAAGAGCAACCGCCATCTTGTGCAAGCATCCCTAGGGAGTCTCATAAGAAGCCTTGTATAACCGCCATCTTGCGCAAGCATCCCAAGGGCGTCAAATAAGAACCTATGTATAGCGGCCATCTTGCATAAGCACCTTTAAGGAGTCATGTATAGCCACCATCTTGTGCAATTAGCGTCGAGAGATGGCTGCTGTAGAATTTTTCTTTTTAAATTATCCGCCACCATATTTCAAAGGTATGTACCTAAAGAGTGTAGCACTGAGGTTTGCGATGTAGGATGGCGGATGACAGCTGACAAAAAAACGCGTTAGTTTGTTTACTAAACAAGAGCACGTGGAATTTTTCAATTTGCCGCCACCACATTTCAAAGGTATCTAGCTAAATATGGCAGCACGGTGCTCTCTTGATTAAACATAGCGGATGACAGCTAACAGAACTTTTCAAGTTGCCCGCTGCTACATGTCATAAAGAGGGTAGCACGGTGCTCTGTGGATTAAAGATGGCGGATGACAGCTGACGAAATTGCCCGCATGATAGCAGCACAGTGCTCTATTGATTAAAGATGGCGGATGACAGCTGTCAACAAAGCACGGGGCTTTGTTTCCAAACAAGAGCATATAGAATTTTTCAAATTCCCGCCACCACATTTCAAAGGTATCTAGCTAAAGAGTGCAGCACTGAGGGTTGTGATGCAAGATGGCGGATGACAACTGTCAGAAAAAAGCACGTGAGTTTGTTTCCACACAAGAGTACGTGGACTTTGCGACCGCCACAAAGAGGGAAGCACGGTGCTCTCTTGATTAAAGATGGCTGTTGTTACGTGGAATTGCCTGCCACCACATTTCAAAGGTATCTAGCTAAAGAGGGCAGCACGGTGCTCTCTGGATTAAAGATGGCTGCTGTCAGAAAGCATTTTTCAAATTACCCGCCACCACATTTAAAAGGTAAGTAGCTAAAGAGGGCAGCACTTTGCTCTATTGATTAAAGATGGTGGATGACAGCTGTCAAAAAAGCACCTGGATTTGTTTACCGATTCAAATCTCGCGCTAGTAAGGTTAAGTCGGTAGCACTAAGGTTTAGGCCCGTTAGGATGGCAGCACTGCGAATGACTGGTGACGAATTTGCAGCTACTGCGATAAAGAGGGCAGCACGGTGCTCTGTGGTTTAAAGATGGCGGATGACAGCTGTCAAAAAGCACGTGGATTTGTTTACCGGTTCAAATCTCGCGCTAGTGAGGTTAAGTTGGTACCACTAAGGTTTAGGCCCGTCAAGATGGTAGTACTGAGGTTAGCGATACGTTGTTGTCTGTCAAAAAGCACGCAGCTGTCAAAAAGCACGTGGATTTGTTTACAAATTCATATCTCGCGCTAGTGTGGTTACGTTGGTAGCACTGAGGTTTACGCCCGTCAAGATGGCTGCACTGAGGTTTGCGATACGTTGTTGTCTGTCAAAAAGCACGTGGCTGTCAAAAAACACGTGGCTTTGTTTACCGATTCAAATCTCGCTCTAGTTAGGTTAAGTTGGTACCACTGAGGTTTAGGCACGTCAAGATGGCAGTACTGAGGTTAGCGATGCGTTGTTGTCTGTCAAAAAGCACGTGGCTGTCAAAAACCACGTGGCTTTGTTTACAATTCAAATCTCGCGCTAGTTACGTTAAGTTGGTAATACTGAGGTTTAGGCCCGTCAAGATGGCAGCAGTGAGGTTAGCGATGCGTTGTTGTCGATGACAGCTGTCAAAAAGCACGTGGCTTTGTTTACAAATTCAAATCTCGCGCCAAAATTCAAATTTCCCGCAAAAATTCGGATTTCCCGCGGGAGGCGGAGGCCTCTCCCGAGAGCCGGAGGCGGAGGCGGCCACCGAACCATCCAATTATACTACTGGGATGGGTTGAGACGATGTATGTGGGCCGCGCGTGTGGAGGGAGTCTGGTGGGCGTGGACTGAGGAACGAATATCGGGACAACTTATTGTGAATTATACGTAAAATTAAATTCTTGTTTGGGATTTGAACATTTTTTTAAAATGTTATCAGGAAATCGAAGAGAACTTTAGGAGTTTCAGATATATCATTGAGATTGAGGTTAGCGTTAAAATATTGGTCTATATGAATGTAACATAATTCAGTAGCGTCCAGCAATGGTCCCTTGCTCAAAATCTCTAATATTTTAATGTCTTGTTCCAAGTTTGTAAAATTATGTCTTAGCTCATGGGTATGTTGTCCCACAGCGGAGAATCTATTATATTTTACTGCATTAACGTGTTCGGCATACCTTATCTTAAAGTTGCGCCCAGTTTGCCCTAGGTAGGCGCTGCCACTGTCATTGCATTGGAACCTATAAACACCTGACCTAAGATAAGGGTTAGATTTATATACAGTAGCTGCATTGTGTAAAACTTCGGTACTTTTGTTTTCTGTGCGAAAAGATATCTTTACATTATTCTTTTTGAATATATTGGTGACTCTGTGAATGTTGTTATTAAATGTGAAAGTTGAATAGGAATTATGACTTTGTTTATCTTTGGTGGACGGACAATGTTTAATCTTATTGATTATACTTTCGATGAAAGAGGCCTTGTAGCTATTGGCATAGGATATATTGCGGATAGTATTCAACTCCTTGTTTAAATTAGCTTTAGTCATAGGGATTCTAAAAGCCCGGTCTACGAGGCTGAAATACGTAGCTCTTTTATGAGCTTGTGGGTGTGTTGAATCTTGTCTTATAGTGACGCTAGTTTGTGTTGGTTTCCTGTAGATGTTGAAGGAAAAAGTAGGAGGCTGTCTCTTAATAGTTAAATCTAAAAAGTTAATTGATCCCTTCTTTTCAGATTCCAAGGTAAACTTGATGTGCGGATCTATGTCATTCAGTTTACTTAATGTGGTCTTTTGCATCTGTTATCCGCTCATCTAGAACTAGGAATACATCATCAACGTACCTAGACCAATGGTGTATGTTACTGAACGTGTTACCGTTATCTACCGCGGAATCCTCTAAAAAATCCAAATAAATTTCTGCTAAAATCCCCGAGGCCGGAGACCCTATTGATATCCCATTTTGTTTATAAATTATACTATCAAAATAAAGTAATTATTGTCTATTAACAACCTTAATAAATTCATGAAGTCCTGTATCTCTAGTACACTTAAGTGACTAAGTTTTTAAATTGTTATGAATGATCGGTATTATCTTATTGGTATTAACACTTGGAAACATGTTAACCACATCGAACGAATGTATTGTGTGGTAGGGTCGTAGTTCGAAGTCGTTCAACTTGTTAACTAATTCAATAGTATTCTTAATTGATTTATTAGCCCTAAATTTATAATGTTGTTTGAGGAATTTCTGAATAAACTGTGCTACTTTGTAAAAAGGACTTGGTCTATAGTTTATTATTGGTCTAATTGGGACTCCGGCCTTGTGGATTTTTGGAAGTGCTTTGGCTGTTGGAAGCCCCGGGTTCATGTTAATCAATGTGGTATTTTCTTGTTCCGTAAACAGAAAAACCGCTTTCTTTAATGTTTGTTTTAATTGTTTTTGAAGTATCTGTGTTGGATTTTTCTTGGACACTGTGAAGGTCTTATCATCGAAAAATATTTTGGCTTTTTGAATGTAATCGGCCTTATGCATAATTACTGTCGTATTACCTTTATCTGCTTTGGTTAAGATAAGTTCTTCGTCTTGAATCTTCTTCTTAAGGTCTATGATGTGTTTTCTTTCAGCAAAAGAAACTTCTACCGTAACGCCAGTTCTATTATTGTTCAGCAGTATACAATTGTAGTGAAATGGAACACAATATTTTATCTATCGCTCAACAAATTTAAGGACTCAACAACTGCTTGATCATAAGAATGTCATTTAACCAATGAACTTTTATCATACGACTGACTTGCAAGTCTTTTACTTGTCATAATAGTTTTTAATGAGTTAAGATTTTAATTATAGATTTAACTGGATTTCATGCCAAACATTTTAAAACATGTCATGATTTTTAAGGTTGCCTATTTTCCGAAAAAGCTGAAGATGACGCAAGTCCGCGTCGAAACTAGTCCTGCGAAATTTAATGTGTTGTAATTGAATAACAGCATTAAAATTGCATTGAATAGGTGGAAATATCAAGTTTATTTATTGTAATTCTTGGTTCAATACGGAAAAATGAAATTTCTTACATTAACTGAAGCAGATCACCAAGCAAAAACCGTAGCCTACCAATATATGGGCTTAAGAGTCAAAGTAGGAAAAATAGGCAAAGATATAAAATTTATAAAAATTGTATTTCACAGAATTTGACCCCCAAATTTCTGAGAAGTGTTTTCAGAAAACATAAGGTTCTAAAACATCCAAGTACTGTTCATTTAAAAACTAAAAAGTTATGGCTAAAGAATGAATTAATGTTTCTTCATAAGAAAAAATCCTATTTAAACCAGAAACTGTATGAGGCTCACCTCAAGGCCACGAGTTTACTTACGAAAGCTCAATGGAACTTCTTCCAAGCTCAGGTTCAAGACAAACTTACCAATTTTCTTAGTTTCAAACAGACAACATTAAAGAAAAAACTTAACATGTTACATAACGAAGTAGTAGCCAGCAAACCTTCCTCTAAAAACCTAGGCGTAATCCCAATGATGGATCAATAGATCAATTCCATACTCCAATAGTCAACTTGTCTACAATTGATTTAAGTGAGGAGGAAAAGAGTATTCTTCCTAAAGGGCCCAAACACAATTGGCCTAATGTAAATTTGGCCAATATAGCCTCTAAATTAGTAACAGAATCTGAAGTCGCAATTCGTAAAATGCCACAAGATTTGCAGGATGATGTTAGGACAGACGTAAAAAGACAATTACAAAAAATCTTTATTGCAAACAATAATAGAACTGGCGTTACGGCAGAAGTTTCTTTTACTGAAAGAAAACACATCATAGACCTTAAGAAGAGGATTCAAGACGAAGAACTTATCTTAACCAAAGCGGATAAAGGTAATACGACAGTAATTATGCATAAGGCCGATTACATTCAAAAAGCCAAAATATTTTTCGATGATAAGACCTTCACAGTGTCCAAGAAAGATCCAACACAGATACTTCAAAAACAATTAAAACAAACATTAAAGAAAGCGGTTTTTCTGTTTACGGAAGAAGAAAATACCAAATTGATTAACATGAACCCAGGGCTTCCAACAGCCAAAGCACTTCCAAAAATCCACAAGGCCGGAGTCCCCATTAGACCAATAATAAACTATAGACCAAGTCCATTTTACAAAGTAGCACAGTTTATTCAGAAATTCCTCAAACAACATTATAAATTTAGGGCTAATAAATCAATTAAGAATACTATTGACTTAGTTAACAAGTTGAACGACTTCGAACTACGACCCTACCACACAATACATTCGTTCGATTTGGTTAACACGTTTCCAAGTGTTAATACCAATAAGATAATACCGATCATTCATAACAATTTAAAAACTTAGTCACCTAAGTATACTAGAGATACAGGACTTCATGAATTTATTAAGGTTGTTAATAGACAATAATTACTTTATTTTGATAGTATAATTTATAAAAAAATGGGATATTAATGGGGTCTCCGGCCTCGGGGATTTTAGCAGAAATTTATTTGGATTTTTTAGAGGATTCCGCGACAGATAACGGAAATACGTTCAGTAACATACACCATTGGTCTAGTTACGTTGATGATGTATTCGTAGTTCTAGATGAGCGGATAACAGATGCAATGACCACCTTAAGTAAACTGAATGACATAGATCCGCACATCAAGTTTACCTTGGAATCTGAAAAGAAGGGATCAATTAACTTTTCAGATTTAACTATTAAGAGACAGCCTCCTACTTTTTCCTTCAACATCTACAGGAAACCAACGCAAACTAGCGTCACTATAAGACAAGATTCAACACACCCACAAGCTCACAAAAGAGCTACGTATTGCAGCCTCGTAGACCGGGCTTTTAGAATCCCTATGACTAAAGCTAATTTAAACAACGAGCTGAATACTATCCGCAATATATCCTATGCCAATAGCTACAAGGCCTCTTTCATCGAAAGTATAAACAATAAGATTAAACATCGTCCGCTCACCAAAGATAAACAAAGTCATAATTCCTATTCAACTTTCACATTTAATAACAACATTCACAGAGTCACCAATATATTCAAAAAGAATAATGTACAGACATCTTTTCGCACAGATAACAAAAGTACCGAAGTTTTACACAATGCAGCTACTGTAAATAAATCTAACCCTTATCTTAGGTCAGGTGTTTATAGGTTCCAATGCAATGACTGTGACAGCGCCTACCTAGGGCAAACTGGGCGCAACTTTAATATAAGGTATGCCGAACACGTTAATGCAGCAAAATACAATAGATTCTCCGCTGTGGGACAACATATCCATGAGCTAAGACATAATTTTATAAACTTGGAACAAGACATTAAAATATTAGAGATTTTGAGCAAGGGACCATTGCTGGACGCTACGGAATATGTTACATTCATATAGACCAATATTTTAACGCTAACCTCAATCTCAATGATATATCTGAAACTCCTAAAGTTCTCTTCGATTTCCTGATAACATTTAAAAAATGTTCAAATCCCAAACAAGAATTTAATTTTACGTATAATTCACAATAAGTTTTCCCGATATTCATTCCGCGGTCCTCGCCCACCAGTCTCCCTCCACACGCACGGCCCACATACATCGTCTCAACCCACCCCTACTTCCCTTCTTTAGCTACGTCCGATCATGCAAACCTGCTCAGAGCCATCAATGAGCGCGGCTAGTAATAGCATTGTCTCACGGCATTTTGAGGTGAGTCCTACATACAATCACTTTATCATTTTGCTGATTAGAGCCACAACACATTCAACACTGGATCGTTAACCGCGTTTTAATATATTTACAGGTTCCGCATTGAACCAGGAAACATTAGTTTCACAAACATCACAAGAAACCAGTTTAATGTTTCCACCTCATAGGCCTAAGACATAGAAGATTTTATGCAGAAAATTCCATATGACCAACCTTCACGTTTTTCGAGATGGTTCAGCAGTATACAAGTTGTACTGAAATGGAACACAATATTTTATCTATCGCTCAACAAATTTAAGGACTCAACAACTGCTTGATCATAAGAATATCATTTAACCAATGAATTTTTATCATACGACTGACATGCAAGTCTTTTCCTTGTCGTAATAGTTTTTAATGAGTTAAGGTTTTAATTATAGATTTAACTGGATTTCATGCCAAATATTTTAAGACAT
The DNA here is from genome assembly GCF_040414725.1 of Anabrus simplex. NCBI lineage: Eukaryota > Metazoa > Arthropoda > Insecta > Orthoptera > Tettigoniidae > Anabrus > Anabrus simplex. The sequence continues at coordinate 74,637,250 of NC_090274.1, forward strand.
GTCATGAATTTTAAGGTTGCCTATTTTCCGAAAAAGCTGAAGATGACGCAAGTCCGCGTCGAAACTAGTCCTGTGAAATTTAATATGTTGTAATTGAATAACAGCATTAAAATTGTATTGAATAGGTGGAAATATCAAGTTTATTTATTGTAATTCGTGGGTAAGTCTCATTTACATTATTATCACTATCTATGGTGAGTTCCGCTGAATCATGCTTCGAAAATTTTTATTACAGAAATTTTAAATAAAGTTTGTCTATTCCAGACTTCACATTATAAAATTACATTCTCATAATTACTATTTCCACGAACTCTATCATTATTTCACAGAATAACATGGGATGCTAGTTAATTCTTATAATTTGACGCCTTAAAAAATGAAATTTACCATCTTTACAAATATGGTAATCTTTGCCCTCACTTGGGAAATAGTACAGACTTATTCATTTGTGTCTGGTACCTCTCTGTTGTCTCAACGTAAATTTAAAATAAATTTCACTAAAGGATTAGATCCACATAAATTAAATCATCCTAAACAACGCTGACAAAAACCTTGGCCCAACGTGGTGAACACGTGGTCAGGTCAGAACCACATTTCAATAAATCGCAGAACAATGTAAATCACTACAACATTCATCCCACATTCACACAAATAACGCACGAATATTATTGACATATATTACAAGCGGATTCTAGAATTTGAATATTACATTCTGATTATCATAATCTGTTCATGGAATCTTAAGATGACGGTATCTGTCTAATATCAGCTCACGACCCTCAGAGAAATATGATAAAATATGGGTCATCACTTATTCAGAGATAATGAAGTTCCCACAACGTTGGTCACAAAGAAATCAGCGCTTTAATACTTAGAAGAATTGTCGACTACAAACACGCACATAATACAGGTCAGACAATGCACCTGGAACCCATGGTTCATGAGTCACGATTAAAATGATTATTATTTTAAATCTTACACACATAATTTAACACGTACTCTAACATTTGCAGAAGTCATGGTGCACCAAACACATACTTCCCAAATAAATTCAATTGATCCCTCAGTATTCCGCTGTATTCCAGACTAATTTTCCATTTAATTGAGCACATATCAACATTTCACAATAAGAACAAGTAATGTTTAAACTCCTGACCCTTCATCTTCAGTTTAACCCGAGCTATTAGTTTTATTAGTAGTGCTGGATACTATTTCCACATAAATCTGAGTTCGACAATAGATCAGATGATACTAACTCGCATGACATCCAACGAAATAGGTGAGATGGAACCCTACACCGAAATTCACATATTAAATATGCCGTAAATCTGTAACACACAAGTTCAACATTTGAAAATCGTCTGAAAAATAATTATCATTTATCGGTGAGGACAACGATTTTTAAATAGTACACTAAGCTGTTGGTTGGGACATTTAGAGTCATGTTAGAAGACACACACAGTCTAACTGCTCTAACATAATCCAATAACTCATTCACTCTCAACGTAACAACACTACCATTACCCATAAGAAATACGAATGGAAATAAGTTAAATAAGTCAGCCTTGTGTCAGTGGTTTTACTGGCACGTGAAGAAATCCTACGGTACTAAATTCCGACAACTCGGCGTCTCCGAAAACCGTGAAAACTAGTTAGTGGGGCGTAAAGACAATAACGTTATTATTATCTTACCTGCACGGTTCATAAGGGTATCTTACCTGGAGTTCCTCATAGGTACGTTACTAGAGCTTTCAGAGGACGCGCCGTTTCGACTACGCAGAAACAAGTGGTTTTTACACGATGGTGCACCACCTAATATAAGACGCTTACTGCGTGATCATTTGAATCAGACATTTAGTCAATGTTGGATAGGACGACGTGAACCCATATATTGGCCCGCCAGATCTCCAGACCTTAATCCAATGGATATTTATATCCGGGGAGAGAAAGAACAAAAGTATATCGAACTAAAGTACCGACTTCAGATGACCTCCGAGAGCGTATGTTTTAAGCAGCAGAGGATATTCGGAACAACTCTAGTATCGTGGCTCGAACGCGTCGCAAATGGATTCGGAGAAGTGATTCTTTTGTTAGTTGTTTTACGTCGCACCGACACGGACAGGTCTTATGGCGACAATGGGAAAGGAAAGGCCTAGAAATGGGAGGGAAGTGGCCGTGGCCTTAATTAAGGTACAGCCCCAGCAATGTCTGGTGAAATTGGAAAACCACGGAATACCATCTTCAGGGCTGCCGACATTGGGGTTCGAACCCTCTATCTCCCGGATGCTAGATCACAGCTGTGCGCTCCTAACCGCACGCCAACTCGCCCGATACGGAGAAGTGAAGCCTTCATAGAAGCCCAGCGTGGTCACTTGGACAATAGCTACGAGTTTCACGTTGGTATGTCAGATGTTACACCATTTCTGCAGCGTATTGAGTTGCGAGTTCAGTTCTCAATTGATGTAGTATATTGAGTCTCGATAGTTCGATATTCTCATAAATCCGAGCAGAGTTTCAGTGCGCGACTGCCCTGTACGTGGCGTAAGCTGAACCCAACACACGGAAGAGGTGCTTGTTAAAACGCTAGACATTGACCTTGAACGCAATTCGGCAGTTCCCCTTTCCTACACTGCTAGTGTTTTGGGTACATTGCGTCTGTGTGTCTGTTGATGTGCATGTTTGATGTTTATACACAAAAAGTGTTTGTCACACTTCGTCCTCTCGTGCTAACCACACTACGAAGTTACAACTGATTCATCGCCAAGAGACCTGGTTCTGGTCTCACGCATAGTATTCTGTAGTTAACTACTGCGAGCGATGTTGGTACGTGCGAAGTATATTTCATCTAGTTTCCTCCTAAACCACGCGTATTTTACTATTTTATTCCCTGCCATTCAGCTCGTAATGGCCTATTAATAATAATAATAATAATAACAATAATAATAATAATAATAATAATAACAACAATACTACCGGTAATGTTATTTGCTTTACGTCCCACTAACTACTCTTACTGTTTCTGGAGGCGCTGTAATTTAGTCCCGCAGGAGTTCTTTTTACGTGCCATTAAATCTACCGACACGAAGTTGACGTATTTCAGCACGTTCAAATACCACCGAACTGAGCCTCCATCGAACCTGTCATGTTGCGATCAGAAGACCAGTGCCCGAGCTACTCAACCCGGCATTAGAGCTTGGAGTAAGTTAGTCGTGCGGTTAGGGGAGCGAAATTGTGAGCTTACATTCGGGAGACAGTGGGTTCGAACTCCACCGTCGGCAGCCCTGAAGATGGTTCTCCGTGGTTTCCCATTTTCGCACCAGGAAAATGCTGGAGCTGAACCTTTATTAAGACCACGAACGCTTCCTTCTCACTTCTACCCCTTTTCTTTCGCATCGCCGCCATAAGACCTATCTGTGTCGGTGCGACGTAAAGCCAATTTTAAAATGTCATCATATTTAGGACATTATACAACTGTCGAGATCCACAGTTATAAATGATGAAATGTATAATGTATAATAATGATAATAATAGAAATAATAATAATAATAATAATAATAATAATAATAATAATAATAATAATCACGATAATGTTATTTGCGTTACGTCCCACTAAGTACTTTTATGGTTTTCGGAGACGATGTGGTGCCGGCATTTAGTACCGCAGGAGTTCTTCTTACGTGCCACTAAATCTAACGGCACGAGTGTGACGTATTTGAGCACATTCAAATAACACCGGACTGGGCCAGGTTCGAACCTGCAAGGTTGGATTCAAAAGGCCAGCACATCAAACGTCTGAGCCACATAGCCTGGCAGGAAGCGCGAAATGTAGGTACGTTTAATTTATGTATTTGTATAACATGTCCATTATTCGTTTGAATCAAAACGTTCGCTGTGCTTCGATAATTTAATTCCGATGCTACTCATTTGGACATCCTATCCCATGCTTGGTTTCGTTGGCGTAAGGAACTGCCTTCTTTCTTCTACCTTTACGCAATGCACAACGGGGTTCGTACCGTATTTTATGTCCCGGCGAGCCTATCCCTGCCAATAATTATATCACACGCTCGTACAGGTCCCACACCGACACAGGATTTCAGGTCACTTCCATACTCACTAGACCACAGGGCTGACGACTACAGATATCCCAATCCCCTAAAGGACGTAACAGCAAATGAACCAGTATTAACGCTGACAATTCGATACATCTCCAGGGTCCGAAACCGATGACTGGGGTTGTATGAAGCCCCGAAGACGGAAACTAAATACTAACAACAACAAAAGCAGTCTGGCGAGAATGTAACGTAACATGATATATACTGGTAGCAGCCTTCAGCTGTTATTGTACTCCAGTTGCTCGTAAACATAAAACCAGTTTGGCAAGTATATTACGTTAAATCTCGTGGCATTGCATAAGTAGCGTTCAGCTGTTACAGTAGTACATTTGCTCTTAAACATTAACAGAAACCAGCTTGGCACGGATTGCGCGTGACTTGCCTGTTATCAACGGGAAGCTATTCATTCACAAGAACAAGGCATACTACCTATTCTAAAAACATCGTATCTCTTTGCTCTCGAAAATAACTCCCGCGTATTACTAAAAGTTTGATATATAGTGGTTCGGCACATCGTTCTCTATTGCTACAAGAAATATCCGCATGTACACCCCTAACACTCTGTATATACATAATTTACATTAGACGTTAAAATAACACATTAAAATACGCAACACAAACTAAAATGAATTCAATGGGAAAAAAGCGCAATTAACACAAATACACTAGGACAAAGGACATCATTACACACGATAGAACAGACCACTATCCCTCATAAAGCGGATGACGAGGTCTGCTTACTGCTCGTCATCTCGCAAGATAAGGAAGATTGTACTCGGGAGGTTAAGACTACGGCGCAGATAGACCAGGTCCACACACTCCGTAAGGATATGCAGCACGGTAAGATGATCGCCGCAAATACACACCGGATGGGGTTCTCCTTTCAATAGATGGGAGTGAGCCAGGATACCGTAGCCGATCCGAAGACGACATAATACCACTGCTGCCCTCCGCGAAGCCCGAAGGGAAATCCTCCACACATTCGTTGTTCCTTTTATCGCTCTCAGCTTATTCGAAAATGGACTGGCCTGCCACTCCACCTCCCAATGGTACATAACCAGATGTTTCAGCTGAGTGCAAATATCACTTGCTGGAACTTTGAAAGGCAACGGGGGCAGTGTAACTGCCTCACTTGCAGCCTTATCTGCTAATTCATTTCCCTCTACACCGATGTGGCTTGGGAGCCACATAGACGTGACTCTGGTGCCGGTATCCGAACACCCGGCCAGCTGGTCCTGGATCCGCTGTACCAGAGGGTGCTGAGGGAAACAAGTATCAATAGACTACAGCGAGCTCCAATAATCAGTACACAGAAGAAAGTATCGGCGCTCATCGAATAGTGCGTACGGCAGAGCTTCACAGATGGCATAAACCTCTGCTGTGTACACACTACAGGATTCCGGGAGAGCAAGAAGAAACCTATCATTGTCGACAACGAACGCACAGCCCACCTTCGTTTCTATCCTTGAACCATACATGTAGACGATGACTGAACCTGGATATCGGCCAACAACGGACAGGAAGAGCTTCCGATAAATCGAAGGGTCCGTGTCTTCTTTCGGGCTAGTGAACAGTTCCAGGATAATTTCAGGTCGTCTTACTACCCACGGAAGTACCCCACTTGGTTGTCTGACAAGGCAAGGAACCGAAGGTACGTGAAACAATCTGTAACTGCTATCCATGAGTATTCCAACCGGCCGCGTTGCTCGAGGACAAGCAGCGTACAGCAAACGTTTGCCATTGTTGAACAAGCAAAGAAAACTTGGATGAAGTGGCATCTGTCACAGTTTTGCAGCATACGAAAGTAGGAGTTGCTGGCGCCTCAGGTGTAAAGGAGGCACACCAGACTCAGCGAGCAGGCTGGCAATGAGGTTTGTACGAAAATCTCCCGTCGCCAACCTAACCCCGCTGTGGTGGATGCTTTTCAGTTTTGCAAGGACGCTTGGTCTTGCTGAGCCATATGCTGCACTGCCGTAGTCCAGCCGGGATAAAATATATGCCCTATAGAATCGTAGGAGCACCGTGCGATCAGCACACCTATTAGTGCTGCTAAGAAACTTCATGTTATTCAGCTTCCTAGTGCATTGCACTTTTAACTGCCGCACGTGTGGCTCCCACAATAATTTGCTATCGAAAAGGAGCCCAAGAAATCTGTAAGTGTCAACAACTGAAAGAACGACATTTCCTAAATAAATCTCAGGTTGTGGATAAAGAGTACGGAACCGACAAAAGTGGACAACAAAGGACTTTGCGGTGGGAAACCGAAAACCATATTCTAAGGTCCACTGTTCCATTCTCGTAATAGCTTGCTGTAATTGTCGCTCTGCGACTGCCATATTACGCGAGCTATAGTGCAGAGCAAAATCGTCCACATAGAGTGACGGTATTACTGCTGAACCAGCAGCAGCAACAGTACCGTTTATGGGAATCGCGAACAGATTGACACTAAGGACCCATCCCTGTGGAATCCCAATTTCCTGAACGTGGTATTGCGAATATGTCCTGCCTACTCGGATACGGAATAGACGGAGGGGCAAAAATTCGTAATAAATACCGGCAAGTGACCTCCATTGATGCGGGTCTGAAAGGACACAATATCGCCATGTGGTGTCATAGGCCTTTCTAAGTCGAAGAAAACAGCTAGAAAATGCTGTTTGCGGAGAAATGTGTCCTGGATAGAGCTCTCCAGGCGTACCAAGTGGTCAGTTGTCGAGCGATCGGCTCGAAAACAACATTGGTACTCGGACAAGAGTCCTTGTTTCTCCAGACACCACACAAGTCGGAGATTTACCATCCCCTCAAATAGCTTACACAGACAGTTTGTAATACAAATCGGTCTGTAACTTCTGCGCACTTAGGACCTTCGTCAGACTTGAGGATAGGAATGACTATGCTCTCTCGCCACTGAGACGGAAAATCACCCTCTATCCAGATTCGGTTGAACACACGAAGGAGACATAGAAGACTATCATCACTAAGGTGTTTCAACATCTGGTTAGGGATGTTGCCTGGTTCAAGACACGTGTCCTTGCAAAGCGCTAAGGCGCTGCGGAGTTCCCACTCCGTAAAGGGCACGTTGTAGTCCTCTGAAGCTTCAGAGGCAAAACTAAGGTGATGACGTTCTGCCTCCCGCTTCAGAGCGAGGAAATCACGATGGTAATTCCCGGAGCCAGATACATCCGCAAAATGACTACCAAAATGGTTAGCAATCGAGAGGGGTTCAGTGACGATATTGCCTGCAGTGGAAATTCCCGGTACAAAAGATGATCCTTGGATACCCGAAATACGTCGAAGCTTAGTCCACACTTGAGATGATGGAGTATGTGACGTAATAGACAACATATATCTCTCCCACGAAGCCTTCTTACTTTGGCGAATAAGAATTCGCGCCTTAGTGCGGAGTTTCTTAAATGTTACCAAGCTGACCACAGTAGGCTGTCTACAGTAACGCTTTTGAACGCGACGGCGTTCTTTGATAGTTGCTGCTAGTTTCTCGTCCACTAAGGAACGAGTTTTCGGCGAGGAGTCCCGAGAAGAACGAAATGGACTCCTCAGGAGCAGCAGCAGGAATAACTTGGGTGATGTGAGTTATTTCCTCGCCGACGGTCCGCCTGATATCGTCGTTAAAGACAGCTAGTGATGTGTACTTTGGCCAACCAGCGTGTTTAAGAATACATCGGAGTTTTGCTTCAACAAAGTAAGCCTGATGGGAAAAGGGTCACTGTCACAGACATCATCGTGTGTGTTCTACCGAAACAGCGGAACCAACGTTCGGTTGCATAGACTTATATCTATGTGAGAATATCTGCCGTAACGTACAGTGAAGTGAGTTGGTTCGCCTGTGTTCAAAATACATATATCCAGCTCCAATACTGTTCTTCCCACCTCTCGTCCCCGGGGGCAAGGCGTCTCAGAGTCCCATATTGGGTGATGGGCGTTAAAATCTCCCAATGAGAGAAAGGGAGGTGGAACCAGATCTATAAGATCAGTGACATCATTTATGTTAAGAGCCTGGCCTGTTGGAAAATAAACGTTACACACTGTTGCTATGATAGGCAGCGGTACCTGCACCGCAATTGCTTCCAGTGGGGCTCTTAGAGGAAACTATTCGCTATAACTATCAGAAAGTACAAAAATACCCACGCCACCAGACGCCCGGTGGGCATAATATCGGTCTGTCGAGTATAGTCTGAAATATCTCAAGACCGTATGATGACCTGGTCTGAAGTTTGTCTCCTGAATACAAACTATACTCGCTGCATACTCACTAATGAGCTGACGTAGCACAGCAAGATGCCTGTTATAACCGTTACAATTCCACTGTAACCATGCCATACTGTAGGTGTGGACTTCTGCGGTTTAGGTTGGAAGCAGCGTAATGCCACCTAACTTACACTCACATCCCCATTCGAAGAGGGAGATAAATGCTCCATGTGAATCACCTCGTCACCAGACGAGGTGATGCATGCCTTGAATTTCTTCGACGTTGTCCGGGGGCAGGGTTTCTTCCTACGAGGGGAGCGCGCAGGCTTTCCAGGGAAGAAACGCTGGCGCAGAATCAGGCCCTCCAGGTGAAGGGCATGAGTCCCCATTTGTAGGGGATGTGGAAGAACGCCTGGTAAGGGCTATCTTCTTCCCCACCGTCGATTCTTGTTTAGAACAGCTGGGAGGTGATTTTCCAGCCCTGGTCGACGACGCCGCCTCCGCCGGCTTAGGCGCGGCTTTCGCCAACCTCGTGGGGGAAGCACACGTTGTCTTCTTCCCTTTCTGTGCCGGCGTAGGTTTCTTAGCCGGCACAGGCTTATTGGTGGTCGAAGGCCGAGATGGACCCACTTTCGAGCTCCTTCTCTTTGCGGCGTTGCTCACAGGAGCAACTTCCGCCTTAGCGCAGCGATCTTGTGGATAGGTGTTCCAGTTGAAAATGAGGAACCTGGCAGAGACTGTGCTATCAAGCTGAAGTCTAGTGTCTTGGCTGGTTCATTCAGAGAATTAAACTTACGGCGCGCTTCCTGGTAGGAAAGACGATCCAGGGTCTTGATCTCCTGAATCATCTTCTCACTCAGATGGGTCGGACAACTCCGATCTCTAGTAGAATGAAGACCAGGGCAGTTAGTGCACTTGCACGGAGTTGTGCACTCCTCCGCGCCCTGAGCTACTTCCCCACATGTACCACACGCAGACTGAGTCGAACAACGAGATACCATGTGTCCCAATCTCTGGCATTGTTAGCATCGCAAAGGAGACGGTATGTACGGCCTCACATCGCAACGATAGGTTTTTACCTTGACTTTCTCTGGCAACACTGACAATTTGAAGGAGACTATGAACGTACCCGTGTCAAAATCTTCACCGTTGACTTTGCGTGTGATACGCCGGACGTGGGTCACGCCACGGTGTTTCATGTCTTCCATCGATTCATCGTCAGTGTTCAGAACGAGATCACGGTGGAAAATAACGCCACGAACCAGATTCAAGGTTTTGTGCTCTTCCACTTTGACGGGGATGTCGCCAAGGTGGTCGCATTTAAGCAACCGATCTGCTTGGAGCGCAGTGCTCGTCTTAAGAAGCAAACCACCATTGCGCATTTTCTTAAGGTCCTCAACTTCACCGTATACACCTTCAATTTGTCGACTGAATAGAATCGATTTCACTAGCTTGAAATCGTGGCCATCGGTTCTGGTAGCAACCAGGAACCTAGGGAAGCTGGAACTCAGACTAATACGCTGCGCGTGTTCCCAAGTGGTTGCCCCCTTAGGGAATCAGCAGTTAAAGACTTGGGTAGCGAACTACCCGAGGTGGCAGGGGAAGTGGTTTCGACGCCATGCCCGAAATCATCCTCCCCGAATGCTACCCCCTCCAATCAGGGATCCCCGTAGACGAACCAAACAGCCAAGGCAATACCCACCCAGTCATAGCAGGTACTGACCGGGGTCCGATGTTGGACGGTGCCTAATACGGGAGGACTGGGGCAATGAGCACAAGGACTTCCTTCCTCCAGTCACCCGCAATAGCGTATACCACATAGCGTGTACAGAGCACTAAATAAAGGGAAAAATAAATAAAAATAATTAATAAGAATATGTCTTTCTGGCATTCGGCTGTGTGGGGACCTGTGTTGTCAGGCGGATACTACTGCCCGGGTACATGACACTCCCACCCGCCGCTTCCTGGGTGGTTACTGACACGGGCTTTCGAGCGTAGTCGCACACGTAGGAGGTCCATCTCCGAGCAGCATGCACATGAAAAATTTTGAAATGGTCTACAACTGACCCTCGGAAAGAACAAGAAAACGTAAAGAGAGTGGCCACATGACTCTTTTAGTCGCCTTCTAAGGCAGGCAGGGATTACCTGTGAATGTATTCAACCCCTCCCATCCACAGGAGGCCCAACAAATTATACCAAACCGCAATCCATGTCCGCGCCTAGGTCGCCCCTTTTAGTCGCCTCTTACGACAGGCAGGGGATACCGCGGGTGTATTCTACATATGCGTCCCCTACCCGAAGGCGGTAGTGTGTTTGGTCCGCGTGAGGTATTTTATTTCCATCAAGTCCGCCGGCAAGCCGGTTAGGACCCGCCTATCCGCCACCTGGGACGCGCCACGTGGGAGTATCACCCCACCCCCTGCTACGCCAGCGTAGTAGGTTCGTGGTGATACATTACTGAAACACTTTCTTATACCCAAGTTCTTCTCCTGAAAATCAACTGTAATATGCATCCAATTTCCTGGAATGAATATCTAACTATTTCAGAATAGGCATTCCTAGTTTAAAAATATCAGTATTTTTTTCATTTGTTCAGAAAATCTTACAAGAATATGACAATATTTTGGAACCGCGCCACGAGCCATATTGGTGGAAATTCAGTATACAGGAAAATTTTAGTCCGTTGACAAGTAGGCCTAAACTCTTATACTTTTGGAGGGAATAGAATGCACTTACATACCAGCTCACCGTTGGATCTATCTCTGGAGTGAATGAACAACATGAACATAGCCTTTTCTATGATAACCTAGGGGTGCTGGGCTTGATAGGCATATATTCAGCCTTCTCATCACCACATTCTTCTCAGTTAATTTCTTCAGAGAGGATGATTACCTAGTAAAAATTCCTCTTAAACCAAAAATCACCACCGCAACCACCTGACTTTCTAATATAGATTCAAGCAAATTCACCCACCACTAATGGATATACACTTCAAGATCACTAATACCAAAATACAAGTACATCCCCGGTTCCTCTACCTTGTATTGTTACCACTCCCGTATACAGCATTAGTTGAGGCTTGCAGCTGCATTTATAGGAAAAGTATAATCAATAATAACGCTATCTAAGTCAAAATAGGGCATACATTCGAATATATAATTTGAGGTTATACTGTAAAAATCTTTGTTATATTGAACTGAAATATACAGTATGAACGACAAGAATAATATTAAAAATACACAAAATGTTTGTTTACACATGCATACCATGTTAACATGAAGAAGCCTAAAAAAGTCCTAAAATGGTACCCAGTAACCAGTGGCCAATTAACCAACCCTATGTACGTCGAGTGCTAGTACAGGGATGTGTTTGCTGTCTCACCCTCTGTCAGCACTCCGGTGTACTACTCCTTACTTACTATCCTAGATCACTTCATCACGCACATATGTGTGCCACAACTTTCAGTCTCCAAAGAAAATAATAGTAACAGCCGAGAGAAAGAGGAAGGTTCATTTGCAAATTTGATAGAAAATGGAGGGATTTGAGGTGAGCCAGGCCAAGCGTTTCAGCCAGTAGAGTGTAGATCTTCTGAGCTAGAGTTGCAGGGTCCATTACTTCTTTAGTCTGCTGGAGGTCAAATCGACCAGTCCCGTTTATTAGATTTTTATTCAAGGTAAAGAACTGAGGGAAGAAATGTTGGCACTCGGTGTATCTCTAAAAACACTAAAAGCAGATAAAAATGCGTAAAGCTATTATTATCATCGCATTGGTGGAATTAAAATATCCAAACACCAAGAAGGAGTTATGCTGGATTAACGAACGTTGGTAGACGTGTTTATACAGCTGAAAAATGAAGTTGATACAAATTCTCCTCAAATCGCATTAGCGTGGCGCTAGTAGCGGTCATATGACATTGCACATCAGATTTGCTTTAAATACAGGCTGTACTGGGCGAGAGCTTTAGTTACCTGTGAGATTGGACAGAGTGACTGTGAGTGGGTCAAGAATGCCTTTACGACGACGAAGATGCCAGTATGAACAGATTACTGCGGTATAAGGAGGTCGTTTAATATGGCTACGTGAAGGTGGATTTTCCTTCCGCGCTATTGCAGAACGACTAGGCAGGAATGTCTCCACTGTGCATGGGTGCTGGGAGCATTGGTCGTGAGAAGGTACGCTCGCAAGAAGAACGGGCTCCGGACGTCCCCGTGGCACCATCGAGAGAGGGAGGACCGCCGTATTTGGCGTATGGCTGTGGTGCAGCGGACTGCGTCTGCAGCAGCAATTCCAGCGGCAGTTGGCACCACAGTAACGCCACCGCTCTGCGGTGTTCATTCCACTTACCCCAAACTAGTAGCCTACAACAAAAAGCCCGTTTGCCCGCTGCAAAGTGGCCGTATGAAACATTAAGTGGCAAGTTATTATCCTAACATCCAAGTTGAAAAGAGCGAGTTTTCATTTTATCCATTACCACGAAACCGCTCGTGTTCATTTCTCCTATATCTGACTACATTTCCAGAAGTGCACAATACTAGAAATAGAAATAGTAGAAGATGTTGCCTACAGGCATTGAAACAGGATCAAGGGAGACAAGCCTTCCACGCCTTTGCAGAATGTCAAGCGAGAGCTCATTGGTGGTTGTAGTGGACGTCCGCTGTGTTTTCCGATTAAAGCCGGTTCTGTCTCGGTGCCAGTGATGGCCATGTGTTGGTTAAAAGGAGGCCAGATGAGCGCCTGCACTCCAGCTGTGTGTGGCTTCGACACACTAAACTTACACCGGGAGTTCTGGTCTGGGGAGCAATTTCCTATGACAGAAGGAGCAATCTGGTTGTTATCCCACGCACCTTAACTGAAGCTATATACGTCCGTCCGTCCGTCTAGTGATTCGACCCGTTGTGCTGGCTCTCATGAACTGCATTTCCGGAGGTGTTTTCTAACAGGATAATGCACGCCACCATGCTGCTGTTGTTACACAACGTGCTCTACAAGGTGTCGAGATGTTGCCTTGGCCGCTCGATCCTCCCATCTGCACCAAATCGAGCACGTATGGAATATCACTGGACGACAACTTCAGTGTCATCCACAACCGGCAATAACCGTCCCTGAATTGATCGACCAAGTGCAAAAGGCTGGGAACTCCAACTCAAAAGCTGTACGACAGAATGCATGCACATTTGCATGCCTGCATTCAAGTGTCAAGCGGTTTCACCAATGGACCAGCATGGCACATTTGTGATGGCTCTTCTCGCGCGGATATTAACATATAGTCTTGTACCTTTAATCAATTTAATATGTTACCTTGACAAATATATTACCAACATTTCCGTATGCCACATTCCTTAGTTCATTGTGTTTGGAAATGTATTCCGCCAGTGTATTATTATTATTATTATTATTATTATTATTATTATGATTACTATTATTATTGATAGTAGATGGGGGCCGAAGGGGCTGTATGTGGTCCTGTGGGTTCACTTCTTGCTGGTGGAAGTGTACTAATAAAACACAGGAAATACCATTTATTCCTACCAAGTCTGTTACATGCATGTCCACGCCGTGACCCCTGGGCAACAGGTACACCGCGTGTACACGGCTAAGTCATGTAAGGGCGAAAAAGCGAGATCCCAACGCTTCAAAATGGGGACCCACCAGCTAAGGGAGACAACCCCGAAAGAAAACATCGGCCCTCCAGGATTGCTGGGGGTTGGCGTTGGGCTGAAAACCCAATCTGTAAAAAACTCTCGTTAAGAAATCTGAAGAAGAAATAGCCGGCCTGACCTTTTTACGACGACCTCGCAAACGTGTAAAGGACTTGAGAATTACTACTGCTGTTATTTGTTTTACGTCCCACTAACTACTCTTTTACGGTTTTAGGAGACGCCGAGGTGCCGGAATTTTGTCCCGAAGGAGTTCTTTTACGTGCCAGTAAATCTACCGACACGAGGCTGACGTATTTGAGCACCTTCAAATATCAGCGGACTGAGCCAGGATCGAACCTGCCAAGTTGGGGCCAGAAGGCCAGCGCCTCAACCGTCTGAGCCACTCAGCCCCGCGACTTGAGAATTGGTTCGTGGAATGTTTTAACTCTTTATCACGCTGGAAACCTCAGAAAGTTGCTCGATCAGCTGGATGAGTATAGACTAGATATTACTGCTATTCAAGAAGTGAGATGGATTGGTGAAGGATTGATACAGAGGAAAAATCACGTGGTATTCTATAGTTGCCACATGAAGGATCACATGTCTGGTACTGGTTTTATTGTCAATAAGCAGATAAAACACCTTATCATGGATTTTCGAGCAAAATCGCATAGATTGTGCAGGCTTAGAATTAGAGGGAATTCTTCAATTACAGCCTTATCTGTGCACATGCTCCAACTGAAGAGAAGAGCGACGAAGATAAAGATTCATTTTACGATGAATTGGATGAAATTTATAATGAGTGCCCAAGAGCAGACTGTAAAATAATCTTCGGTGATTTGAATGCGAAGATCGGAAAGGAAGACGAATACAGACCTTGTATTGGAAAATATAGCTTGCATGATATTTCTGACGATAATGGAATCAGGCTTATACATTTTGCATCCTCGAAAAATATGGTAGTGGGAAATACAACTTTTAATCACAAGGACATACATAAAATGACATGGAAGTCTCCAGATGGAAGTACTTTTAACCAAATTGACCACCTCCTAATAGATGCAAGACACTTCTCTAACTTGATAGATGTTAGAAGTTATAGGGGGGCCAATATTGACTCTGACCACTACCTTGTGGTAGCAGCTATTAGAATCGGAATATCTAATGTAAGAAAGGTACATGGATCCAACGCAAGAAAGTTCAACAGTGCTCGGCTGAAGGAGCCCGAAACTGCTCTCAGATAGGCTAGCTTGCTTAATGAGGCCCTGACCGATATGCCTAATAGTGAGAGTATTGATGAAACCTAGAAGAATCTTAAAGATGCACTATCAAAAACTGCAAATGAAGTTTTAGGAAGGGAAGAGAAAGTCTGGCACAACGATTGGTTTGATGAAGAGTGTGCACGAGCAACAACCTTAAAAAATGAAGCATACAAGGGAATGCAACAGAGGAACCACACCCGAAAAGCAGTGGAAGAGTATAGAACTTCCAGAAGAGAATAAAAGAGATTGCACAATAAGAAAAAGGGACACTATGAGAGGAAATAATTAGAAGAAATGGAACGGTTGAAAGGGATGAATGATGTGAGAGCTTTCTATCAGAAGTTAAATAAAAGTCGTAAGGATTGCCAGCCTAGAACAAGTTTGTGTAAAGATAAAGATGGTATAATGCTGGGCAGTGAGGAAGAAATACTAGAAAGATGGACCCAATATTTTGATGAACTGTTGAATGAAAGTCCAGGTGATAACCAAGTAACCTTACCTCCTGTAAATACAAGAAAACCAGACACAGAAGTACCGATACCTACTGTTGAGGAAGTTGAGCTTGGCATTAAGAAGTTAAAGAATAACAAAGTCCCGGGAATGGATTTAATACAATCAGAGCTTGTAAAAAATGCTGGAAAAGAATTTGTTAAACACTTTCACAAACTAGTGGCCAAGATATGGGTAGCTGAAACAATCCATGATGAATGGAATGTAGGTATCATCTGCCCGATACATAAGAAAGGTGATATCATGATGTGTTCGAACTATAGAGGTATCTGCTTATTATCCTTTGCTTATAAAATATTTTCCAATATTTTCTTTAGCAGATCGGTGCCTTACGTGGAAAATGCGGTTGGTGACTATCAATGCGGATTTCGCCAAGGAAGACCTACTATTGATCAGATCTTTACAATTCGCCAGATACTTGAAAAATATAGAGAAATTGGAATTGATACACACCATCTCTTCATTGATTTCAGATCAGCCTATGTCAGCATTGATAGAAGTAACCTCTATGTAGCAATGGAGGAGTTTGAGATCCCTAAGAAATTGATCGCCCTTGTGAAAGCTACCATGGAAAATACTCGGAATCAAATTAAGATCCAGAATGTTTTCAAGTGCTGTAACAACCAAGAACGGAGTTACGTAAGGAGATTCATGATCATGCCTTTTGTTCAACATAGCTCTGGAGAAAGTTGTTAGAGATGCAAGTATCAACGCAAGGGGAACCATCTTATATAAATCAGTTCAAATTTTGCCATATGCAGATGATATTGATTTAATCGCAACAACACCAAGAGCATTGAAAGAAGCTTTCACAAGCCTCGAAAAAGCAGCAAGAAAGATGAATTTACAGATTAATGTAGGGAAAACTAACTATATGCCCGTAACCAAGAAAGACTACCTGAGTGGTTCTATATTCATAGAAATTGGCTCGTATAAGTTTGATGTTGAGCGTAGCTTTACCTACCTTGGATCAGAAGTTAATTCCAAGAACAATGTTAGTTCTGAAATCCAAAAACGTATACTGTCTGCTAACAAGTGCTATCATGGCCTCAGAAAACATCTGAAGTCTAAGTTGCTGTTTAGGAAAACTAAAGTCCTGATGTATAAAGTTTTAGTAAAGCCGATATTAACATATGGTGCTGAGACCTGGACACTAAAAATCTGATGAAAGACAGCTCGGTATATTTAAAAGAAGGATTTTGAGGCAAATTTTTGGGCCAGTGGAAGAAAATGGTGTCTGGAGAAGAAGATATAATAATGAATTGTATAATTTATATAACGAACCAAACATTGTTAACTGTATAACGATCAGAAGGTTGGAGTGAGCAGGACATGTATTGCGCGCTAATGACAGAATGATAAGGAAGATATTTAATGCAGTACCAGAAGGAACCAGGAAGGTTGGCAGACCAAAGTTAAGGTGGGAAGAAGAGGTGAGAGAGGATGTAAAGATAATTGGAGGAGCTCTGCCCTTAACAGGAAAGAATGGGGAAAACTTCTTCAGAAGGCCAAGGCCCACAAAGGGCTGTCGTGCGAATGATGATGATGATGATGATGACTGATAGTAGATAAACTTACTCTCAACATTCCCTAAAGCTATCCGTTCCCACATAATTCTGGACAAAGTAACAATCATACATTTCTCTATTAACGAGCCACTTACTATGAAGGGGGAGGAGACGTTCGTTTGTTTGCGGATTTCAACATAGTGTCAGCACATTATCATCGGTGCTGAAGGACGGACTAACGTTAATGATCAAAAAAGATCACATCTGTTGATCTGTATATGTAGAATAGATGTAAGTTTGATGAGACTGATCGTGACAGATTTGATGGAGGAGTAAAATAGCCGAGCAGCAGTGCAAAACTGAGTCAGTTGGTTTGAGAGACCTGCCGTCGTGTGCTTGTCCGAAATATGAATGGTTTTAAACTCCAAATTATTTCAAGTATGTCATTTCTCAGAGCCAACAAAGTGCACAATAACAGAAAATTATACTAGTAGAACGTGTTGCCCACAGGCATAGAAAGGGGATCAAGGGAGACAAGGTCTCCACGTCTTGATAAACAAGCTGAATAACCGATTACGTTTACAGAATGAACTTTCTTGTTGTTTGCGGACTGTATTCAGTTTGAAACACACACACTATAACCTGCATCACACACCTTACTGTATTAGCCTATTTAGACTATCGTGCTGTGGGTACTGTCTGCAACGATGTAAATCTCTCTTCATGAATAACTTTATCGCTCATTAAAAAAGTATTACTCACTGTAGAGGTGCGTGCTGAAACTGGACCGAAATTACAGTTCGCAAATAAAAATGTCTGAACGCTAGGGTAATTATTTTAAAAATAGATATATTCTCTAAATACATCACCACTGTCGGAAAGCTCTGGCGGACAGCCATACCACCAGGCCTCCCTTTCTGAGCAAATATATAAATAAATGAAATTGCATCAGTTGCTGTTGGAAAGGGAATATTTTAACAACTAATACCAACAGATTCAAAACAAGACTTAAAATTCTAGGACACAAGGAAAAGATCACGTTGGGGATTGCTTTCCAGAGACCACTACTTGAATACTTATTTCTCTGTGTAAAAGATGGTCACACAATAACTGCAAAGTGGCCGTTTGAAACATGCAGTGGCAGGTTTTTATCCTAACATCCAAGATGAAAAGAACGAGTGTTCACTTTATCCATTCTCACGAAATAGCTCAAGTTCTTTCCTCCGACATCTGACTACATTTCCAGTAGTTGTCAGCTTGAATGTTAAGCATGGCACTGATGCTTAACACAAAATCCTATATGAGAGAAATTATGAGTCCTACGTTCTGCTGGGTAATAAAATCTCCTTGCACAAGATTACAGAAATAAAGTTTATATTTATAAGTAGAGTCGCCAGCTATTAGGGTATGATCTGTTGTGTTTGCAGGTTTGGTATCTCAACTGTGGGCTCCGGGGTCAACTACAATTTGTCCGGGTAAAATAATTTAATAATACTATCATTGGCCTTACGTCGCACTAACTACTTTTACGGTTTTCGGAGGCGCCGAGTTGCCGGAATTTACTCCCGCAGTACCTTTTCGTGCCAGTAAATCTACCGACACGTGGCTGACGTATTTGAATTTCTTCAAATACCACCAGGCTGACCCAGGATCGAACCTACCAAGCAGGGCTCAGAAGGTTAGCACCTTAACAGTCTGAGCCATTAAGCCGGGCAAAATATTTAATAGTGTTGAAAGGAAAATACATACGTTTATTCATTTTCTCATTGCATTATTGGCTGTCATAGTGGGATGGAGTGATCTGTTTTGTTGCTACCTGAAATGTTTGAATTAAAACACTTATTAACTCGCAGTGATGGATTAATAATCAACAACAACCCAAAGCAACCCCAGCCTAAATAGTAAAGCTTAATATACCAGGTGGCTCCCGAACGCCGTACTTTCTACTTACAAATGTCCCGCATGCACAAGTGATGAATGGGATATCTACCAATTTATTTTTACAGGCGCACTACTGTCAGCGGGTAGGTTACGTCGGAATATGAAGAGATAAGGATTAGCCTGCCGCTCGCAGCATGTTACTCAGCGTTACAGGTCTAATACACCCCTTGCAATAGTAAACATCGCTTTCCACCGCAAATTTCTAGGCTGGTGTTTGGTACAGCCGCATTATATTGGTTGTCAGCATATCGGCAGTGGATAGTGTGTTCAGCAGCGGCAAATACACAGTCATTATTTTAATTTTAATCTGGACAACCTGGTCGGAATGCAGCCGAAGCTCAAAAGACGTAGGCCAATGCCCCCTACACACGTATTTCACCGAACAGTATTAGTTTTTCTTTTCATACCAGCAACTCTATTATCGAGTGAAATTTCTACACGTTTATAAATTAATAAGTTATTAAATTTCCTTTCCTGCATCTTTGGTGTGTTTACAAACAGTAGCGGTGATTAGGGGGTGGGGAGAGGAGGGAGAGTGCCACCCTCCCCCCCGACTTTTTGGACTAAACATGACATTTTTTCCACTTTAGCCCCTCAGCGTCGTAGCCATTTAAAGAGCTTCCTTCCCCGCGGCCGGATGAGATTTCAACTACGCGCGTCTGAAATACATTGATTCACTTAAAGCGTTACTACAAGTATAAGAGTAGCACGATATTCACGAAATTTGGAATTCCTTATGATAGAACTATGTACATGCAGATAATGACATCATTTTTTCACATTACCTTAGTAATTTAGTTTCGTGTGATAGAGTTCGAAGCACTCTTCGAGACAGAGACCCACGTCACACTCCTGGCAGCAGTACACCGACGTCTTCTTTTTGCCGTGTTTTGAACACACGACACAACGTCTCTGAGGTTTGGATTTCTCACTTTTTGGTGCTAATTTCCTGATAAAATGTCTTTCTTGCAACCTTGGAACTGTATTATCTGATGCGCGCCGGCCTTGAATGTTTCGCTCCCCGCCCGTGCGAGCGTATTTTGTAAACAAACCTTCTACCAGCTGAATCCGATAAGATAACTGCTCAATGCTTGTCCCTGTGGCTTGTCTGAATATTATTAGAGAATTTAGGACGGTTGCATTCAATAGTCTTTTGAACAGCTTTATATACCATTTAGTTGTTCTCTTTCTTTCGACTAAAAACATATGTAGTAACTGGTCCTTGAGATCAACGCCCCCCATGCCATAGTTGTAATCTATCGCGCATAAAGGCTTTACTGTTTCTTTCCCCCTCTTAGTAACACGTCTTGTTTCTTCATTGTGGTATGTGGACACGAACGTAACATTTTTTTTGTCACACCATTTTAGCACAGTGACGGGCCCAGAATGCCTAGCTATTATTTCCCCCTTCTTAAGTTTTTTTTCTTTTACTTCCTTGGGAACGTTTTTTCTGTTCAGTTTCAGTGTCCCAACACAGTCTGTTGAATGATGTTGTTTTAGAGCCCTCGCTAATTCTGGACTATTGTAGTAATTGTCCATCCATAAGGTGTGTCCGCGGCCTAACAAAGGTTCTAACAATTTCAAGACAATTGCTGCAGTTTTCGGAGTTTCGGGTGTGATAAGAGTTGATTCAATGAGAGTTCCTTTCCCTGTGTATACAAGAAAACACCACAAATAACCAGTACTTGACTCACACAGTTCGAATGTTTTAATGCCAAATTTTGAGGCCTTTAGCGGCAAGTATTGCCGAAACGAGAGGCGCCCTTTCCACAGAGTCAGACTTTCATCAATAGCAATATTTTGCTGTGGTAAGTACAGGGACTGAAATTTGTTATTCAAATGACACAGAATAGGATATATTTTGAACAGTTTGGGAGGCCCTTGGTATGTAGACAAGCTGTTATTGTCTATAAAATGCAAAAACCTACATATCATTTCAAACCTGTCCCTACTTATGACATCTGAAAACCCAGGTGTTGATATGACCCTGCTCTTCGAAAAATAAGACCGAGATGTTGGCTTTTGTACAATGCCCATCAGCAGAAATAAAGCTAACACAGTATAAATTTCATTTACTGTGACAGGTGTCCAGGTTCGAACGGGTGACCGAAACGAAAAAAGATTTCCACGAGCATTTTGATATTGCTCTGCATACCTGTTAGTTTCTTTCACAATTAACTCTACTACGCTAATATCAAAGAACGTTTCAAAACATTCAACGATTCCGCTGATATTTTGTGCACCACCTCTTGGTCCGAATTCACTGTTGAAAACTTCCCTCTGACCTCTGTAATTATCCATAGTCTCCCACACGAAATTTCCAAGTACTGGTTCCTCCTCATCGTCACTCTCATCATTTACCACTGCATCCGCCACAGCCAAATCATCTATTTCATTGTCACTGCTGCTTATACTGTCACTACTACTTCCGACTAAACTTTCATCTGAATTATACAATATATCAAGCACGTTACTGTCAGTCAAACCACGGCTGGAGCTAGCCATTGAGCGCGGCGCGTCACACGGACTGATGAAGCTGCAGCGAGACCGAAGGCAGCAGTATGAAACTGAATGAGGGGAATAACATTTATGACGAAATAAACCAACTCGATACATATTTCAGATAAAAGGTTGAGACATCGTCTTTCAAATGTGATCTACACCATGCACAGTTGGTTCTCATATCGTATGACAGAAAGCAGCACTAACTGATGCCTACACAGAGCGCTCGTGGAGAGTTACGAAAATATTACAAGCCGAGAAATAAAGGTAAATATAACAAATAAACCGCACTGTCACTGTACAAATAGAGCAAAGAGCATCATGCGAAAAGACAAACTACTCAGATCATCATTTCTTTATTTTATTCTGTGGGAAAGAATGAAGCAAACGGACTTAAAAGAAAAACAGAGATTAGGGCTCAGACTTACTTGACAAATATGTATCCTTGCAAAAACAACTACATTTTAACGATCTTCAATTCTTATTTTACAACACTGATAAACTCCAAAATCTCTTCTTGGAAACACAACAATTTGCGTATCCATAACTCCAAAACTCTTCGCGCTATAGCCGTAAATGTGAAACCATGTATGGGTCTATACTACGTATAGAGGTCGGCGGCTACGGAAGAAAAGAGGGTCTATACCACGTATAGAGGTCGGCGCTGAGGGGTTAGCCAGCTGGAACAAGGAATTATTTTTTACAAAAAGCTATTTTTACAAGCCTTATTGTCTTATCTGATAAGTATTTCCTTTATTTTTAATTATTAACGTAATTATTGGTGGAAATACGCACAAAACGCCGTTCGTCGCGGCTAACTGATTTGTATAGCGCTGCGGCAAGTAGTGGAGACTTTGCATGTGCTGTGAGGAAGGGTAGTAGGGGTACATACTTTTGACATGGTCGTGGACACTGAGTCATAATTCACCCGCTTGTCGCACGCATCCATCAGTCTGGCACTCTCTTTTAGTGCCAATTAGTTTCTTAGTGTGTATTCAAATACTAAATGATTTTAATTGCAAAATCTTGCCATACTTCTACTTAATTATACCAGGCGAGCTGGCCGGGTGGTAAGGGGCGCGCAAATGTGAGCTTGCACCCAGGAGATAGTGGTTTCGAATCCCACTGTCGGGAGCCCTGAAAATGTATTTCCGTGGTCTCCCATTTTCACACCAGGCAAGTGCTGGGGCTGTACCTTCATTAAGTCCACGGCCTTCTCCCTTCCACGTGTAGCCCTTTCCGGTCTCAGCCACCGTGCTTAGGCACTTGGTATCCTACCATTTTAGGCAGCTTTGTATTATATGTTGGTGAGAGGTAGCCTATGTGGTGCTGTATTTCAGACTTTCCACAATTTGTTGCGGAATAAGAAGCGTGTGTTGCTCGGGTGATGTATCTTTAAACCAAGTGTTAGAGTCACTATCTGTGTGATATAACAAGTGCCAATATTGAGAATATGTAAGTTGTGTGGATACACAGAGGCAATGAAGGGTACTCATCTACATATGTGCTTTGTTCAATGGGTTGACGGCAAGTGGTGGCTTGGTCCTCACTCTTCGTTTCACACTGTTCTTGTTGTCGATTATTGTGTAAATGTGGAGTCTTCCAGCGATATATTTGAGTGTATTTTTATTTTATTTTGGTGTGTTGATGATGCTGCTCACGGACATTTTCAGAATATAGTCAATTATTTTAGAATCAGTGGAGTTATTGATGAAGCTAGCTGATGTCCCTACCTATTAAGTAGTTTTCAGAAGGCTAGGTAAGGCCTGAAGAAGTCGTACCAGTAGACAGTCTTATGTACTTGCCCTGGGAGAGAAAGAATTATCATACTCTATTAAAATTCGAGGGATACATTCTGGTGAACTATGGCGCCTATACTACGGACATTTTGAAATATTATTGTATTAATTTATAATTATGTTAGTAATTTATTTAGATAGGTTTCATTTGACGCCCAAGCATGAGGCGATTATGTATTTTATTCATATTTGATATAATTTTAATCATATTTCAAAGGATAATTATTGACATTATATTACAAATGGCACCCAGCATAAGGCGCTTAAGTATTTTATTATTTTAGTTTTATGCCAATGGTTATTAATGATTTTAATTGTTATTCACATATATAACAGTATGGGTGTAAGACATAGTGTATCCAGTTTGCACACTTCAAGAAACTATTTACCACATCCATTACGCCAATGTAGGCGCTATCCATTAATCACAAAAACATGTTGTCGAATATGAAATTAGGTCACAATATTACCACATTGAACACGATGATGAGGACGTGTCTAATAACCACTGTCTTTTTTCACACAACTAAGATATATAAAGCAAGTGGATATTTAACTCATACTTGTGACCAAAACTGTCACACACATAGTTCTCAACAAGGAGGGAGAGGTGCAATACACTATAACTTCGGTTTCCGAAAACTGGACTTAATAAAAAAACTAATTATCTCATCGACTACAGTGAGAGTAGACGTACCTCAATGAGGATCAGCGTATGTTATCGAAGAACTTCGTTTTCAGAAAACTCCTTCGCAAAATCATTACCAGAACAAGGACTCTCACTAGTAACATAATCAGGTTTTTCTGAATAGCCGTCTTGTCTGGACATACACCAGTATGGGTATCTAGGTGTTCCCGAAGGTGCGACTTCTTAAAAAACACATTAACACTTTGATCACAAAATGTGGTCCTTTTTTACTGTGCATAAGCAGGTAATTTCGAAAAATTTTACTACTTAAGAAACTTCTTTACGCATTGAAACCAGGGATGGAACGCTTACTAGTATGTGTATGCATGTGCTGCCGAAGATGCGAATTTTGTGAAAAGTTCTTACAGCAACGGTTACAGGAGAATGGTCGCTCGCCAGTATGGGTGAGGAGGTGTTGCCGAAGATTGGACTTCCGTGAAAACTTCTTAAGACACCGTGTACAGGAGTGTGGACGCTCACCACTATGTGCAAGCATGTGATTTCGAAGAGTGGACTTATCAGAAAACTCCTTCCTACATCGTTTACATGAATATGGTCGCTCTCCGGTATGTGTGAGAAGGTGTTGCCGAATGTGCGATTTCTGAGTGAACCTCTTACCACACTGTTTACAGGAAAGTGATAGATGATTAGTATGTAAAAGAAGGTGTAGGCTAAGACTATTCTTCCGAAAATACTTCTTACCACAGTGTTCACAGGAATGAGGCCGCTCATTAGAATGCGTGACCAAGTGTTGCCGAAGGCTCCACTTCCCTTTAAATTTAGAACCACATTCATCACAGGAATACGTCCGCTCATCAGAATGTGTAATCAGGTGACGCCGCAGATTCGAATTCTTAGAAAACTTCTTACCACATTGTTTACAGGAATGAGGACGCTCACTAGTATGGTGTTGTCCAGGATACGACATCCGAGAAAACTTGGAACCATATTCATTATAACAGGGTGCGCATTGGCTAATGGGACGGATTGACTTTTCATCAGATTCAGGGAACATGTGCAGATTGCATTCATTACGAGTGGGCAATATGCACTTTACCCCACTTCCTTCGGTGCGCACTGGACCTCCAGTCAATAATGCATCATTCCCAAAACTAGAAAAGAGAAAACAAAACATTGCCACATTTTACGAGTAAGATAACAAAATCAAATACAATATCCTGAAGGAAATGCAACATGCACAAAGATAGCTCCTTTTTACGTTACATAGCACTCCAAATCTCAATAATTTCAAATAAATGCTCTAACACATAAGCCCATATATTTTCCAATTGCCACATAGAATATATGTTAAGTTTGCGCTTAACTACAGCACATCCAAACAATTCAAGAGGGTCCAGTACGGAAGCAATTATTGTGAGAATGTTTTCCTTAGTGATTTCCTTACGTGAGTTCAACTTTATTTCAACTGAGATGTATCACATTTAGGATGCCAAATAATACTTAATATTTCAATAGCTTCATACTTAGTAAGGTTACATTTTCACAAGATTTCCCTATCGACTACAGGGACATTGGCAATGGCTTCTGGACAATTTGACGTCCGATTTGTGAGATACACACGTGTACTATAAAGCTGGATAGATATTTCTTACTGTATCACCTCAGCTATTTCAACTGAGCCTATGCCTGTCAATACATCAACATAAAACAAGAATATGCACTAGGGTAACAGTAGTAAGGTGGCAGTCCTTGATCTCCTCATGAGGGGATTCATGCCACGCAATATTCTGAAGACTCCTGTAGTCGGGATGTATTATGAATATCTTAGGAATATCAGCAGTATGAGTAACAAAATAAGTTATGGACCTTAAAACAATAGACAGGAAGTCAGTCTGAATTTCAGGTCAACCATTTACAAAGAGTTCAAAGCTATCCCATTTCAAGATTCACAAAGTCTGTCAAACTCAACTTTTAGATTGGCTGTCATGGTAGAATCTTTGAGCACACAATGATCGGGCATATGGAAGCTTAATGCGTTAGAAGTAACAAGGGGTATATTTTCCATGTGTCCCATTTCATGGTATTCACGCATGAAATTTACATACAGCTGTTGCAAATCTGGAAATCTTGCTAACTTATTTTGAATGTATTCGAGCATTTTAACACAATTATGTTTAGACTGAGCTACAGGTGACACGTCAGGACGAATAGCAAATTTGCCATCAAACGTGCAATAATCATCCATTTGATCACTATTCAAGAAAATGTTCTTCACATGCCCTTTCTTCATGAGTAAGTAATGGTTGATGAAGTTCTTCAAGATTCCAAAAACCTTTGCAATTTTGTGTAGAGAGAACCAAAATTTATAAGCCTGGCACACCGAACCCTTGTGTTATTCTTAACACAAAACTCAGGGATGTTGCCTGGCAATCCCAACCAAATGTGGTCACCTAACAAGGTGAGATAACCCTTAGTAAGGTATTATAAGACAAAACATCACAGTAGACTTCAACTCATAGCGGGATATACGTAGCAGAACGCTGCTAAAATATACTAAAACTTAAAATGACACTACGAGCAATATACCAACCGGAAAAATCAATTTGCTGTGCAGGAAGTTGGCTTGTGATTGTATTCACAACTAAACAGTTCAACTTCAATGTATAATCTGACACATTAGAGAATGAAACAAGGTTGTATGTGGATTATCCAGGCAATACACCAGTATTGCCTATACCAATTATAGGTAGCCTACAAATCATAGTACAGATGCCAAGCTTCATGACAAGACTAAGACACCAAGGATAAATGACTCCCAGAGTCCAAAACAAATCTTTCACTAGTACAACTTCTGCTGAACTGTTCTTCACTGCTACACGAGCTTTGTTTATCTAAATATTTGAGTGGCTAGCACAATTGCAGAACTTCTAACATTTATATCATTGTTGGCAATTGTTTGTTCTTTATAAACCAATAAGGTGTGCAGTCCATTGTGCCGGGGGCACTTGTGTCGCTTACACTGTTTAGATAAATGAGATGCAAAAACATAGATACCAAAGGTTATTTTCGCTCACATACTTGCGGCGATAATCAATGCTTGAATAAAATTTCTACAGTCAGAATTGCTATGATTATTAAGAATTCACCACTTATAATTGAAGGAAATTCTCTTGTTGGTACTGTGAAATAAAATCTAAAACGATTGACAATGATAAAATGGTCATGAATCAAAGACAACCAGTGGAACTAGTGGTAAAGCAGAACCACGGCCTTCCTCCTGGTGGTACTAATCACAGGTATCGTACTCATGACGACCCTCTCATGGTGGTACTAATCACAGGTAATATTGACACATGGCATTTCATACATAATGGCACCACTCAAAGGTACCACAGACCAATGGTGTTCCCCACATTAGGGTACTACTCACTATCAATGCAGACCGATGGTGTTCCTCACATAGTGGGCCTAAACACGGCCACCGACTAGATCAATGATGACGATGATGATCATAATTGTGGTTTAAATGAGCCTAATCACTATGTAACCAGACCCTCTTGGTACGAGGTGCAACAAAGTGAAACGATAATTAAACTTCAACAGGTACTCATTGACAAGAATCTAAAGTAAATGATGGTGAAAAATTAGCATGAATTCAAAATAATCAGTTGATTCGATTGACAATGCTTTAATGACTATGCTATTCAGGGTACAAATAGAAGAAACTTTAGGATAAAACATACAACTTAGCTTGGAGTCCCAACGCTCAATGCTGCATCAGCCTGTTTGCATCCCGGAGTCGGCGTGCTTTGCTCCTCCACAGAGTGACTTTGCAACATATTTCTTAGGTTCTATAGCCAAGAACATCCACTCGAGGGATGGTAAGTTCGAATCCGCAGTTAAGAAGATAGTTTTCAAGTGATTTCACATTTTCATATCAAGCTGGTGAACTACTTGCCCTCAAAAATGTCATAGCGTTTGAGCTCCTCCTTATGAACAGAGAAGTGTCTGACCTCTTACTACTGTGCGATTTCACTGTCATATATGAACAGTTTGGAACAAAGAATGGCGCTATGCCCCGAGAAGGATAAGCATGGCACGCAAATTCAATCATCATTGACAAGTAGATAATATTTATATCGTAAATAAGGCGTGAAATATTATCAAGAAGGCAGTGAAAAATAAAGAAGGACATAGGAATGTTATGATACTATTATTAAAAATTCCACAAGAAAAATTACTGCAAGCTACATGGAGCAACGTCAAACTGTGAGAATAATAGCGTATTACTGGCAGCAGATCAGAGTTTAGAGGATTTAAGGTAATATTTTGAAGAAGAGAGCCAAAATCTATATAAGGAGTGCGTCGAGTCGCATAATAAAACCAAGAAAACGAGGTGGCTTATTGGGATACATTACATAACAGACCACGTCACGAATTACCAAACAGGAGCAGCAAATATTCTTTTAAGATCGCAGGCAAGAAATATAAAAAGCGATATATAAAAATATAAATCAATCAATAATTGAAGTTTGGTAGACCTATTGGTAATCTGGAAGACATTAACTGAATTGAACTTAGAGAAGCAATCTTTTCAACACATAAATTAATGTCAGAAGGCTTTGAACATAAGATGACAAAACTGACCATGTCTGTTTATATTTCTGTTCTACCAGCGCAAGATATGTGCAGCGATATGCACTAAGGAGACTGAGGCCGAACGTCCGGGGAAGATGTCCTGAGTTGACGGAGTTGGATGGATGACCTGCCTACAAGTTCCTAGAGACCAGCGGAAGGTGCAGCCATTCCTAGCGAGATGTCCCAGTACATCTATCCGCAACATCGATGGAGTGAAGTGAAGAAAATAAAAGTCTGATAATATTTACGCAGTAAGTAAATTAGATATTTTTCAAAAGTGCCATTACTGATTGTGTGTTACGATTAGGAGAGTATATGGAATCAAACATGTTTTAATATGCAGCAATTCATAAAGGACAGCAATCCATATGACGTATTAATTAAAAAGATTCATTGACAGGCTATCGGAAAAGAAAAAGGACTGGGACCAATGGGAGGTCAGTGGAAGGAATAAGATCAATAAGAAAGTTTAATGAAGACTATGTATTCTTTCTACTTGAAACATAACCCAAATCACAACTTAGCATTTCGTTAGATGACACATTAATGAAACAATCATTCTGAACAATGTATTTACAAAAAATCCCTAGACCATTTACAAAATGTTGTAATAAATGAGGCAATTTAAAAGGACGTATCAAACTGCAAGGAAGGTAGTAGGAAGGGGCGAGTACGGAATCACAACATTGGGAGTCGCCTAAGCACTTGAGATGCAGAGTACAAAATCAGTTCATATTACAGGTAGTTGAGTCCAGGCCTCGTGTTCAATCATTCAAAAACTCTTGAGTGTATTGATTAACTGGAGGTCATATTTTGTTGGAAAGAAACACTCATGTAAAACTGAAAACCGGCCATAGAAACGAAGGTGGGTTTAAGGCCCTGGCTGCCAAAATCCATAATATAAACAATGATTATTTTTTGCTAGGGGCTTTACGTCGCACCGACACAGATAGGTCTTATGGCGACGATGGGATAGGAAAGGCCTAGGAGTTGGAAGGAAGAGGCCGTGGTCTTAATTAAGGTACAGCCCCAGCATTTGCCTGGTGTGAAAATGGGAAACCACGGAAAACCAACTTCAGGGCTGCCGATAGTGAGATTCGAACCTACTATCTCCCGGATGCAAGCTCACAGCAGCGCGCCTCTATGCGTACGGCCAACTCGCCCGGTCATAAACAATGATGATAATAATAATAATAATAATAATAATAAAAGCACTCTGTTGCTCATCCAGAGCAGTAGAAAATAAACGGAGTTCCCCAACAGAATACTGGGAACCCCTTGAACGATCATCCAACCCCACTCGGTATCAGCGCTGGACTGAAGACCGAGGGATCAGGGGACGGATTTATACCACCACAGAAAGTTCATGAAGGAAGCACACAGGACATTGATAAACATCAGACAGTGACGCAGCGGGTGAGGAAATCCAGTGGAAGGTCTGCATGCAGTGAGCCGTTCGGCAGGACGGACGCAAGGCAAGACCGCAGCAAATGTACAAGGCCGGTTACATGAGGGTTGATAGCGCCGAGTAGAGCAAGACAAGTGAAGTTCGTGATGACGGTAGCTGTAATTGAGTGGCCGTTATATACCGGTATTCCCCCGACGGCTAGGAATCTGAAGGATTCCGGGAGCGAAGAATAAATGCAGATCCGACGAATGGCGACGGTCGAAAAGGACGTAAGAGGAGAAGGGCCGGAACACAAGCAAACTCGGCAAGAAACAGAGTTTAGATAAACAATTAGTAAAAGGTAAAAAGGGGGGAGGTCAGAAAAACATATAGAACAATACAATAAACAAACATGAATATGGTCTAGGGAGAAAAGTCCCATTTACATGTTTCTGAAAAGAAAGAGGGAAACATTCCCTATTTTTATCTTGGATGGGAGAGTCCAGTTCACCCGGATGGGGTTTGAGGGTCACTGGGTAGAGCAAAAGAGAAAAGAAAAATTACTGAAAATACTGCTTCAACTGCAAAACATGGGCCTTTTTAATCATAGAATGATCATTCGCATCCTGTAATAAAACAGAATCAGGGGTCGAGAATTGAATGATTGAAAAAGGGCCTATCCAACCGGGACATAGTTTAGCGGATATATGATCAATAGCATAACTTTGAGGATAGTTCATTAGCAGTACGTTGTCTAAAAGTTTAAATTTTGAGGGACGATGCCCAAGGTTTTGAGCCCGTCGATGGACCTCCTGTGCCTGATGCAATTTAGTTGATGCCTTTTTCCAGTCGGCCTGAGAGACATGATTAGGCGAAGAAAAGAGAAAAGAAGGTAAATCACATGTTATATCTAAAGGAGTTTGCAAATCTCTACCAAAAAATAATTAAGTGCTAGTGCAAAAGTAGGTAATTCAAAATCCCAATGGCGCTGACCTTCAGAATGGAAGATGGACAAGAGGACCTTCAAACTTCTATCATATCGTGGGTGGTATCGGGGGTGGTAGGGTGAAGTAAAGACATTTTTAATACCATTGGCAGAGCAGAAGTTATAAAAATATCGTGAAGTAAAAACAGTAGCATTATCAGAAACTAGGTACTTGGGTAAACCAATAATAAGGAAAATTTAGTCATCCAAAAGCCGGATGATAGTTTGAGCAGAAAGTGTACACAACGGGCGCAAAATTAAAAATTTAGAAAAACCATCAAGAAGAGTGAGGACGTACGCATTGCCTTGGGAGGACTTAGTGATAGGTCCGACAACATAAATATATCTCCGCAGGATAAGTAGAAGGTGTGGCAGAATGAGAACCAAAAGACAATGTGTTCAGGGGTTTGTGTTTCTGGCATAATGCACAAGATTTGGCCCAATCGAAGACATCCCTGTGCATTTTGGGCCAAAAGAATTGAGATACCAACCGAGAATAAGTTTTGGCGCGCCCAAAGTTCCCCCCTGTAGGATATCCAAGATAATACAGGAACAGCATATAGCGTAAAATGGAGGAACGACTACTCTAGGGATAGATTTAGGAGTTGGCTTAAAAATCAGCAAATCATTATAGATACGGAAAGGTCCATCATAGTTAGCAGCGGAAAGAGAAGTCTTAATGTCTTTACAATAAGAATCAGTAGACTGATGTTGATAACAGGAATCAAAGGATAATGGAAAATCAATGGGAGAAGAAACAGTGTTAACTTCATAAGAGGGAAGTTGATCCAAGGTTAAAGACGAGGGTTGGTCAAAGAGACGAGAAAGAGCATCAGCAACTGAGGTTTGATAGCCAGAGACAAATTTAATAGAAAAATTAAAACGAGAGAGGCGGAGCAACCATCGACCGGTTCTGCCTATTTTAGGGGCATTATTCAGTAACCAGGACAGGGCCTGATTTTCAGTTTGAACAAGAAATTGTCGATGATCGAGGTATTCCGAAAAATGCTCAATAGTAAGAATTAACGCTAATGCTTCCCTTTCATAAATAGAATACCTATGTTCAGTAGGCGAAAGCAAGCAGCTAAAGTAAGCAATAGGAAGGAGCTTACCGTCTCGGTTTTGATTCAAGACTTCTCCAACAGCAACGTCAAAGGCGTCCGTAGAAACTTCAAAAGGTAATTCAAAATCAGGTATTTGAAAAATAGGGGTCATGGTTAAAGCTGATTTGAGAGAAAGAAATGCAGTTTGCTGCTGTTCTCCCCAGTGATATTTCATATGTTTCCGTTTAAGTATGTTAAGTGGCTCAGTTATGTGGGAATAGTAGGGATAAATTTACTATAAAAGCCAACCATACCTAAGAATGTTCGTAACTATTTCATATTTTTAGATGGAGTAATACGATCAATTTCAGAAACACCATCAGGGTCAACAGAAATGCCGTTACCAGAAAGAATATGCCCCAAAAACTTAATAGAAGTCTGAGCTAAAACAATTTTGGAAGGATTGCCGGTAAGATTAAAAGAACGTGAACGAGAAAGTACTTCACGAAGATGTTTAATGTGAGTATCAAAGTCAGGACAATAAATCAAAAGGTCATCTACGTACGGAAATAGATACTGATATTATATGTCGGCAAAAAGACGATCAACAAATCTTTGCATGATTTGTGAACCAAGATTTAATCTGAACGGTACTTTTGTGAACTGATACGGACCCGAGGGTGTAATAAAAGCAGTATACTTGGAGCTGCTATCATCTAAGGGCAGCTGATTATAGTCAGAATTGAAATCTAAGAGGGGAAAGTATTGTGCATTGGTAAAAAGCTGAAAAAAAGTTTCAATTTTAGGCATTGGGTAAGCATCCTAGAGAATCTTGGAATTGATTTCGATAGTCGACTATAAATCTAAAGGACCCGTGGGAGAGGCATAATGAGAAGCGGAGGGTAAAATAGTGTTATCGGCAAGCATTTTGTCGACAAGTTCAGGATTTTCATTCTGGGTGGGCTCAAGTGATACGGGTGAGAGCGAACAGGAGTGGTGTCAGTGACATCAATATGAGCGTGGAAATTAGTAACAGTTCCTAGTTTAGGGATTACATCAGAAAACCCAATTAACAAATAATCAACTTGATCCGACTGAGAACGATTACAAAACACATAACCCTGGCTAACAGAAGGAAGATGCGAAAGAGGAAAATATGAATAATTTACTAATGGAATCCTATTGTTGGAAAAATTAAAACGAATAGAGGAATTAAGAGAATTAAGTACCAAACCAGTGTGACGAAAGAATCATTTCCCAGAATTAGTGGATATGATAATTCTTCTACAACACTCAAAGAGTAGTGCCAAGAAAAATGTTGAATTTTTAGGTTAAGCGTGACTTGGCCAAGGATCTGAAGTACATTATTTGATGCAGAAGTACAAAGAATTGAAGACTGACAAAGTTGAAGATGAGAAAAAATATTCTGAAGAGACTGAAAAATTTCTAGACTGATTAAAGAAGTAGTCAAACCAGATTCTAAAAGTTCAATAGTAGGAATATTGTGAAGCAAAACCACAATATGAGAAGTCCTGGGTAGTGGGAAAAAATATGAGAACCATATTCTACACTCGTTGTAGTATGAGGGCTAATGGAACATCGAGGAGGCAGCCGAGTAGAAGAGGTATTATGGTGAAAAGAATGTATCTGATTAGGCAGATTTGTCCCTTGAGCTCGTCCACTGCCTACGAACGGGGTTTGTAGGTGTTTCCCGGAATGGGAGAAGCACAATTTTTAGCTATATGGCCCATACCTTTACAGCGGTAACAAAAAATATGTTTACTAACTTTAGCAGGACAAGGCATCGGTAATGATGTCGTCGCCGGGGGAGAGGAAGCAGAAGGAGGTAAGACGGGTGGTGGTACATCAGCATAGTAGGAAATATTGGCATATGAGTAAGTTGTATGAGCTAGTGCTGCGGTATACAATTGTAGCAAAGAGGTAGGAGGAGAATGTTCATGAAGAAGCTGTCGAAAAGAAGGCACAGCATAAAATGTAGCAACTGATATCATTTCTGATGGGTTATTAGGGATGTTAAGGACATCACTAAAGGTAAGAGTGGAATCTGGATAGTCGTATATAGGTTTGTCAAAACGTTATTGACAGCGAACAAATTCCAAACTTAATTTGTGACGTACTTCATAAGGTAGGAAGTAATTATGAAGACAAGTTTGAAATTAAGCCCAGTCCTGAAAAAGTGCCTTATTTTCAAGCCAAAAATTAGTTAAATGTCCAGTAGTTTTAGACGTTAATAAGCTAATGAGCTGAAAAATGGGACAAGTTGAGCTTTTAGGAATTTACGAACGGAAAATAAGCAAATAGTTAAATTTAGAGGATCTGTATCCGTCAAGGTAGGCACTAGTGTTAAGGATTGCTTAATAATTTCGAAATTCAGTGAGTAAGTAGATTTGAAGAAATAGACGATGAGGTGAATGGCCTAGAAGGTTCAGGATGTAAATGATGAGTGGTAGTTGAAAGTTTTGGTTTGAAGTCTTGGTCAAGTAAATTTGAAGTGTTAGAATGCGGAGACGAAAAAGTAGAGAATGAAGGGTCTAAGGATGAAGTATCATCTAAAGAAATTAAATCCACACAAGGTGAATTAGGTAGAGACCGAACAGCCGGGGGTTAAGATGAACAGTCATCAGAAGGACAGAGCGGAAAATTAACAGAAAAAGTTGCCATGTTCAGTAAAGAAGAAGGGCATTACAGTAAGAAGAACGAAATTAAATCAATAATTAAGTACCAGAGGAGTCGAAACACGATAGAGTAAGAATAATATCAAGTCAACACTAAATAAATCGGATAAGTTAATCTGCTATCATTTTGTTACGATTAGGAGAGTATATGGAATCAAACATGTTTTAATATGCAGCAATTCATGGAGGACAACAATTCATATGACGTAGTAATTAATATTTATTGACAGGCTATCCAAAGAGAAAAAATGCTGGGACCAATGGGAGGTCAGTGGAAGGAATAAGAAGATCAATAATAAAGTTTAATGAAGACTATGTATTCTTTCTACTTGAAACATAACCCAAATCACAACTTAGCATTCCGCTACATGATACATTAATGAAACAAGCATTCTGAATAATGTATTTACAAAAAATCCCTAGATCATTTACAAAATGTTGTAATAAATGAGGCAATTTAAAAGGACATAGCAAACTGCAAGGAAGGCAGTAAGAAGGGGCGAGTATGGGATCACAGCATTGGGAGTCGCCTAAGCACTTTGAGATGCAGAGTACAAAATCAGTTCATATTAAAGGTAATTGAGTCCAGGCCTCGTGTTGAATCATTCAAAAACTCTTGAGTCTATTGATTAATTGGAGGTCATATTTTGTTGGAAAGAAACACTCATGTAAAACTGAAATCCGGCCATAGAAACGAAGGTGAGTTTAAGGCCTCAGCTGCCAAAATCCATAAGATGATGATAATAATAAACAAAGCACTCTGTTGCTCACCCAATGCAGTAGAAAATAAACGGAGTTCCCCAGCAGAATACTGGGAACCCCTTGAACGATCATCCAACCCCACTCGGTATCAGCGCTGGACTGAAGACCGAGGGATCAGGGGACGGATTTATACCACCACAGAAAGTTCGTGAAGGAAGCACACATACAGCAACATTGAGAAACATCAGACAGTGACGCAGTAGGTGAGGTAAGCCAGTGGAAGGTCTGTATGCAGTGAGCTGTTCGGCAGGACGGACGCAAGGCGAGACCACAGCAAATGTACAAGGCCGGTTACATGAGTGTTGATAGCGGCGAGTAGAGCAAGACAAGTGAAGTTCGTGATGACGGCAGCCGTAATTAAGTGAGTGGCCGATACATGTGATAAACAAGTAATTGTGCGTTGATTTAGCTCAAGAAGAGTGGATTCATGTAAGAAATCGCGTACACATGACGATGCAGGGGGATAACAGGTACTCATCTAACTGAAAACAGCCATTCTTTGGCTAGGATGTGTTAGAAAGTGGTAACCTAATTATGCGTTCGTAATGTTATCTATAAAAAATAAGAGGTTAATTTACTTGATTTGTGAGTAATATACCGACATTGTGGTAAATGTAGTGGATGAGTTAGGAAGTTATTATACGAAATGAAGTTGATACAGTGCAATGTACAGGTTATACTTGGATTATAAGAATACATATGAGAAATATGAAGAGAATTGAGAAGAAAAGGGAATATTTAATAGAATAGATGACAGCTATGGATTCATCTGCGTCGAGTTAAGGTATATATGAGAGTTATTGGAATGAAAGAAGTAATGTTTTGTTTATCCAGCCCTTGTCCCATTTTCCTACGGGGTCGGGTATGGGGTGAGATGAATATGTCATGGCGGGTTTTTATGACCGGATGACCTTCCTGACATCCACCTCATCACAGGAGTTAATGAGATGAAATGAATGTCGTGATATATGATGGTAAAGAGAGGGCGAGACCCGGTGCCGGCACATAGCCTACTCCACTTGAATAGCACCAAGTGGTCTGCTCAAGGCTTAACGTACCCATCCTACGGACGAATAACCATCAACAGCGTCATATGCCCTGCATATGGGCAATTGAAAGAAGAAATGTGATATGAAAATATGAAACAGATGATATGTATATGAAGAAAATGTGATTAAGAAAAGGAGTAATGATAGTGATGCTTATTATTTCGTCGAGACAGAAGAAATAGATTTATTTTAATGGTGATATTCAGTTAGCAGACGCAATTTATGGTTAAGAGTGCATATATTTAATTCCATGATATATGTTAATTCTTCGGTATTCCATATCCAACGTTAATTATGATCGACACAGCTTACATATAGCGGACAGGCACTGGTAATCATCGAAATAAATCCGTTAGGGAAAATTGAGCAGAATTAGCCAACATTAACCCGAATTCTTGACCACAGTAGTGTTTCTTGAAGAAAATAGAGATAGAATGCATACTTACTTATCTCAATAATGTTATTGAAGTGGTTACCTGTAGCTAGTTGATAAAGATATTGGTTGTAAAAATATTCGTAAATGACAGACCACATATTTTTCAGAAATGATGATGAGAAAGTTGTTGTAAGTCACTGATCATACGTTAATATGTTGTAGATGATATAAATAATTGACACTTAACTCAACATCTTGGATTTTTTTAGAAAAATGATATTCAAAAGAGCTATTGGTAATTGTAATTTTAATTATCTTAGAATGCAGTGATGCTGAGTGACTTATCATTCATCTTTTCTTTCTCACACATCTGCATAGGAGAACCTCTGAAACTGAAATCCTTGATATAAATCAGAAGAGTAGTGTTTTTGTTATATCACTGATATATAATCATGAATATATAAGATGTTAATATTTAAATCTAGGCAAAAAAGAGTGTCCGATAAACTTCCAGATAGATCTGCAAAGTGTTGTGATTTTAAAAGGGTATAGAGAAATATTTTACTCAAGCAGACAATTAATGAACTGAGACGTGATTTTAATTTAATCTGATACTATGTTACGAAGCATCTCAAGGTTATTCTTCTACTTTCCAATAGAATGAATGCAAATAATTAATGTTTATTTTTAGTAAAAGATCTCTGAACATTTTCCTCATTAAATAACTTTAGGAAAAAAAGACATATTTCCAAGAATTTTTCCGGTTTGTTTTACTTTCAAGATTCTTCTAATTTAATAAATGATCATGGACAAACTTACTAACTTGTTTATGATATTTTAGGATAGGCAAATAGTTATAGACAACCGTAGGATAAGCATTATTGAATTTCATGAAGCGAAAAGGATTGATTTGCGAGATGGAGACGTCCATCAGACGAATCTTGCCGTCGAGCACACCCAACGCCTTTACTCCCGGGACCCAAGACCCCAAGAATATTCGAAGTTAGGAATTTTTATGTTAAAATGAGCCAGGCAGGATTTCTTCGCGACCCGGCCTGGACGCGGAAACGGCGCAAAGAAAAACTGGCACCCAACGGAGAAAGAAGAGAGAGATGATGCAGAGAACAAAGAAAAATTTTGCCCAATGTTTGAGCGAAAGAAAATTGCTACTAGAATGTGAAAGAGAAAAGGAAAAGCAAAAGAAAGAGACAGAAAGAAGAAAAAAAGACGGATAAACGGGAGAAAAGACAGGTGGGCAAAGCAAGGGAAAACTGTCGCTTCAACATGAAGACAAGAATGAGAGAAGAAACAGACAACATAAATTGATGATTAACGTCCAAGCAAGATGTCATGACATGAAGAGGAAAATCCTGATTCAGTAATGAGGAGTAAGAATTATCAAGGAATAACTTAGTTATGATATTAGTTATAATTAATGTTATGACTGATAAAAATAATGCAAATATAAAAATTAGATGTTGAGAAATCATAGGATAAACTTTTATAAAATGACATAAAACTATGGGGACCAGCTCAAATTAAAATCATGCTAAATAAAATAACGAGGATATCAGTAGTCAGTTGATAAACTGGGATAAGGTCACTCAGTGATGTCGGATCCAGACAATCGAGCCAATTCTTTGAGAATATATATACATAAAAGCAAAGAGTAATAACTGAACCATAAGAGATATTTCTCTGCATACTGAAGTAATTTAGGAAACAATTGGAGTACTCTCAGGTTATTTTTTTTGCTATTTGCTTTACGTCGCACCGACACAGATATGTCTTATGGCGACGATGGGATGGGAAAAGCGTAGGAAGTGGAAGGAAGCAGCCGTGGCCTTAATTAAAGTACAGCCCCGGCATTTGCCTGGCGTGAAAATGGGAAACCTCGGAAAACCATCTTCAGGGCTGCCGACAGTGGGGCTCGAACCCACGATCTCCCGATTACTGGATACTGGCCGCACTTAAGCGACTGCAGCCATCGAACTCTCAAGTTAACAGAGAATTAGAGTAACTATAAAAATGACGACTCTAAGCCCTACGAGGGTACAATTTGAAGAGTACAAGAAAGAGCAAGAGGAAAAATCGCAGAGAACGGAAGAAGAGATAAGAAATAACCAGGAAGAGATACAGAAAGCAAAAGACAAAGAGGAATGTCAGAAATTCTAAGAGAAATGATGGGAAAACAACCGGAAATGATGGAAAAATAAATAGAAAGCAGGAAGAAATAAGTAGCAATGATGGAAGAGTTGAGTAGGAAACAGGAGAAGAAACAACAAGAGATGATGGAGGAGATGAGAAGAGAACAACAGAAGCAAATGGAAGAAATATATAAAAGGCAGGAAGAAAGACAACAGAAGCAAATGGAAGAAATGAATTAAAAAGACAGGAAGAAAGACAATAGAAATAGATGGAAGAAATAGATAGGAGCCAGGAATAAAGGCAACAGAGAGAGAATGAAGTAATGAAGACAAATTGGAAGGATAGGGTCATAAGTAGTCAAAATCAATGACATAGTAAATTTGAGAGGAGAAATTGTTGAGATAATGGAAATCAAGGACAAGGAAATTCATGAAGAAGTTAATAAACTTAGAGAAAAATTGTCAGAAATCAGAAATTGTCTTCAACTTTTAAAAGAGGACGAGGGGAACGATGTCAGGAAAAGATAAATAAAATGAATGAAGGAATCAAAATAACAAACAAGACTACTGAAGTGAATTTCATAGTAGCCAGAGATCAGATTGGTGATAAACTGGATAGTATCAAGGATGACATCGAACGAAATAAGGAAGAGGCCAGCGAGAGAATGAATAAAGCTGAAGAAGGAATTAAGGAAATTCAAAAAGAGATACAAGAAATTTGAAATGAGGCACAAATGGCGAAGTCAGCAATGTCCAGATACAATGAGAGGCAAAGGGATATAGAACTAGAAATAAATGAGAGAAACACTACACCCACAGTAATCTCAATCAAATCAAAGCAATGGCGAGATAATCGTAGAAAATAATAATGGAAGTTCATCTATTATTAACATCACTAAGACATATGACGATAGACCAAACATTTTAACAACACAGCTAGTATATCACCCAAAATATTTTTGAAAGAAATGGAGCACTATTTCGAAGATAATAAGATTCCAGAAGAGAGAAACTTAAAAGAAGTGGAGAAACATCTAGATTCAAACTCGAACTCAGGCGTTTAAATATATATTTTCCACAAATACGATGACTTCAAGGCAGCATTCTTAAGAAGGTTTTGGAATTCATAAGTCCAGCAAAGCCTAAGGCCAGAATTATACTCCAGGAGATATGCTTCAAACGGTCAAACCAGGTTTAGTGACTACTTTGCATATCAATTCCATCGTTTTCAAGACTTGGACACAGCTCCTAGTGAGCTGGAGGCGATCAAGACTATCAAAAATAAATTCCCGCCTGATGTTGAAAGGTTGCTACCAGGTGCCAATGTGGAAACAGCAATCCCGATGGAGAATATTCTTAGAATATTGGATATGACCACTGTGCACGACATGAGTAGAGTAGTCTGAGGCGATAAATATCTTAACTCAGGAAGATTTCGATAGAAATGTGCCCAATGAACAAAGAAGAACGGATAGAAGATATGAGAGAAGAGACTGGAATGATGGAGAAGAGAGAACACAGGAGGAAGATAGATGCAAATGCAGAAGAAATTCATACATTCGTGAAAGGTACGCGGGAAATAGAAGACTCAGGCCGGATAATCAATGCAGAAGTCAAATGAGAGAAGGTAGAGGCAGATACAATTATAGAAGAAGACTAGGATATGAAAGAAGAGAAAACTGAAATAATCAAGATTAGAAACACCACAATCGGAGATATATTCAAGATCTGTAGGAAGCAAATCAAGATGAAGATAAATCGGAAAGAGCTATAAGAGGCCAAGATGTAAACGGAGACGTAAAGGGTGCAGAGAGTCTCGAATTGCAGAAATATAAGAGGAAAGAACAGGAGGAACAGAGATTGAAACCGAATGTTCAATCATTTGAGGACAGACTAGAAGAAGATAGGAATAATAACAAAAACGCCGATATCTGTATAGATGGGACAGCAGAAAATATCAGAGATGAGAAGGATGACAACATTTCAAGTTGGTTAATAGCACAGATCGATTCATGCTAAATAGAATCAGACAAATTAGTGAAGGATAAAACAGCGAATCCAAAGAAGCAGCAATATAATTTGCCTAGCATAATAGCGAGGATTAATAATATGAGAATACATTGTGCCATGGACTCAGGTGCAAGTATTAGTGTGATGTCAAGAGAGCCATTTCAAGAAATAAATAAGAGGATGAAGGTATTGACAATGCCTGTATCATAAATTAGGATTAGGGTAATAATACAGGATAAGACAGTAGAATGTAAAATCCAAACCTACTTAGTAATAAGCACAGGAAGAATGAAGGTCCAGTTGTGGGCAAAATTAACGTTTCTTACCTCGGTATTCCATGACCCAGCATCTGTGTTCTAAATTATTACCCTATGTTCATTGATATTTTATTACCCTTTCTTAAGTATTAAATTGTTGGGAACATTCAGTTAGGTTAGGTCATCTTGTCTTTGTATATATGGGTAGCCTTATTCTAATATTGTAAGATTATTAAGATTTATTATCCCTAATTTAGTTTTTTAAATTGATACTGGTAATTTACTTCCACACGAGAAAGAAAGTAATATTTAGTAGTGGTAATTGTAAAAGTTAGCAAATGTCAAGGTCAGAAGTAACAAATGAACTGTACTCAAGCTAAGGGTGTTACCTGCGTGTTCAAACTTGAAGTTAATATTGGAGATGATACTCTTGTCATTGTAAGTGTTTATGCTTACTACAGTCCCATGAACTTTCAAAACCACTATTACAAGTGGGTCGTTGAAACCCGGTTCGAAACTAACGAAATCCCTAATGAGTTCCATAGTTTGCTGCTTTCTTGTTCCTGTTGCAGCTATACGCGCGCCCTTCGGGAGCTGCCGTTGCAACAAGCTAAGCTGGACTCGTGCATCCAAAATCCTGTGTCATTGGAGCTCAGCATTTGGTGCTGAAATCTTGCAAGTCATGAGCCTGTTTACCATCTGGTGTGGTGTATGCTGTGCTGACTGGCCATTGGTACTCCGTCTTCCTCCACACTGAACAGTCCATGAGTGCCCTGTGTTGCTTCTTCGATGTCACCTATTACCAAGTAAGACTGTTCCTAGTTTATTCTCTTGGCATGAAATGAGATGTACACGGTGTGATTGAATGGGGCTACCGTCTAATTTATTAACGAATATACCTTGTGGACTACGCCAAACTCTTTGGACTGTTGTACTCTGTGACTGAGTGGAACTTTTCCAAGTGCATATGACTGTACGCTACTTGCCTCGTCTCAGCCCCCTGTGATCCTCCTTCAGGTGGGGGTGCCTGAGGAATTATTAAGCCAAATACGCTAATTATGTGATATAATTTGGATAATCAACTGTCTACGCGACATATATTTAAAATTGTGTCTCTTATCAGAACTAGTAATTTTTGGTGAATTATTAAATTCTGCTATTGGACCATGTATTTGAGGCCTAGGGCCTGCAAACTGAGCTGAGACTGGAATTCACCACTATTTGAAGTATTGGATGACTAAACTTTGTATCTGGTGGACTTGACTAATTTTAATGCATGAGCACTCTGAACAGTTAGCCTATTGGTCATCTATTCAGTCTAAATGTGGCAATTGTGACTTTTCGTTACATAGTTTTCTGTATGGTAGTGCCTCTACAGGGTATAATTGTATTGTGGACGGCTTCGCGGACTTCTACGCCATCTATGAGTGTACATAGCAACTACGGTGTGTGTTTTGGCGGTCTCCGCCAGAGCGTGTAGCGGTGTTAGACTGTGTGCGCCATGTGGCGAAGTATGGAATGTATCTATCGGCTGCTGGAACTGCTCGTGAGTAGACGCTGATGGCCATGTCTGACGGCTGTGCTGCTCCTAAAATAATTATGACTGAATCGGTCGGTATTGGGTAATTAAGGAGGGTATACCTCCCCAAGCGAGGACAAAATGTGTTTTGAAGTATCTCAGTTACATTAGAGTTAATTATGTAAAGTGTTTTATTCTTACTTGTGAGTGCCGTAGTAATTAGGTGAAACACGAGGAGGTTGCCTGGGCATAATCGGTCACCATGATGTATGCCTTTAGGATTTATTACTTTCTTGGTGTGTGTTACTATATTCTACGAGTGTATTGATTGTAGTTGAAATTATGTCACTGTTTGAAGATGGCGTTCAAACTTAAAGTGTGTGCTGTGTATAACAGTGAAGTGCAATGTTGGGTCTAGGTAACCGTCAAAATTCTTCGTTGCCTTGTCCAAATTTTGGGTTTCCCTTTGATT
This sequence comes from Anabrus simplex, assembly GCF_040414725.1. Lineage (NCBI taxonomy): Eukaryota > Metazoa > Arthropoda > Insecta > Orthoptera > Tettigoniidae > Anabrus > Anabrus simplex. The sequence goes on from NC_090274.1 coordinate 74,680,716, forward strand.
TATTCTAATTTATGGTGTATCTGCGTGTGTTTTCCCTGAGTTTTTTTGTGATACGTGTGCGGTTACTATTGGTCAATTTCTTATTCATTGCTGTTATTGCGGTGTTTATTTGGTGTACATTATAGAGTTTTCTTTGATGTTGTGATTCCCATATTATTTATTTGTGCATCATTTCATGTGTTTCGGCATCCTATTACCCGTGTTCAACCTAAATACTACGTTTGCACTAAACACCACCCGTTTTTTCTTCTTATTATTATTATTAGTATGTTATTACGTAGATTTTATTATTTGCTTGATACGTACAGTTAGGGATTAGTATTGTATATTTCTGCATTACTGCGGGTGGTTTTATTTCATTATTGCCTTTATTAGATGGGGATACCCACATTAATTTCAAAGACATAGTTCCTTAATAATGCACATTTTGGGTTTTAATTGCGGGGTTGGACACCCCTAGTGTGGAGCGATCGTAGCTTGGGCCTTATCTACTCTTCTAATCGTTATTTGCTTATCTAATCGTGGTGTGGCAGTTACGCAACAGAAATTATGCATTATTGTCTCGTCTGGATTAGCGTCCGCTGGCGTGTGCCGCTGAGAATATAATTATGGATTGTTTGTGGTATTGAGGAATGGTCGTGTATCTTCTTTCTTGTGGTTGCGTGTTCTGCCTCATTATATTATTTATATCAGGTTGTGTATTTGTTAATTTCCAAGCGTACTATGTTGGGTGATTTAATTTATAATTTATTTGAATTATATTATTTTAATTTCTGTGCGGTATGGTGTATAACATATTGGTCCGTTGTTGTGTGGGGTTTCAATTGTGATGCGTTGTTTGATCTACGTTATGTGGGTTTTATGGGGAATGATCCTTCCACTAGGGTGTGTCGGAAGCCCTCTATTAAGCAATTTTGTTATTCTAATTAAACTTTTAATTTTGTTTAAGATATTTACTAGTAACTTGTGAGGTTTTAAGTAATCCGGTGCACCAGGAATTTCTTTTAAAATGAAGAAGTGATTTTCTTTTAAAGTATATTAATTTTATTTATATCTAAATTATTTATTTTGCTAACTCTTATGTATGCCATTAAGATTTTCATTCTTTCAATTCATTTTATTTTATCGGGGCCTAAAAGATTTATTTTATTTTATGACATGTAAATATGATTTATTCAAGTATAAATTTATCTTAAATTTTTAAATGTTGGTGTCATTTGGGTGAATTCCTTCGCAATTCCTAGTGATACCCACCTCTAACTTTATTTTATGGGTAGGTTCTTGCACTCTTCCTCGCTTCCTTGCTTCCTTATTTATATTTGATGTGTTATTTACTGTTTTAGTTTAATTTCCTCTTTTTTAAATTGTCTTGTGTGCTCACTTCTCTATGACGTTCTTTTCAGTACGTCATTCTTCATCATTGTTAGGGGGTCTTGCATGGGCACCTTTTGTAAAAACAGTACGTGGCTGGATCTTGCTTATGTTAAAAGCATGTGTTCAACAGTCTTCAAGTTTCTTATTGATTGCCTGTTATGTTGAATATCCACCTTTAAAGTTGCTTTTTATTTTTAGTATCAGGTTGTGTTGAACTGTTAATATGCAATGGTCCTATGGCGACTTCTATACTGAGTTGCGTATAATAGCAGTCTTCAGATTTGTGCAGCTTGCCTCGCGATCTGCAACCAGCAGAGAGATTGTAAAATGTTAAAATGTGTCGTTAAACGAAATTGTTCTAATTTAGTTTGACCTCGGAAAGAAGGTGGCGATAAGGGGTATATTGTTTTGACTCTGGAATGATGTTTAGACTGCCACCTTGGGACCGTTTTCTTGTACACGACCTAGTGGTATAGCAATGTTTCACAGATTGTTCGTTTGTACGATTCGCCGGTGAGAGGGGAATCAAGGTCGCGTTGTCGTCTAACACGTGTCGTCAAGGGGGAGGGAGTACTAGCTGCGCTTCCGTGATGTCATGTTTGGTTATTTTACTTGTTCGTTTTGTTTGTCTTCTGTTTACCCATCCTATGTATTTACTTATATGCTCATATAGGAGGTCATTTTGGTGATTCAGTACATTTAAATTCCGTTCTTTGTTTTCTCATTTGTCGAGAATAATGTGGATATTTTCTAGGTTGTTCATAAGACTTCCTTTATTAATCCTACTAATGATGTAAAGATCTTGCTTAATGGTAGTGAATTCATGGCTTACCTCTTTCATATGAGCTCCCATAGCAGAGAATCTCCTGTACTTCTCTGCATTAACTTGCTCCTGATATCTAATTTTAAAGCTTCTCCCCGATTGTCCTATATATGCTTTTCTTTTAATAAAACATTGATCAGGTGGTGCTTTAAATTAATTTGTTTAATAATTTGTTGATTGAATTCATCGATATGATCATGAAGTTGACAGCTTGCAATATGATTGCTAATCAAGCAAGAAATAATGCAAACGTCTATCTAAAACTAAAAATGAAACTTGCAAAGGTAAGTAAAGATATAACATTTCTTAAAGAATGTCTTAACAACGACCTGATTCCAAAATTGTTAAAAGGGACCCAAAGAACAACATATGTTCTGTATTCCAAATTACAACACAAAGAACAATCAACTGTCTTTGAATTAAAAGAGAAATCAAATTTATGTACAGGAAGAAATCCTTCCTTAACAGTGAACATTATTTAGCGCACCTTTCAGCTTAAACAAACCTAGCACCGTAAGAATGGGATTCCGTACACAAACACAGTAGGCCTAGATAAAAAATAATGAATCTAATGGAAAAGAAACAGTTAACATTAAATAAGAAACTCGAAAATCTAAAAAGCAATGCCCCAGCAAAGCAAAATACACCACAGCTTAAGGCATCCTTTAATAATGAAATACACCCACCTCCTATAAAAAATTTGTCGCACACGACCTTTACAGAACAAGAATTACAAATGTTAGGAAAAGGACAAAATCAAAATTGGCATAGTATCAATAAAAGTCGAGAACTAATAAGAACATTACCGAGCTCGATAGCTGCAGTCGCTTAAGTGCGGCCAGTATCCAGTATTCGGGAGATAGTAGGTTCGAATCCCACTGTCGGCAGCCCTGAAAATGGTTTTCCGTGGTTTCCCATTTTCACACCAGGCAAATGCTGGGGCTGTACCTTAATTAAGGCCACGGCCGCTTCCTTCCCACTCCTAGCCCTTTCCTGTCCCATCGTCGCCATAAGACCTATCTGTGTCGGTGCGACGTAAAGCAACTAGCAAAAAAAATAAGAACATTAGCAGAAACGGAAACGGCCATGCAAACACTACTAATCGATATTCAAAATGACTAAGGTATGAAGCCAGGAAAAAAATTCCCTCCGCATTTAAAGGATTAGAATCGAATCCGACAATTCAAAGATAGATAGAAAACTTCAATGTCAAATTAGACAAAGTAATGTAGTTGTAACGAAATCCGATAAAGGAGGAACAGTTGTAATAATAAACAAAACCGAATACCTTAAGAAAACTGAAACATTTTTCAATAACAATAAACTTATGTCGTTGAAAAAGACCCCACCCTAAAATTATAAAGGAATTTGAAAGGAATACTAAAACAAAGTAACTTCCTCTTAAACAACCAAGGAATACAGAAGCTCATAAATATGAACCCAGGACTTCCCAAAGCAAGGGCTATGCCTAAACTACATAAAAAGGATTTACCTATTAGACTGGTAATTAACTTTCGGAAAAGTACCACATACAAAACCTCTCAATTCATTCATAACTTTTAAACTCAAAATTACGTCTTTTACACGAAACATCGACTAAAAACTCCAAGGAGATTTGCAATGTTGTTAAAGACCTTAAATTAACTTCTTCCCACACAACAAGCTCCTTTGACATTAAAGATATGTATAGTAATATTCCCATAAAAGACACCATTAAGATCATAAAAAGGAATCCATTGGAACACAAATCCATTAGTAAACCGGAAGTAGAAAATTTTATGATTATCCTCGAATTCGTACTGAATCATAATTTCGTTTCTTTCAATAATATATCAGGAAGACGGACTTCCTATGGGGGCTCCGGCTTCAGGGATTTTAGCTAATATATACCTCGATTACCTAGAACACACTCAGATAGTAGGTCACATTAAAGGAATAGACCTCTGGTTACTGTGTGTTGATGATACTTATGCCATAATACATAAAGAGTGTAATAAAGGTCACAACATTCTAAATACCTTCAATAACCAGGAGCCAAATATTAAATTTACGGTAGAAGAAGAAGAAGAAGAAGAAGAAGAAGAAGAAGGCATGCCCAATTTTCTAGCCATTCAAACAATCCAGGAAAACAACTAGTTCCATTTTAGAATACAGAGGAAAACCCACTTTTACATCAACCACAATACAAAGCGACTCCTTGCACTCTATTTCACAAAAGAAATCCGCTTACTATAGTTTAGTCAACAGGGCCTTTGAAATTCCATTGACAGATAAAGACAGGAAGGAGGAACGAAGGGGTACGTCGAATTCTCCTTTAATAACCTGAGAATTTACGAAATAACAAAGTTGTTTAAGAAACACAACACCGAAGTAGCATTCTCAACTCATAACAACACAAAACATAAATTCTTCAGTCATTACAAGGTCAATAAACTTAAGGACGACGAATTTCAGGAGTCAGGCATTTGTAAGTTGTTATGCAATCAGTGTAAAAAAACATATGTAGGACAATCAGGGAGGAGCTTTACAATTAGATATCAGGAGCATGTTAATGCAGAGAACTACAGGAGATTCTGTGCTATGGGAACTCATATGAAAGAGGCAAGACATAAATTCACTAACATTAAGCAAGATCTTCAAATCATTAGTAGGATTAATAAAGGAAGTCTTCTGAACCACCTAGAAAATATCCACATTATTCTCAACAAATTAGAAAACAAAGAACGGAATTTAGATATACTGAATGACCAAAATAACCTCCTATATGAGCATATAAGTAAATACAAAGAATCGTTAAACAGAAGACAAATAAGATGAACAAGTAAAATAGCCAAACAAGATGTCATGGAAGCACAGCTAGTACTCCCTCCCCCTTTGCGAGACGTATTAGATGACAACACTACCACACTACCCCTCTCTCCGGAGAATCGTACAAATGAATAAACTGTGACACGTAATCTATAATCTTCATCTCCGTATTGACGAACTACACAATTAGGAATAGGAAAAGATGTCCACATATCAATACTTATTTATTGCACTTATTATGTTACAGTAATGGTTTCGATCCCCTACATAGGGTCATCTTTAGCTGAACAATATATCCACATCTATATCACGAAGCTATGGTTAAGATTACATTGTCTTGGGAATGCCATATGATAATAAACATTTGGTCACATCCGAATGGGGCATATCGAAATGGGAACTGGCGTGTACGTCACTATGTGCGACAATGCAATTGTAAGTCTATAATGATATGCTTTAGGTCTTAAAATTAGTTTATAAAACACATCTCTACTTAAAATTAACTTACATATATCAGATAAACACAATATATGTAGGAACACTTCACGCTTGTTGTTACATCTCTACTTGTTGTTACAAGCTCGCATATCAAACACAACTCAGCCACACCAATAACAACAATATAACATCACTGCACAGCTACAAATGGGAAAGGAGCCATTACTTTGAAACCATGCCACTCAAATTTTAAGGATGTCACAGGACAACATGATTCCATTTTTAACAAACCTACAAGATTCAACACACAGCAGAGCTGAATATACATATTTTGGCCTAATTTTATCCATACATCTGGCACCCTTTTTTAAAATTGGAAAGTGTTTTATCCTATGTACATACATGAAGACAAAATTTTTATACATACAACGTGACAATTTTACAAGCAAATCATATCATTCCAACTCCAGAAACAGCAACCAAGTGTACAACTTTGTAAATAAGACTTGAACATAAAAGTCAACCAATGAACCGAACACACAAGATACGAACGTTCAAGTGCATGAGGTGTTCCTACATACATTTTGCTTTATATATATATTGTACCAGGAAAAGTTGACTCTTAATAGCATGAGGTATTTCTAAGGGGTACTGAGTCCTTAGGAGATGGTACAGAGAGAAGATGGCAAGGCGAAATAAGAGATATTACGTCTTTCATTCCTTTATTTCATTCTTTGGAATGCCCTCCTGTTGTGTCGCCAAATAATGAATATTTAATTGAAAATAAATCCCCATTCTCCCTTTTTTAAGAACAGAACATCGAAATTAATTCAAATGAAATTTTAACTGAATAATATTTCCCAATTTGATATGTCCATCATATTCTTCATGTCAAAAAACAAGAATGTAGTAATAATAAATGATAAATCCTAAAGTCTCTCTCTCTAGGGGTATTTGCGATTTCATATTTACACTTCCTACATGAATTGAGTAAAGCAAATTTCTTCTCGAGAACACGTTAAATTTGAAATCAAATCTAGTCTTTTAAAGTTCTGAGCACACGTTATGAAAAATATGGCAAATTTGGAGTTTATGTTATACTTTCACCACGAATAGTGCACTTAATTGATACCTCAAAGTTCTAATAAATGGGAGTATACGGGAGCACTTTGATGTTGAAAGTCTTTCTTGACTTGGAAAACGTTAATACTGTTCGAGTAGAATATTAATTAAGTAAACTCTTTAATGTTCTTTGTCCGTAATGACTTAGTTCATAAAGGTCCTGCTTAAAGTCAGAATTTAATGGAAAAGCACTGACATCACCTGATATACGCCTTCTCGAACAGTGGAAAACCACTCTGCGAACAACAATCTGGGATTCGGCTGTCAGCAGGCCCCAAGCTGCTCCATGGTACCACGCCCCTGGAACCCTTCCCGCGTAGTACCAAATCTGCGTCGATCTCCGCCGTTTTACGTCGATCTCCGTCGTTCTATCTCGAAAACGTGCACTATTTGATTTTGCCCGGTTATCACTGGTGACTGTTTCACAATTTATCACCATTCACTTCGATGAGAAATACGTTGGACCGAGATTTTATCGTCTATCACGATCATGAGAAATATTGTTCACGGCACAGTTCATCTAACCACGTACTGCTCACTGTTTGTAGGGTTAAATTAACTTACATTTGGAACACAGTTTGTAATTGCTCAACTTCACAGCAAAATAAATAAGCGACTCTCTCTTGTAATACCTCAATTATTCAAGTATAAGTCCTATACTTCACGATAACACTGGGTACACAGTTAGTCCACATGCATTAATTTTAAATAACACAGCCTGTTTTGACGACGCGCGAACAGTTCTTCTACACAAATGACAGTGTTCTAGGCTCCCAAGACAATCAAAGTGTTATAACCTACACTCATGAAATTCAAAGTTCAAATAGTCCAAGATCATTACTATGCGAAGTATTTATGTTAACCCCAAGTTGGTTACGGTTATTCACACGTCAACTAAGATATTTACTAAGTGTCAAGTACAACTGTTGCTGAATACTATAAGTCTTTAAGACTTTGAAATTACACACGTTCATTTTCTAAGTCTGAATATCAGACGAATTACAAGTCCCACAATGTACAGGTTACTCACTGGTATCGCAGAGACTAATATCAACTAGCCATCGAAATTTTCTAAGTAGTGCGAGGTCCGGTCGCAGGAATACTTGGTTCGACGCGCGCAGCGTGATATACTAGCCAGCTGTGAAAGAATTTAGACTTCACGCGAACTCGATGTGAAATTGGTGCGAACTCGACGTGAACTGAATTGCTGTGGTCTGGCTCTCTGCTTATATTCAGTACGGCTCAAGGCTGCTTGCTACGTCACAGAGATGAAATTGGCTTATATCTTTAGAATACCTCGACGGAATTTACTGAAATTAATATATGTTTGCATTTGGGACATGAGCTACATGATGATACATGTCACATCTCCGAAACTTAAGCGGCTGAAAAATTAGGCCTTTTCTTTCTAGTACCTTCGATGGAGAGGCATGTAACATGTGATATTGACGTCACCTGCAGACTCGTTGCGCGTGACGTGTCCAGCTCGCTACAAGGAGCTTCACCTTGCGCTAGCACAAGATGTCGGACGCACGAACAGATATTATTGCCGTCCCTTTTTCATATGTTTCGGCAACAATAAAACAATGTACAGGGCTGGAACAGTCCCCGGCACATATTCCTCCCTCCTTTGAATTAAGAAAATTCGAAGGATTTTCTTAATATAGTTGCTTACTCTTCTTGTGGAACATATTTCTTGAGGTTAGAGGCATTATAAATTCCTTCTGGGGTTCCATCAAGTTTCGCGACTTGGTATGCTCCATTTCTAAGAACAGTCTCTACTTTGTATGGGCCTATAAACAAAGGGCAGAACTTTGCATATATTCTTTGTTCAGGGTGAGAAATAGCAGGCTTGCGAATTAATACTAGGTCTTCCTGTTGAAGGGGTTGTCTAAATCTTCGATTGCGCTGGCGACGTTCCCTGATGGTGGCGGCATGCCTTAATCGTCTCAAAGCTTTGTCAATTTTCTCTTCTTGAGGGACGACATTCTCCGGAGGGATCTGCAGCAAGTTATCCCACGGGTGTTCGGGCGTTATCCCACGTTGCAGAACCAAGGGAAGGTCACTTATGGATTCATGGATGGTGGAGTTCAATATTTGCTGCATGACAGGTAGGACTTCAATCCACTTCCAATGCCTGTCACTGCAGTAGATTCTGCAGAACTTGGCTAATTCGCGCATAACGCGTTCCGCTGGATTTGCCTCAGGATGCCTGATGGAATTCATAATGTGACGAATTCCCATGTCTTCCAAGGCTTGCTGAAATTCTGCGGATATGAATTGCGTGCCATGATCGGTTAGAAAATACTCAGGACGTCCCATTTCCGGAAAGATATTCTTCCGCAATCGCCTTAAGATACTACCAGCATTGGTCTTCTGTGTCGGTGACAGCATCGTGTATTTAGAGAACACGTCAATCACTACAATTACCTTTCTGTTTCCCCTGGACGCCTTGGGGAGGGGACCATATAAGTCCAAAGCCATAATTTCCCCTGGTTTTCCTGGGATCAGAGGTCTGGGAAACTCCCTTAGCAAAGAATTGTTGGGTTTTATCCTTTGGCATAAATCACAAGATCTTAAAATCCTTCTGACATCCTTTCGAATGTATTCCCATGTAAATTTTTCCTTGATGACAGCGGTGACCTTATCGGTACCGGCATGTCCTGACAATGAATGACAATGCCATACTATAGCACTGCGGATTTTAGAAGGCGCAGAAATGCGACACTTGTTTTTGTCGGTATCAACATATTTTAAAAGTAACCCATTTCTGAACCAGAAGTTCTGGGCCAATCGAGCGACGCGTGGAAAATCGGCATCAGTTTTAGGAATGGTTCCCTCGAAATACCGAATGAGCTCTCTACCTTTCTCGTCTCTTCGTTGCATTTGTGGCAGATATCGCATTTTCCTCACGAATTCCTCATCAGCATCGCTGAGTATCTCTATCGGATGGGCCGAAATTGTTTCTGTTGGGTTTAGACTTAAAGCATCGGCCAACAGATTCCTTATGCCTGGTTTATGCTTTACAGTTAAGTTAAACAGTTGAATAAACAAAGCCTATCTGGTCAACCTTTCATTAGTTAGATCCGATGACATAATAAAAGTCAAAGCTTTATGGTCTGTAAACAGGATTATCGGAAAACCGTAAATGATTTTCTTCCAGTATTGCCAAAGCCTCTAATTCAGTGATGGTGTATGACCGTTCATGCGATCGCAGCTTCCGGCTTGTAAAAGAGATGAAAAGTTTAAGTTCTGGCTGTTCCGGATCAATTTGATATAGGACTGCTCCAATCCCAACGGTGCTGGCATCACACTCGATGAAAAAGGGCCATGAAAAGTTAGGGTAGACCAACTTTACATAATTCTTCAACATGTCCTTTGTTTGATTAAAGACCACCTCGCACTCATCCGTCCATTTCCAACGGTTGTTTTTACTCAACAATTGTTGCAGAGGTGCCACTGTTTCTGTATATTTTGGACAATGTAGGGCAAAAAATTGGCAAAGTCCCAGAAATTGTCGTACTTGTTTGACCCGTACAGGCCTTGGAAATTCAATAATACACTGGATTTTAGCGGGATTGGGTTGAATTCTGCTGCCGCTGATGACATGGCCTAAGAAAAGGACAGAAGTTTTAAAAAGCTGACTTTTGTCGGCGTTATTCTTAAAATTTTTACGTTCTAATTCTTGCAACACAAAATGTACATCCTTGACGTGTTGCTCTAAAGTGTCGGAGGCTATTAAGATGTTGTCCACATAAATGATAGTCATGGCTTTGACTTCTTCGGAAAGCTGGCTCTCCAATGTTCTAATGAGTACAGCTCCCGAATTCTTAACGCCGAAGGGAAACCGTTTGAAAACATAAGTGACATTGTCGAACAGGAATCCAGTAAATAATCGGCTCTCAGCATCTAAATTAATGTGGTAGTATGAAGAAGTACCATCTAAACAGCTATAAAAATTCTTTCCATTGAAGCGCCGTATAATATCCTTTAGAAGAGGAGGACGGTCATACTCTAACACAAGGCTTTCATTGAGGGCACGTGCGTCCAGGCACAGCCTTATAGTACCATTAGGTTTTCGGACTATTGCCAATGGGTATATATATGGGGTGACACAGGGCGAAATTATGCCATCATTCTGCATCTGATTAATCAGTGCTTTTGCCTCATCTCGATATTTCTCAGGAACTGAATATGCCTTCCGTTTATAGGGAGCACTATCATTAACGTTGAGGTGATACTCAAAACCTTGAATTTCCCCTGGTTTCTCATCAAAGACATTGGGGTATAATTTAAAAATTTCTTGTCTAGCCGAATGAAGTTTTGCTTGGAGTTATGGCTCTTCAACTGCACAGGTTAAGGATCCCAATAAAGAAGCGCCGATAACGGAACATTCGTCAAATACGGATATTTCCTCGTCCGTTCCAGGGTTTCCCCTCTTCAATAGCATTACCGCGGCTAGCGCATCCTCGCATTCAGCGGGTTTATCCAGATCGCTACTAGGTTCTTCAGCAGGGGTTCCCTCTTCACGAATTTCCTCATCATAATGATCCACCAGCTGCAATTCTACAGTCTCAGCGTTGCTTAAACTGACAAGGTTAGATTTGTAATTTACAGTCCCCTTATATTTGATCATGCTTAAACTGACAAGGTTAGATTTGTAATTTATAGTCCCCTTATATTTGATCATGAAGTCACATCCCAATACAACATTGAAATTGAGGCGTGAGATGACAAGAAAAATATGTTGAAAATGTCTTCCACTGATATAGAATTCTACAAATGCTTGTAGTTTACATTTAATGTTACGACCAGGTACCACACCTCGAACCTTTAGTTGAGCTACAGGCATTAGTAAGACAGTGTCTCTCCCCAAACAATCGATAAATTTGTCTGAAATAAGCGAAGCTTGTGCGCCAGAGTCAACCAAAGTCATTACTTTAAGGTTCCCGACTCGTATCGATATGACGGCAAGGATCTCTTAATTATGGGCCTATTCTGATGTTCATCCTCAAATAATAGTTCGGTATCATCAATGTGCCAATACTGTACTTCTGTGAAACAAATAACTTGATGATCGTCCCCTTCTTCACTCTCAGGCAATCTCCAATTTAATTGATCGGAGTTTTTTATAATAGCACCAGTTGATTTGAGGTCCTTGTCCTTTTCTTCTTGAATTCGCACATGTTTTTGGTATTCCATTGATGTGGCCCCTAAGTCCTCATTAGTTCTGTTTCTATCTCGAATTATTCTCTGGTTTCTTTCCATCGATTTTCAAGATCTTCCCTCCGAGAGCTTCTGGCTTCTTCGGAAGTTATCTCCGGCTTTCTCCATGGTGATCTCGTCCTGTACGTAGGCTGTCGCTGATCCGGTTGTCTTTGAAATTTCCTAACCCTAGGAGGAGGAATGCGTGAATTATTCACAATGTTTTCCCTCGGTGTTACTTCTTTTTCTATAGTCTGCACCTCGGCTGAATTGCTAGACACCCCTTTCGGTTTAGTACTCCTTGGAGATGACTGCGTGTTAGCCGTGTCTAGTCGTCTTAATATAGCATCCAAATGTTCAAGTGTTTGAATGTTTGCTGCCACTAATATTTCCTGTACATGAGATGGAAATTGAAGGGTCATTATTTGAATAAGTTCTGGAACCTGTAGTGGCGGATCCAGATACTGCATCTTCTTTAATTGCAAAAAACAGTAATCTGAATATCTCGATGTATTCACTGATGTATTATATTTCCGGGAATACAACTGCATTTTTATAAGATGCTGTGTCTCTGTGTCCCAAAAACGATTTAATAATGCCTCTTTAAAATCATCATATGTCTTGAAATTATTCTTAAAGGCTATAAACCAAGATAATGCTCTGCCTGCCAATAATTTAGATACTGTGTGCAATTGCCTATCTTGTCCTATGCAGTTTTCTTGAAAGAAATCTTCAACATTTTTAAGAAATTCCCTAGCGGTATACTCATCTCTACCTGAAAATTTAGTGGGTTTATCGTCCTGAATTTTAATGAGTGTCGTGGTGTTAACTGACTCCCTAGATGTACCCGGACTGGAAATAAATGATAAATTTTCTCTTAACTTAATTGAAGAAACTCCTTCAGTAAGGGTATCTATTTTCATCTGAAATGAGTTGTCAAGAATTTTGATTTCGGATTGTAAATCAGTTTTCAAAGCTTGAATATCCTTACAAAAAGTGGCAAGTTGTGTATGTGTACTATCCATTTGACTCGTGAAACGCTTGTCCATCTCGGCTTGTGTGCATTTCATGTCCCATTTCAGCAGTGAGTTTGTTTACGTCCGATTTGTACGACTCCCTAAAGCTCTCTTGGATTTGTGCCATTTTTATTTGAGCCTCTGAAATATGTCCATGAGACTCTTGAAATTCGGCTCGAAGTTCTTTTAAATCCATAGAAAAGGATTGAACATTTTTGAACTCTTGACCAAATGATTGAATAACTTGACTTTTAACTTCTTCCTTCAATATTTCAAGATTTTCTACAAACTGAGTTTTTATTTTTCCTAACTTAAATTCGAATTTGTCACTGGAATCCTTGAGCCTTTTTTCTAAATTCGTGTTTGCTTCGCGAAATCTTTGTTCAAGATTAGCATTTGATTCAGCAAATCGCTTATTAATGGATTTATCTGCCTCCGTAAATCTTTTTTCTAAAGAAGCTTGTGCTTCATCGAACCTTGAGTTGAGGTTGTTAGCTACCTCTTGCATTTTGTTATAAGAGGTTTTTATCTGTTGACCTAATTGTTGACTGAGTTGTTTGTTAGCCTGATCAACCTTAGCATTTGATTGATCTATTTTTGCATTCAATTGAGCACTCGATTCCTGAATTTGAGTGCGAAGAGCTTCAATTACCGCTACTAAATCTTCCATGATGAAAAAATGTTTATGAGGGACTTGAAAATTAAATATTCTGGGGTTTAAAATGGTAATCAAATGTGCGTAATCTGACAATGCCTGCGTTTGTCTAAACAGATCGCATGTTATTTCGAATATACGTTGTTATGCTTCGTAAGCCTAACTAGAACTTTGTTCAATATTCCGTTATTTTTCGTGTTATAGTATCTTGCACAGTTCCTTTCGAAATTCCTAAGTTTGCCTTCATTTTACTAGTACATGCGGGGTATCGCTACGCATTTGTTGCTAGCGTGGTATACCTCCTTTCGAGGCCCCTTACGTTGGCCGCCATGAATTATATTCCTCCTCTCTGTACCAAGAAAAGTTGACTGTTAATAGCATGAGGTCTTTTTAAGGGGTACTGAGTCCTTAGGAGATGGTACAGAGAGAGGATGGCAAGGCGAAATAAGAGATATTACGTCTTTCATACCTTTATTTCATTCTTTGGAATGCCCTTTTATTGTGTCGCCAAATAATGAATATTTAATTGAAAATAAATCCTCATTCTCCCTTTTTTTAAGAACAGAACATCGAAACTAATTCAAATGAAATTTTAACTGAAAAATATTTCCCAATTTGATATGTCCATCCCATTCTTCATGTCATAAATCAAGAATGTTGAAAATAAATGACAAATCCTATAGTCTCTCTCTCTACGGGTATTTGCGATTTCATATTTACACTTCCTACGTGAGTTGAGTAAAGCAAATTTCTTCTCGAGAACACGTTAAATTTGAAATCAAATCTAGTGTTTTAAAGTTCTGAGCACACGTTATGAAAAATATGGCAAATTTGGAGTTTATGTTATACTTTCACCACGAATAGTGCACTTAATTGATACCTCAAAGTTCTAATAAATGGGAGTATACGGGAGCACTTTGTTGTTGAAAGTCTTTCTTGACTTGGAAAACGCTAATACTGTTCGAGTAGAATATTAATTAAGTAAACTCTTTAATGTTCTTTGTCCGTAATGACTTAGTTCATAAAGGTCCTGCTTAACGTCAGAATTTAATGGATAAGCACTGACATCACCTGATATACGCCTTCTCGAACAGTGGAAAACCACTCTGCGAACAACAATCTGGGATTCGGCTGTCAGCAGGCCCCAAGCTGCTAAATGGTACCACGCCCCTGGAACCATTCCCGCGTAGTACCAAATCTGCGTCGATCTCCGCCGTTCTACGTCGATCTCCGTCGTTTTACGTCGATCTCCGTCGTTCTATCTCGAAAACGTGCACTATTTGATTTTGCACAGTTATCACTGGTGACTGTTTCACATTTTATCACCATTCACTTCGATGAGAAATACGTTGGAGCGAGTCTTTTATCGTCTATCACAATCATGAGAAATATCGTTCACGGCACAGTTAATCTAACCACTTACTGCTCACTGTTCGTAGGGTTAAATTAACTTACATTTGGAACACAGTTTGTAATTGCTCAAATTCACCGCAAAATAAATAAGCGACTCTCTCTTGTAATACCTCAATTATTCAAGTATAAGTCCTATACTTCACGATAACACTGGGTACACAGTTAGTCCACATGCATTAATTTTAAATAACACAGCCTGTTTTGACGACGCGCGAACAGTTCTTCTACACAAATGACAGTGTTCTAGGCTCCCAAGACAATCAAAGTGTTATAACCTACACTCATGAAATTCAAAGTTCAAATAGTCCAAGATCATTACTATGCGAAGTATTTATGTTAACCCCAAGTTGGTTACGGTTATTCACACGTCAACTAAGATATTTACTAAGTGTCAAGTACAACTGTTGCTGAATACTATAAGTCTTTAAGACTTTGAAATTACACACGTTCATTTTCTAAGTCTGAATATCAGACGAATTACAAGTCCCACAATGTACAGGTTACTCACTGGTATCGCAGAGACTAAGTATCAACTAGCCATCGAAACTTTCTAAGTAGTGCGAGGTCCGGTCGCAGGAATACTTGGTTCGACGCGCGCAGCGTGATATACTAGCCAGCTGTGAAAGAATTTAGACTTGACACGAACGCGATGTGAAATTGGGGCGAAATTGGTGCGAACTCGACGTGAACTGCATTGCTGTGGCCTGGCTCTCTGCTTATATTCAGTACGGCTCAAGGCTGCTTGCTACGTCACAGAGATGAAATTGGCTTATATCTTTAGAATGCCTTGACGGAATTTACTGAAATTAATATATGTTTGCATTTGGAACATGAGCTACATGATGATGCATGTCACATGTCCGAAACTTAAGCGGTTGAAAAATTAGGCCTTTTCTTTCTAGTACCTTCGATGGAGAGGCATGTAACATGTGATATTGACGTCACCTGCAGACTCGTTGCTCGTGACGTGTCCAGCTCGCTACAAGGAGCTTCGCCTTGCGCTAGCACAAGATGTCGGACGCACGAACAGATATTATTGCCGTCCCTTTTTCATATGTTTCGACAACAATAAAACAATGTACAGGGCTGGAAGAGTTCCAGTTTTAAGCAGAAATGTGTTTTATAAACTAATTTTACGGCCTAAAGCATATCATTATAGACATACAATTGCATTGTCGCACATAGTGACATACACGCCAGTTCACGTTTCGACATGTCCCATTTGGATGTGACCAAGTGTTTATTATCATATGGCATTCCCTAGACAATGTAATCTTAATCATAGCTTCATGATATAGATGTGAATATATAGTTCAGCTGAATATGACCCTATGTAGGGGGTCGGAACTGGTACTGTAGCATAATATGTGCAATAAATAAGTATTGATAGGTGGAAATCCTTTCCTATTTCTAAACTGTGACATATCACCATAAAACTAGGTGGTATACACGAAAACAGTCCCAAGGCGGTGGAGTATAAACACCATTCCAGAAAGCTGCGTCAAAGCAATATACCCCTTATCGCCAACTTCTTTCCGAGGTCAAACTAAATTAGAACAATTTCATTTAACGACACATATATACATTTTACGATCTTTCTGCTGGTTGCAAATCGTGAGACAAGCTGCCCAAATCTGATGACCGCTATTCGATGCAACTCAACAGAGAAGTCACCATAGAACCATTGTATATTAACAGATCAACACAACCTGGTACTAAAAGTAAAAAGCAACTATACAGGAGGATAATTAACACAACAGACTATCAATAAGAAACTTGAAGACTGTTATACACATCGATTTTAACATAAGCAAAATCAAGCCACCTACTGCTTTTACAAAAATTACCCTTACAGACATTATAAGATTTTTAAATATGTTCAATTAGGAAATAAATTTTTTAATATTACCGTCGAAGAGAATTGTAATTTACGTACCTTTTTACACACCACATTACTAAAATTCCCCCACGTTTTCCCCCCTAAATTTCAAACGCTATAAGCAATAGTTATAAGCTTCCATGCGAAAGCAATTTAAGATTTTATTGTACTTACAAACCAATTGTTTCACCTAAGCTATTTAAAGAAAACTGAAGATGACCACTGAGTGGTCGAAGCATCTTCTGTATATCATAATGTGTTTATAATTGTGCCAAAAGGCAAGAAGTAAAGTATCGATTAGGTGGTGTTTTAAATTAATCTGTTTAATAATTTGTTGAAGGTGCCAACTAGGTCTGCTGATCACTCGATACTACAGGCCGACTTATTTTAATTTTGTGGAATTTTCTCACAAGCCAAGATCAAACCAACAAGTTCGGAACATGAGCGAAGTACAGGAGACAGAATTCGAGAATGATCTGGATGGACCTGTAGTTGCCTTGAATCCAAGATATTGGGATATTGAGGACTTCACTCCACCTCTTGTCTGCAGAGGGAGCTAGTCAACATATAAATGGCAAATTCCATAATGACGAGGTTTAAGGATGTAAAACCTAATTAAGCTCAAGAGTACTTACTTGTCTTCTTCTTTGAAACAAGCGACCAACTGACCTACTGCGTGATCATCTACACTTATTTCATTCTTAATATTGCTGGTAGGCTGTAAGGAATAAATATGCAAAACGAAGTAAGAAATTTAGAGTAAACAGATAACTAGAGTAAAAGTTTATAAACAGACATGACATAGCTGACAAAATAAACAGCATAGTAGCACAATAAAAATATCAATTTATTCTCCCAATGTAAAAAGAAAACAAGCAAACAAGTGTCAAGTCAAAGTTACAAACAAGAAAAGGAACTCATAATAAAATAAAGAGGGCAGCACTGGAAGAGGAAGCAAAATAAGAAGGAAACTTGAAAGACAACAATAATCTCCGCAATTTTTTTCTCTTCCTACAACTTCCTGTCATCGTGTTCATCCTATTATGTGTTCTTAAATGACTGGTCACTTGTTTGATTCTCGTGTTCCTGCAGATGACTCTGATTGTCAGACAGACTTACATTGGATCTTAACCTACCATCTTGCCTACCATGTTCAAGTTCGTACAACAAATAGTCAGTGGTTGGACTTTTCATTGACTCTAGACAATATGAAGGCTTTATTAATATAGACTTACAACACTTACACTCAGATTTTAAAGGAGAATGTTAAACAAGTCAGGGATTGTTATCAGACTCTGACGGCTAGTTGCTGGTACAGTCAGGCTGTGAGAGAACAAAGAAGTTGTTAATTGATAGAGAGGTAGAGTCATTAGTCCAAAAAAGCCAAGACAAAGGCCAAGAAAATTTGTTTTGCTCACCACACCCCGACTTATAAACTGCAGGCCATCAGGCTGAGCAGGGGTCGCATGACAGGGTAATGCTCAACAGAGCTGTAGAGCCACAGGTTTTGGTTTGGTCTTCAAAGGACTCTGATCAGAGAGTTAAAAATGACCTAGTATGTTTCCTAGACATGACCAGAACAGCCGACCTTTTTTTAAAAAAATATCATTCAACTGAAGTAGTCTACACTTGACTTTGTATGCAATGTTAGAATGATGTTATCTCTCAGGGTTTTTGAAAGAAAGGAACCTTACACTTTGCTTCCTCACAAGTGAACCTTCCAGTGTTCTTATTTTTTCGCTAGTGGCTTTACGTTGCACCGATGCAGATAGGTCTTAGGGTGACGATGGGATAGGAAAGGCCTAGGAGTTGGAAGGGAGTGGCCCTGGCCATAATTAAGTTACAGCCCCAGCATTTGCCTGGTGTGAAAATGGGAAACCAGGGAAAAGCATCTTCAGGGCTGCCGACAGTGGGATTTGAACCCACTACCTCCCAGATGCAAGCTCACAGCCGCGCGCCTCTAACAGCACGGCTAACTCGCCCGGTCTTCAACTGTTCTAACAAAGGTGAAAGGATTCAATTTATTTAAATGTCATTGATTATTTCATTAACAGAGCAATATTCAAATGAATTAATCAATCTAAACCTTACTAGTAACAGTTGCAGGATCATAAATAATGTTGTACATTTTGAAACCAACAACCAGCAAAAGAGAAGGAACTCCCAGTTTCATGTGTAGTAAATGCTGAAAACAAAAAAAAAAAAAAAATTAAGGATCCAAAGCACATGGAAGCTCGCAAGGCTCAATTCTTCACAGATGAGTCTCTTCAGTATCGGCTGCATATATGGATATTCCATGAAGCACATGTAGAATTATAATGACTTTAGTATAAAATTTTATACCGGAAAAGCAAACCCACTTGTTCACAACAACAAAGCTTTAAACAACAATCTATATTAACTTCATGAGAAGAAAGAAGCTTGAAACAGGCGATTCTCCAGACATATCCATACAATATTTTCAATGGAATGGTCATATGAAGATTAAGTAGGCCACAGGTGGATGAAAACAGAAATGATGTTTAATTAGCTCTAGAAAATGAAGGCAAACTGGAGTACGGGAGGTAAGATGGTTGGAACTTTAAAGAGTGACAACACTGCTGATGAGATGCCTTGCGATGGCATCTAATAATGTCACTGACAGGACACGTTAGTTGTATACCTACCTTACCTTAGAGCATACCTTCTCACATCACATGCATGCAAACTGGCATAATGAACACAGCCTCAGGTTAGCCGGCAATCTAAGTCAGTGTTGTCACGATGTTCTTGAATCATACAGCACGAGAGTGTCCTCAAGGTCTTCAAGAAGCTTGCAGCGAAACTCCATAGCCTTACAGGACAGCGGCACGGTGGGTAAAAGCCTTTAAGGAGGGATGCCAATAAGTGGCAAAGGTGTTTCAGCCAGGTCATCCTAGTGTCAGTGAAGGAGAAGTGCATGTTCTCGCCGTGCTAAAGGACACTGGTCAATGTCATCATCATAGGCATTTATTCGTCAACGAATATGTAGTATATAAATACAATGTCATTTGGACACATTAATTGTGTCGTCCCAGATGGCTGAACAAACTGATTCTGGAAGCACAGATTTTAAGGCAGTGACAGCACACACTAGGAGTTGTAGCAGATGGTTGTGCAGGAATGCCACCACTCGCATTCGCTCGTTCTTTCCTGCGGTTCCTCCTCTCAGCTTCTAATCTTCTATCTCTTTCTAGATGTTCAACTCCATTGTATACAATGGTATGCCATTTGGGTCTATCCTCGGCTGTAGTTTCCCATTTGAGCGTATCAATATCACATCTTTTAAGATTATACTTTAGAACATCCTTATATAATTTAAGCTGCCCTCCATGGTTACGCTGGCCATTCTTTAGTTGGGAGTACAAGAATTTCTTTGGGAAGCGTGTATCTGGCATACGGACGATATGACCAGCCCAGCGTAGCTGATGCCTGACTATCATTGCCTCTATGCTTGTAGCGTTGGCTTCCTCGAGGGTGCTAATGTTCGTTCGACGATCTTGCCATTTAACTTTCAGTATTCTCCGTAAGCATTGTTGATGATATTCTTCCAGGCATTTTAGGTTTCTCCTGTAGGTTGTCCAGGTCTTGCAACCATAGATAAGAGTAGGAATTACAACAGCACTGTAAACGTACAGTTTGGTTCTCACACTGATATCATGATTGTCAAACACTCTTCTTAGGAGACGACCGAAGGCCGCACTAGCGCATCTTAAACGATATTGGATTTCTGCATCAATGTTTGCACATGTCGAGAGATGGCTTCCAAGGTAAGGAAAATGATTTATATTTTGCAGAGACTGGACATTGATTGTAATAGTTGGAGTTCTCTTACTGGAATTAGGTGCCGGCTGGTAAAGGATCTTAGTCTTATCAATATTAATTTCCAAACCGATACTCTCATATGCTTGATTAAAAGAATTGAGGATTGACTGCAGATCTTCCTCTGTGTTGGCTAAGATAACATTGTCATCTGCGTACTGAAGCTCTACAACTGA
Organism: Anabrus simplex; assembly: GCF_040414725.1. Classification (NCBI taxonomy): domain Eukaryota; kingdom Metazoa; phylum Arthropoda; class Insecta; order Orthoptera; family Tettigoniidae; genus Anabrus; species Anabrus simplex. Next base: position 74,701,465 of record NC_090274.1, read on the forward strand.
CACTGAGGACACCTTGGTCTTAGCTCGCAGTCTGCTAATATTAAACAGATTTCCATCAGTTCTATACAGAAGTTCTACTCCTGATAGCAGTTTATCATCCACAAGGTGTAGTATAGTTCCAACAAATAGTGAGAACAATGTTGGAGCAATTACACAACCTTGCTTTACTCCAGTAGAAATACGGAAAGGTTCTCCTGGTTTTGTATTAGAAAGAACAGTAGCAAACATGCCGTCGTGTAGCAGTCTGAGTATCTGTATGTATTTGTTTGGACATCCGATCAGAGCTAGAATTCTCCATAGAGCTTCTCTATTAACAGAATCAAACGCCTTGACAAGATTGATAAAAGCCATGTACAAGGGTTGGTTTTGCTCTCTAGACTTTTCCTGCACTTGCCTTGCACTGAAAATCATATCAATTGTACTTCTGTTTGGCCTGAAACCACACTGAGTTTCTGGTAGGCACATTTCAGTCAATGGCAGTAGACGATTAGACAATATTCTAGCAAGAATTTTTCCTGCAACAGAGAGTAATGATATTCCTCTATAATTGTTACACAGAGTCGTATCCCCTTTCTTGAAGATAGTGATGATGGAAGCATCCCGTAGATCAGCAGGGATTGTTCCCATGTTCCATATTTTCACAATCAACATGTGTGTATGGTGAATAGCAAAGGACCACCCTCCTTGAGCTCGGCTGGAATTCCATCTTGTCCGGGTGCCTTTTTATTCCTCAGCTGATGAATGGCCTTCTCATTTTCTTGAATAGAAGGGACTTCACCAAAGTGATCTTGAATTGGCTGTTGTGGAACATCAGCAAACCCATCTTCCTCGACATGTGAGTTTCTGTTCAGGAGGTCTTGAAAATGTTCTTTCTAACGGGAAGCTATCGAGTCAGGGTCTTTAAGAACTTCAGTACCGTCTTTGGATTTTAGACACTTAAGACCTTTGGTAGAGGGACCATAAATTGCTTTGGTAGCACTGAAGAAGGCACTAGTATTGTTGGAGGCAATTAAATTCTCCATTTCCTTTGATTTACCTATCCACCGTTCATTCTTGATCATCCTGCATCTCTTCTGCACTTCCGCTTTGAGTTGTTAATATCTATGTTTCTTGGGAAATGAATTTGGATCACTTTGCTACACGTTGTAGGCTTTCCGCTTTTCATCAATAAGGTCACATATTGCTTTGTCGTTCTCGTCAAATCAATCCTGATGTTTCTTCTTATTAACACCAACTGCTTCTTTGCCAGCTGCTATAATAGCTGATTTTAATAACGACCAGTGCTGCTCAATATCTTCTGGGTATTCATTTGGAAGTTTATCAGCCAATAGTTCTTGATAGGCAGATTTGATACTGTTGTTCCTAAGTTGTTCAGTATTTAGTTTTTGTTTTCTTGCTTTCCCCTGAATCTGCCGTTTTGGAGGAACCTGTATAGCCATCACAGATCGAACTAAGCGGTGGTCGGTCCAGCAATCATCAGCACCGGTCATAACTTTGGTTATACGAACATCGCGCTTATCTCTGGCGCGGACAATAATGTAGTCGATTAAGTGCCAGTGCTTTGATCTGGGATGCTGCCATGTTGTTTTAAACCTATCCTTCTGGCGGAAGAGTGTATTTGTAATGACAAGATCATATTCAGAATACTTCGTGAGTAGAAGGGTTCCATTTGCGTTGATTTTGCCTACACCCTCTTTACCAATAGTTCCAGGCCAAAGTGATGATTCGCTACCAACCCGAGCATTAAAGTCTCCCAGCAGAATAATCTTACCTGACTTGGGTACATTCGATAGGAGTTCATCAAGTTGGTTATAGAATGCTTCTTTTTGATCATCTTCTGACTTCAGTGTTGGGCCATATGCACTAATTATCGTAGCTCTTTGGTTGTTCATGAGTTTCAGACGGAGTGTCATGAGTCTTTCATTAATTTCAGATGGGAACTCATCAAGATTGTGAATGAGCTCATTCTTTATTGCAAAACCTACTCCATGAATTCTAAATTCATTTTCATATTTTCCTTTCCAGAAAAATGTATAGCCACCGAAAAAGTTCCTCGAGTTGTCCTTCTCCAGCGTGCCTAGTTTCGCTAAGAGCAGCGATATCAATGTTGTATTTCTTCAGCTCACGACTTATTATTGCTGAACGTCGCTCTGGACGGTTATCTACATTAGTGTCCATCAGAGTATGAATATTCCAGGTAGCTATATTCATGTTGCAAATCTTTCTTTTGTTTCTACCGCGAATTGGTGTACCCACTGAACGCGGTAATCCAGTCAGGTGAGAAGTTAGACTGCCTATGTTTAGGGCACCTTTTATAGCCCCCTCCCCATTCAGGGTGAGCAGACGGAATCCTAAATAGGACTGCTCAGTCACGGGTGTAGCACACGAATTGCTCTACAGTCTGTCCTTGAGCAAAATGGCGATCACACACTCGCCGCCTACGTGCCGACTCATCACTAGGAGCTCCCAGACTACACTATCCTGCCCCCGTTGCAACTTGACGATCGCCGCAGGACTTCAATATTGAGTAGATGATGTTGCTTTCCAAATGACACCTGTGCGTGAAATCTTTTTACGTGGGAATGCTGGTGCACATCAACAGTCACACGGCCCTTAACAGTTTCGGGATGCTGGCCCTGTGGCATAGAGTCTACGACGACTGGAGATCCAAAAACTGCTGAGGATGTTAGACCTCATGGACATAATCAGGTGTAGTTGGAGTTGTACCTTATTCGACATTTGGAGATAAAGATGGTATCCTCCAGGAGCATCTTTCTAGTTGCCGATTATCTCTGATTGCGCTCCTATGGCTACAAGCAGTACAGCATGCCATACATGCCATAGTAATCACCACACTTTAGTGGATGATAGAGTGGTGATTGTTGCTAGATGGACTGCAACGACGCATCTTACTCCCATTATTGTATTATCGCAGGCCACCAAGATGGCTCCCAGCAGTAGGCAAAGATCTGTTGCCTTAGAAACGCCTCAATGGAAGAGTGGACTTATATATCTAGTTGGAAGTATCTATGGAGACCAAGAAAATTTAGCGAGTGGGTGGTTGTGAGGACAAGGTTAGCAACCAAAATACACTCTTAGTAATTTATCTATGGAGCAAATGTAGCAAAATCCAGCATGGAGGCACTTCGGGCAATAAGGTGAAATAAAATTATGCCCTGAAATCAATTAAAACAAGCTCTAGACTCTTAAGATAACACGTTCACACAACCACCGCACCAATTAAATGCTCAAATACTCCCTGATACCCACTAACACTACACAGAACGCGAGAAAAGATGTTATGATCGCGGAGCTCCACTGCACATGATCTCTTCCAGTGAGCTTGCATACGCAATGTCATATGATAAGTGAGGTGGCCCGCGACCCCAGGTTAGCGAATACAACCGTGCTTCATATTAGAAGGAACACCTGGACCTCAGAAAAATTTCATCAAAATGGGTTCAGCATGATTCAACGGAAATGCAGAAATGATTATGATACGATGCTGCTCGTGACCATTTAGAGTACTGAAAGTACGAAGAAGAGGCTATCTTATGCAATATCGTTACGCTGGATGAGATATGGGTTAAATTGTATGAGCCACAACTGAAATGCTGATCGAAATAATGGCATCATTACAGGAAACCACAAAGAGTGAGAGTTCGTGTGAACCCCAGCCATGTGAAAGTTATTGTTATACTCATGTATGACTCCGTTAATACTATTTGACAAATTTATAACGGGAGGGTGAAATTTCTAAATCAAGTTGTTTAAATGGTTATGATTTTCTGTTTCTCTTTTTGTACCCCTGTTTCTCGTCGCATTAGCCTTAAGTGTATTGAACTTTTTATCTAATACGTGCTGTTTTAGGGCTAATATTATAGAGTCAGAAGTAGCTGTTAATAAAATGCCCCCGGAAATACAAGACGAGGTCCGAGGAGAAAAGTGAACAAAATTCATGTATCAAAACGAAGAAAATTACCTACTAGTAACAATAAAAACCAAGAACATTTTGTAGAATGGGAACAGGTAATAAATCTCAAAAAGAAAATTAAAGGTAAGAACCTCATTATCACTAGGGCAGATAAAGGGAACATGACAGTAATAATGAAAAAAACCCATTACACCGAAAATACCGAAGAATTTTTCAAGAAGAGCTCTTTTAGTGACTAAAAATGATCCGACCAAACAGATATAATGTCTCCTAAAACCAATCCTAAAAAATACGTCATTTTTATTTACAGAACAAGAGAAGACAAAAATAATGACTATGAACCCCAGACTGCCAGTAGTGAAAGCTTTACCTAAGATCCATAAAGCTGACGTCCCCATACGCCCCATCGTCAGCAAACTCATTGTATAAATTAACACAATTTATCCAGAAATTTCTAAGAAGGATTTATAATTTGCTGTCGAATAAGTCTATGAAAAATACCATTGAGTAAATTAAAAAACTAGACAGCTTTGAAATACAGTCTTTCCACACATTGCATTCTTTTAACATAACAAAAATATATCCGTGTATCAATACTAAATGTTCCGGGGATATCTGTGGAATTCAGAGGTGAAAGAAGGTGCGGGCCTGAGTGGGTCTATCCACGATAGTTAAAGATTAATTTAAAACTTAATTTTAAAGGTTATATTTCCTTTCAGATATTAACATATAACAAACAACAAGATTCCAGGTACAAAGGTAGTTTTGAACAAAAGAAAAGCAGAAAAACCAGAATTGGTAGGTTATGATTTGAGCTTCAAGCTCATAATTTACAAAGGTCCCAACATCACAAATGTTGCATTTAGTTAGATAGGCAAGGAGATGAATCTCCCAATTTCTTTCATGGGAAATTCAAAATCACAATTCTGAAGAACACTTTGCTCCAAAGATTACAAGATATGGCATTCCAAAGGCACCCTTCAACATCATAAAAATATCTATTACATTACAAAGAGCCTCTATGCTCTATAAATCAACCAAGGAGACTGCGCTCCCTAACCGCCAACTCAAGGCAACCTTTTACACTAGAGATTAGAGCATCTTTGCTCAATAAAATTACACTTTCAACCTTCTCTAAGCACAACCTACATTTTTCAATACAAATACAATAAGTTTACACAGGGGTATCTAGTACCCATTCTACTGGACCGTTATGGAAATCAACAGGTTCACTTACTGGCCCTGAAAAAAAAGTACGGAGGTGGACACTTGCGCTCCTCTAAATCAAGAGGTTAAAACCCTATTTGGGCTTGTGGCCCGGCGATGCAGAGACTAATCGAAAACTACTGAGGTGACTAGATAGACAAGTTAAGTTACAATTTACAAGCGAAAACGGTTACAAGACCCTAGTCACTTCAATATTAATAGAAGGGGAATTCATGAGGGTAAAGCACTTTCTATCCTCGGTTTTCAGTTTAAGTACTTTTGCATTACTTGAACTTTTACATGAGCAGGAAGAAAGTTTACATTTGAAGAAATTGATGGTTACATAGTTAAAGACTGGAATCTTCCCCTCGGGCTAGATGGCGGAGATAACTACCGAGTTAGAAAGATGGTGGCCATTACCTTTGCTGGTGTTCTGCCTGCCGATGAATGAGGCCCCTGCCTCCTCTCTTAGCATACACACTCAATAACATGACGTTCAATAAGACAAGTTAGCTCTGTTGATCTGTTTATATGCTAATACTCAAATCATCACATGTGATATTTACGGTTGCATTTGAATCTTTGGCGATAATTTGTCCACTCCTATAAAACACTTGTTATTCAAATGTTGTCAATGTGAAAACATAATTTTAGTTGATAACACACTGTTCATGTAAAGAACTTGTAGAAATATGCGTTAGTATATCTCATTACACTCGTTGTCTCAAAAAGACTTGCCATGTTAGTTAAAATTATACAATGCTGTATTGATAAAATTATAAAGTAAGTTTGCACCTATTCAAAGATAAGTTTTTTATGGTTCAGCCTTTTCCATGCAAATTATGAGTTTTATAAGATATTATTTACAACATTTATTTAATAATGGTACCGGTTTTGACATTTAAATATCATCATCAGCCATAAAATATATTAATCACACAATTGAGAAAGGACATGATAATTAAAATTGACATTATGATACATAAATAGATACATAGATTTTTAATAATAAAAGATTAAGAAGTTTTAATATGTTATCTTATATGTTAATATGTTATGTCTTTTGAATACTTAATTACACTGTGTGCTGAATAAAATAGTTAAAAACTAATAGCAATCACTTGATGCACTGTTTTTGTTGATGGTAGGAACATATCCAACACCAGTATCAAGGTAAAGAAGTAGATGATAGGCTTCTGGAAATATAACAGGCTGTTGATTCAGATGAAATGGGAGTCCCAATTTTGAGGTCAGAAATTGAGAAGTTTTGAAAGACCTAAGCATAAACAAGGCACCAGGAATTGATGACATACACTCAGAATTATTGACTGCCTTAAGAAAAACCAGCATGGTGAGGTTATTCCCTTTAGTGTGCAACATGAATGTAAAAGGAGAATTGCCATATGATTTTTGGCAGAATGATGTTATAATATTTCCATGAAAGCTGGTGCTAACAAGTGTGAAAACTATTGCACAATTTGTTTAATATGAAGGACAATTTGACAATGAGTTGGGGGACATCAATTTGGCTACAGAAGAAATCAAGGAACACATGAAGCAATCCTGACTTTACGTCTGATCTTAGAGGACTGAATTAAGAAGGACAAGCACAGATACATAGTGACCATACAACAACAAAAGGCATTCATTATCAGATACCGAGAAAGAATAACAATTTACAATCTGAACAAAAATCAGTCTGTATTGATAAGAATCGAAATGAATACCTCAGCTTATCAAGACAATTTAACTCAAGAGGCTGAAATACATGTATCACATTATGAGGACTCCTAAAAACGACAGTCTGTTACAAGTAATACTGTATTTTGAGGAGCAAATTTAGGCAAAAGAGGACTTAGAAGAAGAATGACATCTTGGATCAATATTTTGAAGAAATGTGTTGGAGCTCTTTGGCACATGACAAAAGTTAGATAGCCATGCTCGTAGCCTAAATTCGGATAGGATAAGGTATGAGTAAAAGTGAAGAAAGCAGCCACCAGATGCCATGCATTGGAGGGACTTTGAATAATAACAGCTGCTATATATTACCTAGCATAAAATTTCAAACTACCTGAAGGAGATATGAACACTGTATCAAGATATTGGATATCTCACTATACATCTTTCCAAGGATCTTCAAAATGTATGCTTTGAAATGAGGAGTTGCTGATTGAAGTCTACTCAGCAGCTTCCTACAATTTCCTTTATCAGAAAAATGTCATCAAAATATTAGATTACTTCAAATGTGTTCACCTGTGTTTCTCTTGGCACTGCCAACTCAGATTTTGGTTGTTCTTTCAGTTGCATCTCTTCAGATATAATTTTGTAAATGTCCTGTGGAAAAGTTAAGATATTAGGAAAATTTTTCACACACATCTGGAAATGTATTTATATATGAGTGGGGTTACCAAGTCATCATTTCCTAGTAAATGAGAGAGTTTCATTTCAAATCTTCATTATCATTTGTAAGCAAATCTTCATGTTGAGTATCCATAAAAGCATGACAACTAAGACACTTTCAGAAGTGGGGGAATGTCCTATTTGAATGCTCAGAGTTATTTTTGAAGAGAAGAACAATTATATAATACAAAACCTCCCATAATAACACTGAATGATCAGGAAAATGTACAAACATACTTACAAATAATCTGCTCATTATAAACAAACCAATTCTGAAATATTAAGAACTTCACAATTTATCACTGGTATGTTTCACATCCTGTTCCAGCAAATACAACTCTGCAGGAAAATATCTCTTCCATATTTCCTCTTGTATGAAGTGCTCAGCCTGAAGGCAGGGAGAATCCTCAACAGCTCTACCATCAGCTGCCATAGAGAGCTAGGGGTCACTGAGGAGGCAAACTAAGGAAATGAAGAGTAAGGTAGTTTTCAACTGCTTTCCTCCTACAGCCAGACTGTGCTCTTATATACCAGTCTCTCATGTTCACTGAACTGTACATAGAGACCAGCTATTTCACACCTTTTCCTACGGGATCCGGCTGTATTAGGAATGGTGTTACCTATACAGCTCATATCTCAGTCACTTTTGTATCGTAAGAGCCAAGGATGAGACTGAGACCCAAGATACAAGTGACAAACTTGATCTGGGCCAATCCAGAAGACAACAGGCATTAGGGCAGGCCACCTTATATGGAAGTCCTGAGCACTAAACAACATGAACCATAACATATAGGTTATCTACAATATCACAGAGGGCCTGTATGCCTCACATCAGTGTTGCTTATGAAGGCATGAGTACATGTGGTCAGCTGACAGGGATATTGCAATTTGCTTAATGTTGCACTGACACAGATAGGTTTCTGGCGACGAGGGGATATGAAAGTGCTAAGAGTGGAAAGGAAGTGACCGTGGCCCTCAGTTATGTATAGCCCCAGCATTTGCCTGGCATGAAAACAGGAGACCACGGAAAACCATCTTCTGGGCTGCCAATAGTGGGATCGACCCAAATTCCCCGAATACAAGCACACAGCTCTGTGACCCTAACCGCATGGCAACTTGCTCAATATAGATATATTGTGCATTGTGACACGACTTCATATGTATTAAGAAACAAAAGGTCAGATTGTTGTCTCAAGAATGCAACCCCCATGTTCAGCACTAATCAATATAACTAATCCAAGGATACATTTTGTTTTAACTAAGTGTTACTGAATTATAACTGACATTGCAATTTCTGTTTGATATTAAACCCATTGCAATGCTTAAACAGAGGAAGTACTGTGAGACAGACTTATTATTCATTTGATCATGTTTCTGATTTCCTTTTTAAAGACCAAGGAAGTAACTCAACAATGGGTTGTGAGGATGAAAAGAGACAAAGTTTATCCCACCCAAAACAGTCATTTATGCTCCACACACTTCAAACTATATACTTTTAGGGATCAACACTGTGTGTTGATAGTTCCAAAATCATGAAGAATTCATAGATCAAATATGTAAATGTAGTACAGAGCAAGTTCTTGAAGAGTAGCAAGACATATGTGCGGATCGGCACTGTGCTTCATGAACTACAACTACAAATACATATTTGATCCTAGATTCTACATAACATTAAATTGCCAACACATAGTGCTCTCTAAAATGTTATGGTGCTTCTTAGACAGCATCTCATGGAATTTTTTAAACTTCATAATTTGTTTACCTGTTCATTGCCTTTTAAACTTATTTGCGATTGGCTGAAATTTCAGCACACAGTGCTTCCTAAACTGTTTTAGTGCTTCACAAACAGACACTGACAGAATTATTTAAACTTCAAATTTTATTTACATGTGCATTGTCTTTTATACTTATTTGTGTTCGGATGATTAAGACGAAGAATAATGGTTGAAACCGGTACCAATTATAATTAAGTAGGAATGTAATAATAACATTTCTTATTTAAATAGTACTGAAAGTTTGAACCATCATATATCTTCTTTTAACTTAATAGTGTGTAAAATATACCTCTAAATCAATTAAATATGTGCAGTATTTGCATTATTTCAGTGTTACATAATATCAGCTTCATATCCATACTGGCAGTACTGAATTATACACTTGAAAGACGTTATTACATCCTCCTAATCAACACAAACTTCCGGGTAACTTCACTGATAACTTCAGGCCATGCTGCCAATGGAGGAAAACACGAATACTGTACTAATGCAATTCTTATCTTGTACTGAATATGAGGATCCAATAGAGTCCTATAAAGGTATAATTTCTTCGTAATGCACAAGCACTGACACATGTGGAATGGTGCAGTGTAATGTGTCTACATGAAACACATCCTTTCCTTATCATCATGGTTGAGATGCACAGTATTTAAGATATGACACATTTAACATATTCATATTTTTATATAGGTGTCAGTTCAGGAAATCTGCAACAGGCCACAATTATTATTATTATTATTATTATTATTATTATTATTATTATTATTATTATTATTATTATTATTATTATTATTATTATTATAATTATTATTATTATTATTATTATTATTCTGAGTGGCTAAATTAAGATGAGAAGGACCATTCCTTGAATATTTTGTTTCATTCTTATTCTAATAGCAAATCTCTTCCTTAATGGGGCTGACATATCAAAAATCACTATCAAGGAGGTGAACTTTAAGTGAATCAACACTTGAATCAGACAGCATTTTTGTATATCATTAATAAGGTAATAAACTGATGATTGTATGTAAGAATGCATTCAGTATTTTGTACTGCATAAAGAATAGAGGAATCTTCTGGATAACTTCGGACCACGCTGCCAATAGTGGTAAACATGGACACTGCACTAATGCAATTGTTATCAGAGAGCACATCATGAAATGTCCTGTTAAAGAAATAGATTCATACATACATGCATACAGATTCATTATAGACTATTATTCCTTTTGGTGTTCAGTCTTCAAGCCTCTGTGAACGTACCACCACATGAATCCCCTATTTCTAACCAGTTCTATATGTCTTATCTTTAAATCATTAGAAACTGAGTCTAATCATCATTGCCTTGGTCTCCCTGTATTCCTCTTACACACCATGACCAACTCCATTATTCTCCTAGGAAACCTATCCTGCTCCATTTGTCTCACATGATCCCACCGCGATTCGCTTCATGACTACAGCTCCATCCATTGAGATCAATTGCAACGTAGCCTTTATTTCTTCATAACAAGTACCTTCCTGCTGTTGTTTCCACCTGTTTTTATGCACAATCATTCTTGCTGCTTTCATGTCTGTTACTTCTAAGTTGTGAATAAGTTATCCTGAGTCCACCGAGCTTTCACCCCCATAAAGCAAAGTTGGTCTGAAAACACACCTATGTCAAGATATCAATATAAATGGTCCGTTATTCGATATTATAAATTTTCCAGCTAACCCATTCATGGTTGCCAGCGTTTCGCCCCTGTGTGCTAGGCTGAGCTCATCAGTTGGTACCTAACACACCTACCAAGACGCTGGCTAGTGCATACCGTGGAGGCCACTGCATAGGCTAATTGTAGCCACCAGCAGTGCCAATGCACTATGAGACACTTGGTCTCATTACCAAAAATTGATGCCTGCTTGGCCATTAGATGATATAAATGTTGATTCCCTCAACATCTATTTAAAGATAGTTTCATCCAGGAGAAGACTTGATTCTTCCAGAATACTGTTGATTGCAACAGTGAGCAGACTGCATTAGCTTGATTCAAGTTCACATACTATATTACCAACTTGGAAGTACACACATCCTCAATATTTGAAATTATCTACCTGTTTCAACTACATATTATCCCCAATCTGACATTCAGTCATCTTGGATGTCCTACCTACTGACATCAATTTAGCCTTAGAAGGGCTAATTTTCATACCATACTCATTGTACGTATTTTCAAGTTCCAAGACAGTAGACTGCAGGCTTTACGCAAAATCTGCTGTTTAGATAAAGTTGCCAGCATACGCTAGATTGCTTACTAAATTTTCACCTTACTGAATCCCTTCCTGCCACTTTATACCTTTTAGCAGATGATCTATGTAAACTACGAACAACAAAGATTTTTCAAAATTCTGACAAATACTGAAAATCTGATCCTGACAGCCACTTTATGGTCTGAAACCACACTGTTTTTCATCCTACTTCCTCTGAACCGCTAACCTCACCCCACCTTCCAAGATGCCAGTGAACACATTGCCTGGTATACTGATTAATAAGATACCTTGATGATTGATGCAATCCTTCCTCTTTGCTTGCAAATAGGTAGGTGCAAATAGAGCTTTCATCCAATCTGAAGGTACCTTTCTAACACTCCATGATAATCTTATTTTATGAAGCCATTTCAACCGTTCCTTCCCACTATACTTCACCATTTCAGGTCGAATTTAATTTATTCCTGCTGCTTTATGACAATGGAGTATATCTACCATCCTTTCCAATTCCTTAAGAATAATTTCACCAATATAATTGCCCTCTTGAAACAAGAGTTGAGAAACAATAGGGAATGCAAGTAATATATAACACAGCAATGTTGCAGAAAAAGAACTGTGTTCTATGACTGAGAAAATTATTTGTGAGAATTAATTTGATGAGTATGATGCTGTACTGCAAAAATGTGCTACAGATGGTATTGTTGAAGAGACACTTTATGAAGTGCCTAGAGGTAAAGATTACGTTCTACCTCATTGGGGTGTATTTAAGGACAGTGCAACAATGTGAATTAGGCCCATGTTCCATACATCCAGTAAAAGGAAGAGAGAGTTGTCACTGAATGACTGCATGACAAAGGTCCAAACCTAATTGAACTTATTCCCTCTGTTCTGTTCAGGTTTGGAGAGAGGCCAGTGGGTGTTGACACTCGCATGTTACTGTTGCACTTGCGTGAAAGATTTTTGGTTATAGAAGGACGATTCCTGGCTGGGTCAGGGGTTATTAAATGTAAACAATTAATATCCCTAGCCTGAGGCCTGGGTGTTTGTGTCGTCCTTAACACTTCTTTCCTCACATTCAACACTACACTTCCTCCATTCCAATTACACACAAGTTCATTTACATGGTGCAAGTAGAGGCAAAAGCCCCAAACAAATAGCATTAAAAAATTATAATAAACTAGCTGTAGTACCCAGCACGGCCCGGATTGTTTTTGAATGTTTAGCTAAGATTTGTACTACCGGTTATTCATGTGTAAAGTGATATTTTATAGAATTCATTTATGAGATGTTGATTGTACGATATATGATGAGTAGTTTTAGAGTTATTTACATGCATTTTATTTCAACTTTTTGATTATTTAATTTGCGAGTAAAACTTTGTCCTTATGAAAGCTCGAATTGGCTGGGAAGTATTTGATCCTTTCAAAAAAAATAGTAAGTGAGAAGTACCTATATGTATTTACCTGTCGCACTATAGATACAATGTATACGATTTCAGCTGTGATTGATACTGTCGAAAATGAACCTTGCGACGCCAAATGCAGTGGAAGTGGTGGAATGTCGGTCATTTTAGACTATTTACTTTTAAGCCCCATTCAGTGGAGGCTGAACGTGGACTTAACGGCATCCAGAGCGTCCCAATTCATCTCAGCGGCATAAAAGCAATGAATTTGACATTAATAACCGTTATATTTCACTATATTTACTTTTCATTACCTCCCATTCCCCATTCCCAGCGGGAGTTGGGATGTTTCATCCCCATTGTTTTTTTTTCAGTTGGTAAGTCATATATGTGTACCAAGTTCCACTGAGAGCTATTCTGGAACATACTCACATACAAATCCATATTCTCGGTTATTTTTACATGAATTTTCAGCCCTTCTCAAAACCCAAACTGATTGCGAATGAAGTAGGTATGACTTAACCGCCCACAGTGTCATAATAGTAAGTCATGTGTATGTCAATTTTGTAGGAGGGCTGTGCTGGAAGAAAGACACACACATTCGTAATTTTGGTCATTTTGGACATTTTCTTTTCCACCTCTTTTCATCTCCATGCAGAACATGCTGAACATGGACTTCATCGACATCTGCATTGTCATTATTCACCTCAGCAATCCCGAAAACTGTACATTAATATTTATCGTTGTCTATTATGTTTTAATTTTTCACCCCTCTTTCTGTTTTTTATAATTTTCCCCTACCCCTAGGGGTGCTAGGGGTATCTTACCCCCATAGTAATTTTTTTACCGGGCGATTTGGCCGTGCGATTAGGTGCGAGCAACTGTGAGCTTGCATCCGGGAGATAGTAGGTTCGAGCCCGACTGTAGTTGATTTTCCGTTGTTTCCCATTTTCACACCAGGTAAATGCTGGAACTGTACCTCAATTAAGAACACGTCCGATTCCTTCCCACACCTAGGCCTTTCCTATACCATCGTCACCATAAGACCTACTGTATCTGTGTCGGTGCGACGTAAAGCAAGTTGTAAAAATAATCTTTCAGATAGTAAGTGATACGAGTACGAAGATGGTTGAGAGGTATGCTATAACATACACACCTACGTCCTTACACCCAGTCACTTTGGACATTTTCTTCACCCGTTCTCACCCTACCCTACTGCCGACTGGGACTGAACATTGTCTTAAATGGCATCCAGGGTGTTACAGTTCATCTCAGTGTCTACAAATAACTATGCGTTCGACAAAAATACCCCTAGTCTGGGCGGCTAGAGGTCTCTTACCCCAAGGTATTTTTCCCAGATAGTAAGTCATACTTCTATCAATTTTGGTTGAGAGCTATGCTGGATGATACATACGTCCATTTTCTCGGTCATTTGGACATTTTCTTTTCTTCACTCCTTCTTACGCCCCTGGTGATTGGAGCTCAACTTGCTCAACTTGGACTTAAACGACATCCGGTATGTCACTATTCATTTCAGCGACCCCAAAGTCTATGGATTCGACACTATTTTGGATTATTTTTATATCTCACCCCCCTCCAATCCCCAACCCTAATGGTGGTAAGGTTGTCATAACCTCCCGCGGTTTGTCTCCTGATAGTAAGTCATAAGTGTACCAAGTTCGGTTGAAATCGCTGCAGTAGTTATGAAAGCTATTGACTGGACACTATTTTTGGTCGTTTATAGTTATATATATTTCACTCCATCCTCTAGTGGGTCTAGGAGTGTCATACCCCAAACACTATTTTTTTAGATAATAACTTATAACAATTACGGTTGATACCTACGCTGGAACGTACACACGTCCATTATCTCGGATATTCTGGACAATCGTTTTCTAACCTCTTGGACTGTAAAGAAATTCTGAGTGTCACTATTCATCACAGCGACCCTGAAAAATGTGGGATTCGACACAATTTCCAATTGTTATATCTCACCCGCCTATGGGTGCTAGGAGTTTCTTATCCCCATGTGGTCGTCTCCTGATAGTAAGTCATATGTGTACCAAGTTTGGTAGAAATCACTCCAGTAGTCCTGAAAAGTATGGTTTGAGACTAATATCGGTAGTTTTAGTTATATTTATATTTCACCCCATTCCCTGGGGATTCTAGGGGTGTATTTCCCCAACAGCATTTTTCACAGATTGTAAGTAATATTTGTACCGAATTTAGTTGACAGATATGCTGGAAAATTCACACATACATCCATAATCTCGGTCATTTTAGTGATTATATTTTTTCACCTTTTCTCACCCCTATGCCAAAAGGGCTGATCATGGACTTAAAAATCTGAAGTGTCACTGTTCATCTCAGTGACTTCTAAAACTTTGGATTTGACACAATTTCCTATTATTTTTGTATCTCACTCCCCACTCACACCCCACCACACAGAAGGATGAACTTGGACTTATAAAAAACCCAGAGTGTCACTATTTATCTCAGCGACCCCGCAAACTATGGATTCGACACTATTTTCGATTATTGTTATACCTCCCCCCCTCCCCAATCCCTCATCACATAGGGCGCTGAACTTGGACATAAAAACAATCCAGAGTGTCACTATTCATCTCAAACCAAACCAAAAGTCCACGGCACTTAAAGCCCTTGAAAGGGCTCTGGCCTGCCCAGCGACTGCTGCTCAGCCCGAAGGCCTGCAGATTACGAGGGGCCGTTTGCTCAGCACAACGCATTCTCTCGGTCGTTATTTTGGGCTTTCGAGACTGGGGCCGCCATCTCACCGTCAGATATCTCCTCAACTCTAATCACGTAGGCTGAGTGGACCTCGAACCAGCCCTCAGGTCGAGAGAAATATCCCTGACCTGGCCGGGAATCGAACCCGGGGCCTTCGGGTGAGAGACAGGCACGCTACCCCTACACAACACGGACCAATCACTATTCATCTCAGCGACCTCGAAAACTATGGATTCAACACTATTTTCGATTATTTTTGTATCTCATCCCCCCTTGCCCCCCCATATACTAAGGGATAAAAAAATCCGGAGTGTCACTGTTCATCTAAGCGATGCCGAAAACTATGGATTCTACACTATTTTCGATTAGTTTTATATTTCACTCACCCCTACAACTAAGGGGGCTGAACTTGGACTTATAAAAATTCCGGAGTGTCACTATTCTTCTCAGTGACCCCGAGAATTGTGGATTTGACACTGTTTTCGATTACTTTAATATCTCATTCCCCACAATGGGGGTTAACTTTGACTTTAAAAAATCCAGAGTGTTACAATTCATCTCAGTGACCCCGAAAACTATGGATTCGACACTATTTTCGATTAATTTTGTAACCTATCAATCCCCGACCACCATCAATAAGGCATTAAAAGTCTGGAGGGTCACTATTCATCTCAGCAACCCCAAAAAGTATGGATTCAGCACTATTTGCAATTATATTTATATCTCACCCCCTCAATACATACCCACGTACAATGACATTTATATATAGGGTACGTGGATTACATAGACTCGCCTTTGTTCGTTGGGAACCCCCCGTTACTCTTATTTAGGAGTGGGTGATAACTCATGTAGTTCTACTAGTAGTATAATGGGAGAGTTCTGCCGCCTCCTGCTCCGCCCGCGGCGCGGGAAATTTGAATTCTGGCGGGAAATTTGAATTTTTGGCGGGAGATTTGAATTTTGGCGGGAGATTTGAATTTGTAAACAAAGCCACGTGCTTTTTGACAGCTGTCATCGACAACAACGCATCGCTAACCTCACTGCTGCCATCTTAACGGGCCTAAACCTCAGTAGTGCCAACTTAACCTAACTAGCATGAGGTAAACAAAGCCACGTGTTTTTTGACAGCCACGTGCTTTTTGACAGACAACAACGCATCGCTAACCTCAGTACTGCCATCTTGACGGGCCTAAACCTCAGTAGTGCCAACATAACCTAACTAGCGCGAGACAAACAAAGCCACGTGCTTTTTGACAGCCACGTGCTTTTTTGACAGCTGTCATCCGCCATCTTTGAGCACTGTGCTGCCCTCTTGCGTCACCTGACATCGGCAGTGCTGCCATCTTGGCGGGCCTAAACCTTAGTGCTACCAACTTAACCTCACTAGCGTGAGATAAACAAAGCCACGTGCAGCTGTCATCCGCCATCTTTAAACTACAGAGCACTGTGCTGCCCTCTTTATCGCAGTAGCTGTAAATTCGTCACCTGTCATCCGCAGTGCTGCCATCTTGACGGGTCTAAACCTTAGTGCTACCAACTTAACCTCACTAGCGCGAGATAAACAAAGCCACGTGCTTTTTTGACAGCTGTCATCCGCCATCATTAATCTATAGAGCACAGTGCTGCCCTCTTTAGCTACTTACCTTTGAAATGTGGTGGCGGATAATTTGAAAAATGCTTTTTGACAGCAACCATCTTTGTGCACCGTGCTGCCCTCTTAAACAAACTCACGTGCTTTTTTCTGACAGCTATCATCCGCCATCTTGCATCACAAACCTCAGTGCTGCACTCTTTAGCTAGATACCTTTGAAATGTGGTGGCGGCAATTTGAAAAATTCTACATTCTCTTGTTTGGAAACAAACCCGTGCGCTTTTTTGACAGCTATCATCCGCCATCTTTAATCCAGAGAGAACAGTGCCGCCCTCTATGTGGTGGCGGCAAATTCTACATGCTCTTGTTTGGAAACAAGCTCACGCGCTTTTTTGACAGCCGTCATCCGCCATCTTTAATCATCAGAACACAGTGCTGCCATCTTTAGCTAGATACAATTGAAATGTGGTGGCGGCAAATTCCACATGCTCTTGTTTGGAAACAAAGCCATGTGCTTTTTTGACAGCTGTCATCCGCCATCTTTAATCAACAGAGCACCGTGCTGCTATCATGCGGACAATTTCATCACCTGTCATCCGCCATCTTTAATCCACAGAACACCATGCTGCCCTCTTTGTGGCTATTACCTTAAGCACGTAGTAGCGGGCAATTTGAAAAGTTCTGTTAGCTATCATCCGCCATCTTTAATCAAGAGAGCACCGTGCTGCCCTCTTTAGTTAGATACCTTTGAAATGTGGTGGCGGCAAATTCCACGTGCTCTTGTTTGGTAAACATAGCCACGTGCAGCTGTCATCCGCCATCTTTAATCCAGAGAGCACCGTGCTGCCCTCTTTATCGTAGTAGATGTAAATTCGTCACCTGTCATCCGCAGTGCTGCCATCTTTAGCTAGACACCTTTGAAATGTGGTGGTGGATAATTTAAAAAGAAAAATTCTACAGCAGCCCTCTCTCGACGCTAATTGCATAAGATGGCGGCTATACATGACTCCTTAAGGGTGCTTACGCAAGATGGCTGCTATACACAGGTTCTTATGAGGCACCCTTGGGATGCTTGCGCAAGATGGCAGTTATACATGGCTCCTTATGAGATGCCCTAGGGATGCTTGCTCAAGATAGCGACTGCTCTTATGGGACGGCTTAAGTGTCCTTGCACAAGATGGCTTGAGACGCCCTAAGGATGCTTGCGCAAGATGGCGGACACAAGATGGCGGCTATACACAACTCCTTATGAGACGCTTTAAGGGTGCTTGCGCAAGATGATTGCTACTCTTATGAAGAATGCTAGCTTAGAGGCTAACGTGTCGTGCTAGTTCGATTCATTAAATTTAGGGCTTAAATGCAAAATGTTAAATATATCGAAAACGGTGCACCGTAGAGCCTAATACCTAGGTTCGCAGTATGAGGAACAAGAAAACTATAGTCTAATGATGGGATCAACGGTTCGGTTCCTACTTAGGCCCTTTGGCATTTGCTCTGTTTTAGCTTGTATTGAAGCGAGTCTTCGTAACATGATCAGGTCTAGCTATGGTAGAGAGTATAACGTACCGTGCTGGTTCGATTCATTAAATTTGGAGGCTTAAATGCAAAATGTTAAATATCTCGAAAACGATGCATCGTAGAGCAAAACGGACAAAATTTTTCCGCCTAATACGTAGGTTCGTAGTATCAGGAACAAGAAAAAACATAGTCTAATGATGAGATCAACGGTTCGATTCCTACTTAGGCCCTTTGGCATTGGCAGCTATCTATTTCTATAAGATGGTGGCTGCTCTTATGAGAAACAAGATGCCTTGAGACGTCCTACGGATGCTTACGCAAGTTGGCAGACACAAAATGGTGACTATACATAGCTCCTTATGAGACAGCCTAGGGGTGCTCGCACAAGATGGCGGCTACTCTTATGATGAAAGCTGGCTTAGAGGCTACTGCGCAAGATAACAGCTGCTGTTATGCATGCGGTGGAGGGTAATTTGAAATTCTATATGCTTAATCAACAGAGCACCCTGCTGCCCTCTTTAGCTGAAATGTGGTGGCGGATAATTTGAAAAATTCTTTTGACAGCTGTCATCTTTAAACAATGGCGACTATACACAGGCTGTTAAGGCCTTATCATTCTCCTCCTCCTCCTCCTCCTCCTCCTTCTCTACCTCCTTCTCCGCCTCTTATGTCAAGGCATAGCTTTATATCGAACAAGTTTAAACCTGCATCGCGAAGGCAAGCGTGTGCAGCGATAACATTATTGTGCATGTTTAGACTTTCGAAACATAAGAAGAGTAGAATCAAACGCTGTACTCCATACGACATGTGATCAGAACATTGATTGATGCGTTCGGAAAACAAAATAAGTGATCAAGACTAGAATCGAACACTGTACTCAATACATCATGTGTTTAGAATATGTCAGGGGATACCCTTGTTCTAAGAAGATCAGATTGAAACATAACAAGACTAGAATAGAACACTGTAATCGATGTTGATAACTTCAACATGTGATCAGAACATTGATTGATGTGTTCAGAACACAAAATAAGTGATCATGACTAGAATCGAACACTGTACTCGATACAACATGTGATCAGAACATTGATCGATGTGTTCAGAACACAAAATAAGTGATCAAGACTAGAATCGAACACTGTACTCAATACAACATGTGTTTAGAACATGTTAGGGGGTACCCTTATTCTAAGAAGATCAGAATGAAAACATAACAAGACTAGAATCGAACACTGTAATCGATGTTGTTAACCTCAACATATGATCAGAACATTGTTTGATGTGTTCAGAGCAAAAGTACAATTTTGATGATTTGCTTAGTGTAAAATCAAAAACTATGGAAACACACTGTGCACATATCGCGTAGCTAACTCGCTCAGTAAGCAATATTGCAAAACTACAACTTCAATGATTTGCATAGTGTAAAAATTAAAAACACACTGTACCCATACTGCGCAGCTAACTCGCTCGGTAAACGATATAGCCAAAGTATAACTTCAAATTATTTACCTTCCATCATTCGTCTTGTGTGAAAATCAGTCGAACAAGTTATCGCAAAAACATGGCTGAAAAAAAAATCGTGATAGGGTATGGAACCCAGGGGTTACATCTTATCAGAAGGGCAAAAAGGATGAAAGGACTCTTCCTCCTCCTTACCGCACATTCCCTGTAGGGCTAATGGGCAAAAGGGCTAATGGGCTAAAGGGCTAATGGGCAAAAGGGCTAAAGGGCTAATGGGCTAAAGGGCTAAAGGAGCAACAACCTCATCGATCGCTATCAGCAAGAACGCTTGTACTTTGTTAAGTGTAGAAAATTAATCTTTATTGGTAAATGGTTTTATGTTCAGAACCAGGAATGGAACCTAGGGGTTACGTCTTACCTAATAAAATCCCTGAGGTGCGATGAGTTACGTTTTTCTAACTAGTGTTTAGAACACTGAACTTTTCAGGATGGCAAGAGTGAGGATAGCGATGTTCTGTTGTTGGATTTTAAATTCTACGCTATAACATGCGTAAGGTGGCAGCCTTGAGGTTTACCGCCGTAAAGATGGCAAGAGTGAGGTTAGCAATGTTCTGTTGTTGGATTTTAAATTCCCCGCTATAACATACATACATACCGCTGTAAAGATGGCAGCAGTGAGGTTAGCGACGCTGTATTGTCCTCCAAAGTGAGGTTAGGGTTCGTCAAGGAGACAGCTGTCAAAAAAGCACGTGGCTATGTTTACCAAACAAGAGCACGTGATCATGACGTCACGGTCACGTAGTATGCTGCTTCAGCATGCAAAGTTCAATGTCTACACCTACGTAGTTAACACTCTGCTAAGTTCACAAGATTTTTACACATAACTATTCTTTATGTTTTAAGTTCGTGCACATAGGTTATGTTAAGGTAGCAGCACACGTACAAGCGATGGTCGAACGCTCGTGTAGAAGGTGTTTAGTACGATAGTTGATGTATGCATTATCAAAAGGTGATATGTACACGCTTTTAAACCTTGCTATTCTAACTGCTACTATGTTCGCAAGATTTTTAAACATCGCTATTCTTTGTGCTTTAAGTTCGTGCGCATAGGTCATGCTAAGGTAGCAGTGCAAACACATGTGAACATTGTACATTCTAGCGGAATGTGTTTGGTATAATAGTTGATGCTTTAAAAATCGATAGGTGTTGTGTACACACTTTGAAACTTAACTATTCTTCGTGCTTTATGTTCGTGCACATAGGTTATGCTATGATAGTAGCACACTCTAGCGGGAGACGTTTAGTACTCTAGTTGATGCATGTATAATCGATAGGCAATGCGTACACGCTTTAAAAACATTGCTATTCTTACTGCTGCTGCTATGTTCACAAGATTTTTATACATCGCTATTCTTTATGCTTTAAGTTCATGCGTATAAGTTATACTAAGTTAGCGGCATAGTTATAAGGTTGACGCACGCTCTAGTGGAAAAAGTTAATACGAAAGACGGTGCATGCAAAATCGATAGGTGATGTGTACACGCTTTGAACTTAGCTATTCTTTGTAGTTTAAGTTCATGCGTATAAGTTATGCCAAGATAGCAGTACAATCTAGCGGAAGAAGTTTAGTATGAGAGTCGATGCTTGCAAAATCGATAGGTAATGTGTGCACGCTGTGAAACATAGCTATTCCTTGTACTTTAAGTTCATACGTATATGTTATGCTAAGAGAGCAGCACAATCTAGTGGAAGAAGTTTAGTATGATATTAGATGCATGCAAAATCGATAGGTAATGTGTACACGCTGTGAAACATGACTATTCTTTGTACTTTAAGTTCATGCGTATAGGTTATGCTGAGATAGCAGTACAATCTAGTGAAAAAAGTTTACTATGATAGTAGATTCATGTAAAATCAATAGGTAATGTGTGCACGCTTGATAGTCGATTCATGTAAAATCAATAGGTAATGTGTGCACGCTTTGAAACATGGCTATTCTCTGTACCTTAATTTCATACGTATAGGTTATGCTAAGATAGCAGTACAATCTAGTGAAAAAAGTTTAGTATGATATTCGATTCTTGCAAAATCAATAGATAATGCGTACACGCTTTGGAGACATGGCTATTCTTTGTACTTTAAGTTCATGCGTATAGGTTATACTAAGATAGTAGTACAATCTAGCGGAAGAAGTTTGATACGAGAGTCGGTGTATACAAAATCGATAGGTAATGTGTACACGCTTTGAAACATGGCTATTCTTTGTACTTTAAATTTATGGGTATAGGTTATGCTAAGATAGCAGCACAATCTAGCGGAAGAAGTTTAGTACGATAGTCGATGCATGTAAAATCGATAGGTGATGTGCACACGCTTTAAAACATGGCTATTCATACTGCTGCTCTGTTCCCAAGTTTTATAAACATAGCTAATCCTAATGTTGCTCTTAACGACGTAGAGCTAAGGATTGATTACGTGACCGTGACGTAACAGCCACGTGCTCCTGTTTGGTAAACATAGCCACGTGCTTTTTTGACAGCTGTCTCCTTGACGAACCCTAACCTCACTTTGGAGGACAATACAGCGTCGCTAACCTCACTGCTGCCATCTTTACAGCGGTAAACCTCAAGGCTGCCACCTTATGTATGTTATAGCGG
This sequence comes from Anabrus simplex, assembly GCF_040414725.1. NCBI lineage: Eukaryota > Metazoa > Arthropoda > Insecta > Orthoptera > Tettigoniidae > Anabrus > Anabrus simplex. The sequence goes on from NC_090274.1 coordinate 74,724,398, forward strand.
GGAATTTAAAACCCAACAACAGAACATTGCTAACCTCACTCTTGCCATCTTTACGGCGGTAAACCTCAAGGCTGCCACCTTACGCATGTTATAGCGTAGAATTTAAAATCCAACAACAGAATATTGCTATCCTCACTCTTGCCATCTTGAAAAGTTCAGTGTTCTAAACACTAGTTAGAAAAACGTAACTCATCGCACCTCAGGGATTTTATTAGGTAAGACGTAACCCCTAGGTTCCATTCCTGGTTCTGAACATAAAACCATTTACCAATAAAGATTAATTTTCTACACTTAACAAAGTACAAGCGTTCTTGCTGATAGCGATCGATGAGGTTGTTGCTACTTTAGCCCTTTAGCCCATTAGCCCTTTTGCCCATTAGCCCTACAAGGAATGTGCGGTAAGGAGGAGGAAGAGTCCTTTCATCCTTTTTGCCCTTCTGATAAGATGTAACCCCTGGGTTCCATACCCTATCACGATTTTTTTTCAGCCATGTTTATGCGATAACTTGTTCGACTGATTTTCACACAAGACGAATGATGGAAAGTAAATAATTTGAAGTTATACTTTGGCTATATCGTTTATCGAGCGAGTTAGCTGCGCAGTATGGGTACAGTGTGTTTTTAATTTTTACACTATGCAAATCATTGAAGTTGTAGTTTTGCAATATTGCTTACTGAGCGCGTTAGCTACGCGATATGTGCACAGTGTGTTTCCATAGTTTTTGATTTTACACTAAGCAAATCATCAAAATTGTACTTTTGCTCTGAACACATCAAACAATGTTCTGATCATATGTTGAGGTTAACAACATCGATTACACTGTTCGATTCTAGTCTTGTTATGTTTTCATTCTGATCTTCTTAGAATAAGGGTACCCCCTAACATGTTCTAAACACATGTTGTATTGAGTACAGTGTTCGATTCTAGTCTTGATCACTTATTTTGTGTTCTGAACACATCGATCAATGTTCTGATCACATGTTGTATCGAGTACAGTGTTCGATTCTAGTCATGATCACTTATTTTGTGTTCTGAACACATCAATCAATGTTCTGATCACATGTTGAAGTTAACAACATCGATTACAGTGTTCTATTCTAGTCTTGTTATATTTCAATCTGATCTTCTTAGAACAAGGGTATCCCCTGACATATTCTAAACACATGATGTATTGAGTACAGTGTTCGATTCTAGTCTTGATCACTTATTTTGTTTTCTGAACGCATCAATCAATGTTCTGATCACATGTCGTATGGAGTACAGCGTTTGATTCTACTCTTCTTATGTTTCGAAAGTCTAAACATGCACAATAATGTTATCGCTGCACACGCTTGCCTTCGCGATGCAGGTTTAAACTTGTTCGATATAAAGCTATGCCTTGACATAAGAGGCGGAGAAGGAGGTAGAGAAGGAGGAGGAGGAGGAGGAGGAGGAGGAGGAGGAGGAGGAGAATGATAAGGCCTTAACAGCCTGTGTATAGTCGCCATTGTTTAAAGATGACAGCTGTCAAAAGAATTTTTCAAATTATCCGCCACCACATTTCAGCTAAAGAGGGCAGCAGGGTGCTCTGTTGATTAAGCATATAGAATTTCAAATTACCCTCCACCGCATGCATAACAGCAGCTGTTATCTTGCGCAGTAGCCTCTAAGCCAGCTTTCATCATAAGAGTAGCCGCCATCTTGTGCGAGCACCCCTAGGCTGTCTCATAAGGAGCTATGTATAGTCACCATTTTGTGTCTGCCAACTTGCGTAAGCATCCGTAGGACGTCTCAAGGCATCTTGTTTCTTATAAGAGCAGCCACCATCTTATAGAAATAGATAGCTGCCAATGCCAAAGGGCCTAAGTAGGAATCGAACCGTTGATCTCATCATTAGACTATGTTTTTTCTTGTTCCTGATACTACGAACCTACGTATTAGGCGGAAAAATTTTGTCCGTTTTGCTCTACGATGCATCGTTTTCGAGATATTTAACATTTTGCATTTAAGCCTCCAAATTTAATGAATCGAACCAGCACGGTACGTTATACTCTCTACCATAGCTAGACCTGATCATGTTACGAAGACTCGCTTCAATACAAGCTAAAACAGAGCAAATGCCAAAGGGCCTAAGTAGGAACCGAACCGTTGATCCCATCATTAGACTATAGTTTTCTTGTTCCTCATATTGCGAACCTAGGTATTAGGCTCTACGGTGCACCGTTTTCGATATATTTAACATTTTGCATTTAAGCCCTAAATTTAATGAATCGAACTAGCACGACACGTTAGCCTCTAAGCTAGCATTCTTCATAAGAGTAGCAACAATCTTGCGCAAGCACCCTTAAAGCGTCTCATAAGGAGTTGTGTATAGCCACCATCTTGTGTCCGCCATCTTGCGCAAGCATCCTTAGGGCGTCTCAAGCCATCTTGTGCAAGGACACTTAAGCCGTCCCATAAGAGCAGTCGCTATCTTGAGCAAGCATCCCTAGGGCATCTCATAAGGAGCCATGTATAACTGCCATCTTGCGCAAGCATCCCAAGGGTGCCTCATAAGAACCTGTGTATAGCAGCCATCTTGCGTAAGCACCCTTAAGGAGTCATGTATAGCCGCCATCTTATGCAATTAGCGTCGAGAGAGGGCTGCTGTAGAATTTTTCTTTTTAAATTATCCACCACCACATTTCAAAGGTGTCTAGCTAAAGATGGCAGCACTGCGGATGACAGGTGACGAATTTACATCTACTACGATAAAGAGGGCAGCACGGTGCTCTCTGGATTAAAGATGGCGGATGACAGCTGCACGTGGCTATGTTTACCAAACAAGAGCACGTGGAATTTGCCGCCACCACATTTCAAAGGTATCTAACTAAAGAGGGCAGTACTATGCTCTGTTGATTAAAGATGGCGGATGGTAGCTGTCAAAAAAGCACGTGAGTTTGTTTCCAAACAAGAGCACGTGGAATTTTTCAATTTGCCGCCACCACATTTCAAAGGTATCTAACTAAAGAGGGCAGCACGGTGCTCTCTTGATTAAAGATGGCGGATGATAGCTAACAGAACTTTTCAAATTGCCCGCTACTACGTGCTTAAGGTAATAGCCACAAAGAGGGCAGCATGGTGTTCTGTGGATTAAAGATGGCGGATGACAGGTGATGAAATTGTCCGCATGATAGCAGCACGGTGCTCTGTTGATTAAAGATGGCGGATGACAGCTGTCAAAAAAGCACATGGCTTTGTTTCCAAACAAGAGCATGTGGAATTTGCCGCCACCACATTTCAAATGTATCTAGCTAAAGATGGCAGCACTGTGTTCTGATGATTAAAGATGGCGGATGACGGCTGTCAAAAAAGCGCGTGAGCTTGTTTCCAAACAAGAGCATGTAGAATTTGCCGCCACCACATGGAGGGCAGCACTGTTCTCTCTGGATTAAAGATGGCGGATGATAGCTGTCAAAAAAGCGCATGGGTTTGTTTCCAAACAAGAGAATGTAGAATTTTTCAAATTGCCGCCACCACATTTCAAAGGTATCTAGCTAAAGAGTGCAGCACTGAGGTTTGTGATGCAAGATGGCGGATGATAGCTGTCAGAAAAAAGCACGTGAGTTTGTTTAAGAGGGCAGCACGGTGCACAAAGATGGTTGCTGTCAAAAAGCATTTTTCAAATTATCCGCCACCACATTTCAAAGGTAAGTAGCTAAAGAGGGCAGCACTGTGCTCTATAGATTAATGATGGCGGATGACAGCTGTCAAAAAAGCACGTGGCTTTGTTTATCTCGCGCTAGTGAGGTTAAGTTGGTAGCACTAAGGTTTAGACCCGTCAAGATGGCAGCACTGCGGATGACAGGTGACGAATTTACAGCTACTGCGATAAAGAGGGCAGCACAGTGCTCTGTAGTTTAAAGATGGCGGATGACAGCTGCACGTGGCTTTGTTTATCTCACGCTAGTGAGGTTAAGTTGGTAGCACTAAGGTTTAGGCCCGCCAAGATGGCAGCACTGCCGATGTCAGGTGACGCAAGAGGGCAGCACAGTGCTCAAAGATGGCGGATGACAGCTGTCAAAAAAGCACGTGGCTGTCAAAAAGCACGTGGCTTTGTTTATCTCGAGCTAGTTAGGTTATGTTGGCACTATTGAGGTTTAGGCCCGTCAAGATGGCAGTACTGGGGTTAGCGATGTGTTGTTGTCGATGACAGCTGTCAAAAAGCACGTGGCTTTGTTTACAAATCTGTCAAGAAGCACGTGGCTGTCAAAAAGCACGTGGCTTTGTTTGTCTCGCGCTAGTTAGGTTAAGTTGGCACTACTGAGGTTTAGGCCCGTTAAGATGGCAGCAGTGAGGTTAGCGATGCGTTGTTGTCGATGACAGCTGTCAAAAAGCACGTGGCTTTGTTTACAAATTCAAATCTCCCGCCAAAATTCAAATTTCCCGCCAAAAAATCAAATTTCCCGCCAGAATTTAAATTTCCCGCGCCGCGGGCGGAGCAGGAGGCGGCAGAACTCTCCCATTATACTACTTCTACTGTTGATATTCTATATTTTTCCCAGTTTCTTAAATATTTTACACACCTAATACACAGCTACATTCTTCAAACTGGGCAGACCTATCCAAGTTGGTTCTATGACTTGAAAGTACATCTCGATCACGGCATGTTTGATTGCTATTTCCAAATAACAGGCATAAGAATGAATCTCCTATCAGGAAAGGTACTTTATAAAACATGGCAGCGTGTTTCGATCCTCCTGTATACAGCATTTAGTATAAAACTACATGACATAGCATAAGATGTTGTCACCTAGCGACAATCTGTCCATCATGTTAATTCAACCTTGGTGCGGCTTTTCAATTAAATAAAATTACCTAAAATTACTCATCATAAAAAAACTACCTAGCGGATTTCGTTCAAAACACTTCATAATCCTTTTCAGAAGTAATAAGAACAAGCTGTGAAATTTTCAGCGAAATCGGTCCAGTAGTTTTTGAGTCTATTAACTTCAAATATACCAACATCCAATTTTATATATATAGATAAAGCTGCTGCAGTACCTACAGCCACACAATCAGGTTAGGTGATACCAGTGTTGTAGTATGATGGTAGAAAAAGAGGTAGTCAACTCCTTTGCCATTAACTGGATTTTAAATGAAGTACAAGGTGATTTTTCATCTCAATGGAGTACTTAACCATCTCACAATCCACTTGCATCCTGTGAATTCCTCACTCTAACAGAGAATATGTATAGTACTCCCTTAGGTTTATCCACTGTGCAATCTCAAAAGCAACACTTTAGGAAGCCTTAAGAGTACTGTGACAGTGGAAAATCCAATTATCAAAGTTGACCATAAAACATTTGCAATCAGGAGAAAAGATGAGTAAATATCATTAATGAGCAAGCTCCCCATATAAACGTTGATTTAAACCTGTTCGTGCCAAAGAGGATAATATAGAATTATCAATACTGCATTAATGGATCCCCTCATGATTTCAGGTGAAAAGGAAGCGACCAGTCACAGTCCGTAATTTTATCCTGAACAGTAACCTAAGTGTCACTGCAGTAGTTTTACCTAATGAAAAAAGTCCATAGCACTGATAGGATCCAGAATCTGCACTAAGTTTCAGGTACTGATATCTCAACTTCATTGAAAATTTTACTGGGGCCTTGTAGGTAAGATAAAGGTGCCATTCTTTAAAGAACAGGCCCTACTCAGTAAATTTACACTGAAATGATTTAGTTTTTGGTAACCAATCTTGAAAATATCCATGGGGAAAAATAATGAATACAAGGTTCCAATGCCAACAATTATCCACTATTTCCAATAACAATGAATGACATCCAGGGTGATAGTTTGATCTGCCCTGTCAATATGTTATCAGTTTCTTATTTTGTACAATTATTTCATGTGTTCATGTTTGAGGAGCCCCAACTCACATCATCAGTGATTTCTACATCATAAATCAATATTCTCCACATCTTAAGGTCTAACATCATTCTTCTATGCATAGGACATCATTAATATACCATTACATTTAACACACACATACACACACACACACATACTGACCACTTTTTGATAATGTTTGTTGTAATGGAACACCTTACAATATTTATAAAAAGTTCAACAGGTAATTCTTATGTTATGTAACACTTTAAAACATATGTTAAAACATCAGATTGTTTCCTTAGAAAAATTGATCAGTGACAAAATGTTCCTTGCTACTGCTTGTTCTGTTGTAGCCGACTTAAGTGGGTGCCTATTACAAAATTAGCTATTATATTGCAACCATAAGCGACTTTGCGTAATTAATGTATGAATTAAAAGTTGAATAATTCGCATATTGGAATACAACAGTAGGCTGTGAAAGCTGGCAGTCACAAAGCAACATTCTGGCGCCGGTCAGACTGCAAGGAGATCCGCAAAACTTTTCTCATGGCACGAACAGCAGATAGCTGGCCTAAGTGGTACATCCAATAAAGTTTATGGTGCCGACAAGGAGTGGGAACTTTCTACTCGGTTCTCACGGGAAAATCACGCATTGAAACCTAACCTACTTAGAAGTGCAAGAGAGAAAACGATAATACCCGTCAACCCTCGGCAGAAAATGGAAGCATCCATGCTGCGGAGAGCGCGAACGTCTCAGCCAATCACAAAATTGCAAATTAAAATGTTTTGTCATAGCGGGAATCTGCAGCCAGTATTTCGCTATTTGGAGCCCGGAGTAATTGTGGAAAACAGTGTCCTGACTTCCTAATAATATCTGAAAATTTATCGGTGCAAATGTGTGATTAATTAGTGGTTAATTAAGAAAATTTTAACTTTACATGGAACAGTGGTATTGCCCAGGAACTGAACCATCATGGCGGGAAGAGACCATTCGCAGGAAGAAAATAATGCCGGTGACGTGCGCCGTCGTATGGATTACCATGTGATCATTTCCCACGGCGCAATATAACAAGTAAGTCAGACCGAAATTAGGATGATGTTGAACATATTTTTTGAAGCTTTAACCTACGGACGTATAATAAAGCGGTCCCAAGTGCTAGATTACTACGCCACATCCCTTCCACAGAACTATTTTCAAAGTGGGGGGAGAACTGTTTACAAAACCAACGAGCAGCGTGGTGAATCTTCAGTTAGTTGGTGTTTAATCCAGTGTGTGTGTCAGCTTTCAAATTCACTCTTGTACGGAGTGAGTTCAGTCTTGTGTGAACGTTTTTCTTTTGTGAATTCTGAGTCTGGTAGGAACGCGATCAGAGACACTTGTTGGCATCCGAGTGAGCCATGTAGTCACTTGTGAGAGTAATATTTCAGGAGAAATGAACACTTTAACAAACTTTTATTTTTATTTGAATTTATGCCGAGATAATCAGGCAATAGCTACACTTTTCAACACTTGCCTTAAATGAACTTACACAACCAACCGAGAGGGACAACGGAACATGTCCGAACACGTAACTGCATGAGATTTTTCTAATCCACGTGTAGTTTTGATACTTGTTGAAAGGCCATTTTATTCTTTTATTTTGGAGGACGATTAGTATAAAATTTCTCCACATCATTGGAAACAGTACTTTTAGCTTGTTTTCATCACTTTCAATGAACTGTTATGGCAAGCGAGATATTACGGGGAGAAATTAGTTAAAGCAGTTACAGGGAGGAGAATGACTTTGCTTCATTAATGGAAGGCCGCGGTGTTAAAACCTTGACTACACTGTTATGTTTCGAAGAGGTGAACAACCGGTAAGCCTTAAACAAACAAACTGAGAGGGGTGTGTGAGGCACAGCACGACGCCAGGCAGGTAGCGGAGAGAAAACTTTCGACTTCACGTCAGGTGTTTATGCAGTGTTATTGTATAAGCTTCATTGAAGTGCTAGAAAATGCGAGTGTTTATGCAAATGTGAACGTGTGTAACGCCTTTATAAAAATGTATCAAGTATGCGTGTATGATAATTCGGAATACCACATCAGCTTCAAGATGGAAATCCAATCCATGATCAAATGTAGCTTAGACTATTAGATAGGATTGTAAATAATTCATATAATAATAATAATAATAATAATAATAATAATAATAATAATAATAATAATAATAATAATAATAATAATAATAATAAGTGTGAGCTAGGGTTATTTGCGTACTATCTTTACGCAAATGTGTTTGCATATTATTTCTGGATCATTTTGTAGTAAGTCACTTTGACAGATTAGAATGCTATCTTATGAGATTTAAATGAGTGTAATGCAGATTAATAATAATAATAAATAAATAAATAGATAACTCTTTATTGCCACCCTAGTTTGCACCATCGGTTACAGACAATAAAGAGCATAAAATACACATGAACCCAAAAAACCAAACAAAACAATATAAACCAAACAAAACAAAACAATATAAACTAACATCCTATTATATATAATATAAAGCTCTAACTATCTACACTAAAACTACTAACTAAGAACCCAAAAAAAACCGCACAAAATAATATAAACCAAACAATACAATTACTATCTACTCTACTTGTTTGGTGGTGTCAATGTCGGCGGAATCCAGCCTAACACTGCACCAACTTGTCTAAAACTATTGAGATGCCTCTGGTATGCGAGGAACTCCTCCGCATGTAAGGGCATCCCCTATCTACTCTCTACAGCTAACTAAACATTAAAAAAATAAAATAAAAAACCTCGGCTGCATGCGGCATTCCCTGTGAGGAGAGAGCCTTCCCACCCTGGCCGCTTCAGCCACTCCTCCCGGGTTAGATATTACCCCCACCTATAACTCGTACTTCTCTCCTCATCTTACGTGGCGAATCGTAGAGGCGGTTTCCGGTCCATCATACGATCCGTCACGCATTTATCTACTGCTCCGCCTATAATCGTGTCGTCTTACTGCCACCATCTTGATTCACTTGTTATTCTGTGAGCGGACATGTTTCCTCTTTCACCTAGGGATGGGACTGGACCATCCCACCCGTCAGTCTCTTATACCCCTCCCCCCTTCCATCCCCAATCTTCCCCTCTTACTCTTCCTAGCCTCTGTCCATCTCTCTTATAATACTTATTCGCTAACTACTTTCCACTATACCGTATAGTTAATATTTATACACTATATACAAACACACTTGTTGACAATTTCCAGTTCCTTGCTCATCGCTTTTCTCTCTTATTCTTGCGTCTCTTAGACTAAAACTACTTCCTAATTGCATTTTTTAAAAAAATAGTTTAACTTACATATTAAACCACGGAATTGCCACAAAACAAATCTGCCTTTTCCTCACATCACTTATCAATCCTTTCCATCTCTAAACAGTCCAACAGTTCCTCTTCCTCACGGCCACTCATTACTTATTAAAATTTTTAAGCCAGAGTTTAAAATTATCTACTATTATGTTATTCAAACACCTTTTCTTGTCCACTAGCCCTATCATTCATATTCTAATACTGTTTACAAATGTATTTGTTGACAATTCTATAGCTCCTACGAGTCTTAGACTAAAACTAAAAAACTACTCTATAATTATTTTTTTTTTTAACTTAAATCTTAAACCATCTAATTGCCAACAATCAAACCTGGCTTTCCCTTATTCCTTCTCTTTCTTCCGCTTATTTCCGTTTCTAAACCGTCTAACAGTTCCTCTTACTCACATCCCTCGTTGCTTTATTAGTCTTTTTTTTCTAACATTAACTACCACCTCCGTTCTCTCACACATGCAATCCTCTCCAAATATCTACAAATCTTCTTTTCATCATACAATCAGATTGTACTTCAAACTCCTCTTATTGTCTTCAATTTTTATATAACCTAGCAGTTTCGTCTACCTCCTTCCTCTCCTTCGTCTGTAACCCTCTTTTTCCCCTTATTCTCTTAATTTCTTTATAAATCTCATTCTAACCATATTTAAATATTTCGAAATATTTGTTCCTCTTCCCCATTCTCTGGCCAGCCAAACCGTCATCTTTTCAATTTTTTTCTACTTTTTCTATCTCTTTTTTACTCAACACCTTCTTTTTCAACTTTTCTAACTCCCTACATTCGATGAATATATGTAGGTCCGACCATTTTTCTCCACACAGAATACATCTACCTGCATTTTCTGTACCTATCCAGCCTCTGTTAGTAGGAGTTCCAAAAATCCACCAGTATAGACCTCTCTTGCCCTTCCGGTCCTCCACTTCGATTTTCGGGTTCATGATTTCTAACAATTTATTAAATACTGATAGTGAGGCTCTTTCTCTACATTCCATTATTAAACTCTGTCTCTCTATATCGGCAACTCTCCTTATAACCCTTCTCCATACCCATTCTTTCTTTTCTCTCCACCTCTCATATCCTATATCTCCTAACCCCAGTTTTCGTAATTTATTTTTGCACTTATTTACCCAATACCTCTCGTTCTCCATATTTTTCTGGAACCTATATGTGTCTTGTACTAAATCCCCTCCCTTCCCTTCTTCCAATCTCATCCAATACTTCATCACCCTCTTGGCTATAGTAGTGTCTATCGATTCTTTACATACTAATCTAGCCCCCACATTTGCAGTACAGTTTGGGACTCCCATAATAATCTTACTAAATTTCGCCACCACCTGGTTTAGTTCTTTTCTATTTTCCTCTAATCCCCATATTTCTACCCCATATAACATTTTTCCTTTGACCATTGATTGGAACACCAATCTCTGTATTTTGTACTTTATATCCGGAAATTTATTTTCTAATATCCCCACTACTGCCAGTGCTCCCCTCCCTTTATATCTGGCTCTTCTAATCTGATTTTCCCACGTGCCGTTACTACTAATTATAACTCCTAAATACTCCATTTGTTTTTCTGGTCTGATTTCTTGCTGCTCGACTGTCCAGAATTTCTTTTCTTTTTTGGCTTTCCTCTTCCTACATATCATTATCTGCGTCTTCCGTACATTTATCTTGAGTGCCCATCTTCTAGTATATTTCACTACCTCATTTAGTCCTTCCTGCAACCCCTTTGCTGTTAATGCCAAGATCAATAAATCGTCTGCAAATAGCAGCCCCGGTATCTCCCTCTTACCAATCCAAGGGCATTGCCATCTCTCGCCTCCATGTCTATCCAATATATTATTTATAAACAGTAGAAATAATATGGGTGATAGCTTACAACCCTGCCTCACACCCCTTTTCGATTCCATACACTTACTCAACCCACCCCCTTTTAGTTTAATCATCACCAATACTTTCTCATATATTCCTTCTATTGCCATCCTCATTTTTACCGATAACCCAACCTCTCTTAATCTAGTAAATAACGCCTCTCTATTCACTGCATCGAAGGCTTTCTCTAAATCTACTGCTGCTACATATAATCTCTTCCCTGCTATTTTCACATACTTCGTAATTAAAGTATCCAAAATCCATATATTATCCACAGTATTTTTCTCTTTACGAAATCCATTTTGATAGTCCGAAATCCTTCCATATTTCTCTGCCCAATTTATAATCCTATTAGCTAAAATTCCTGTATATACTTTCGACAGCGAGTCCAGGAGTGTTATTCCTCTATAGTTGTTTGGATCACTTCGACTTCCTTTGTTCTTATATATAGGACAAAGTACTCCTTTTCTCCACTCGCTAGGGAATTTATTCGTTTCCCATATCTTGTTAAAAAATTTCACCATCACTTTCAACATTACTTCATTTGCTCCTACTTCCTTCCATATCCTGTTAGTAATACCATTTGCCCCACCCGCTGTTTTGGTTTTTACTTTACTTAACACCCTAACTATTTCCTGACTTGTTATCTCCTCATCTAGTAACTGTACTCCTGTTTGTACTTCCTTTACAATATACGTCTTTTCCATACCCCCCTGGCCTTCTCCCCTCCCACCCAAAAGCTCAGCAAAATATCCTATCCACTCATTTTCTGTTATCATTGTTCCTCTCCCTGTCGATCTAGTTCTCTTTATCTTATTTATAGTTTCCCAAACCCTATCAAATCTTTTCTCTTTGCAATACCTGTTTACTCTCTCAGCTTCCGCCTCTTTCCAGCACTTTTTTTTCTCATTTAGTAACTTCTTGTAATCTCTTCTTACTTTACAATAATCCTCTCTTTTCCCTTGTTCCCCTCCTTTCTTGAAGTCCGCTAGAGCTGTCATTACAACCATTCGTTTCCTCTTACACTCTTCATCAAACCACCCCGCGCCTATGTTTCTGTCTATCTCTTCCCTTATTCTCACTTTCTTACCCACCTTCCATACTGGGCGTTCTATTAGTTTTAAAACTTCATCCACATCTCCTCCTTCCAACATCCTTTCACTTTCAACCCTTATACTTTCTTCACTCTCTTTTAACTCTGTTCTCAATCTCTCGATCGTGGTATCATTCCAAATGTACTTCCATCCCTCCTTATACCTATCTCTTTTTCCTACTCTTCTCTTCACTCCATCATACTCCCCCCTTAATTTTATCTTGATGGGCATATGTTCTGTTATCACACATTCTGTCACCTCAAAACTTATTATCTTCTTTAGAGCTATTTCCGTGCTAACTCCTATATCTACTACACTCCCGCCCTTCGATGAGATGAATGTCAGCTCACCATTACTATCTCCCTGCATCCATCCATTTAAAATATATAATTTTTCTATAGCACATAACTCTAATAATCTTACCCCATAGCTATTTATATCTTTGTCTTTACTATTTCTTCTGTACTCACTCACTTCCTTATCCTCTCTCCCATAATCGGGTACCCTATTACTCACTCTTGCATTCCAATCCCCTAACAATATCATTCCATCTTCCACAAATAATCGTTTCATTTTGTTTATTTCTTCAATCAGTTCTTCAAAAAATGTTTTATTAGCATAAGTTGAGTCTTTAGGATGGTTGTATAATAGAGCCAGGCAAATTGCCTCCTTCGCTTCATTTCCCATTTTAATTCTCAGCCATACCACCCCTTCTACCTCATTCTGTATTCTCTCTACTCTCTCTACTAACTCATTTTTTATTAAAACTGTTATCCCACCCGGATTTCTTCCCATTCTCTCCCTTTTTTCTTTTATCACGTTGACTACTCTATACCCATCCCATTCAATTTCTATCCCTTTTCCTAACCACGTCTCTACTAGGGCAATAATCTCATACTCCTTTACTGTTTTCTCCAATTCTTTATTCCCTATTTTTCCCATCAACCCCTCAATATTCCACAACCCTATCGCCATCTCTAGTTATTTATTCCCTCCCACTCTTTGCCCCTGTGCTTCTCCATTTCCACCTCTACTCCTTGTCACTCTTCCCTGTGAGTCCTCTCCAGATCTTTCCTCGTTCTCTTTTCTCCCGTCATCCTTCCCTTTCTCCATACCTAGGCCTTTTTTCTTTCCCCAGAGATCTTTCAAACTTAATGATCTTTCCTTATTTAGCGCCTGTCTTTTTTCCATTTTATTTTCAGTGTTCCTTTTACTCGGAGAGGATGCATTCTTACCCTGCCTACTGTTACCTTCATTCACAATTTTCACTGTACTCCTCACCAGTTGTGGCACATTACTTGCTTCCTCCATCTCTGTGTTGTGATGACTCTTCAAGGACTCTCCATTTCCGCCCACCTGGTTGCTGGCACTGCTGTTCAGCACATCCCTACTTCCCGCACCTGATGTGATGTGGACTTCGCTCACTTCCGTAATATCACTCCTTTCTACGTCACTGACCTTCCTTGCTACTTCCACTGTTGCCAAGGACACGTTCTGCTGCTGTTGATGTTCTTCATCAAGCTTTTTCAGCCTTCCCGCCCCCCACACTCGATTCCACCTTCCGTTTCCAACCACCAGCTGCTGCCCTCTAATATATGCCTTAAGACCTTGTTTTCTTGCCTCTCTTAAATGTTTATTCAGAATTCTGTTCTTCTCTATGGCTTCCCTGTCCATCTCCCGTTTTATCCACACTTTCTCTCCTTTCAGATTACTCGAATTTCTTATTACAATGTCCGCCATCAGTGTCGATAGTAATTTCACTCTAATTGGTCTCTTACCTTTCACTCTCCCCACACGCTGTACATCGTCAATATCAACTTCACTGAAGTTGATATTCATCCTGTTCTGGATAACTTCTACCACTTTGTACACTAGTTCGACTTTAGACTCTCTTTCTTCTTCTTGGACACCGTATATGAAGATATTTTTTCTTACGTTGTCTTGTAAACTCTTCTCGACTGCTCTCTTCGTTTCTCTCAGGTCCCACTCCAGGCTTCTTACCTTCTGCTTCAATAGGTCTAACTCATCTTTATTACACCCTTCCTCTTCCACGAACTTCTTTACATCTTCTTTGACGCTCACTTTTAGGTCCATAAATTCCCTGGATAACTCTCGGAACATTTCTTTTATTTGCTCCGTCTGACAAGCCTCTCTTATCATCTCTCTAATCGCCTCGTACTCTTCCCATCCAATGGAACCTACTGGACCTGGGCCGGGATTAATCTCTACTCCTCCTATTATCAGCAACACCATCACCACCGCCGCCACCAGTAACGTAGCCACCATCTTCCTTTTTTCACCCTTTAACTCCATTCTTGTTTCCATTCTGCTTCCCTTTTTACAGTTCCATCTGCCGATCGCTATCCTATATTGTGTCAACGTGATACCCATTGCTCCGCGCTCCACTCAGCACATCCGCTCAGCTCACTGTCTCACAGACGACTGGCATAATAATAATAATAATCCTGTTATTATAACGTTAGTTATGAGCGATATTTCTGTTGAAGTTATGATTTTTGTAGATGCCGCCTTGTTGATTTTTAATGTTTATTTTGCTACAAGCGCATTCAGCTTGCTTCATGTTGTGTAATCATCATTCAGATGACCGTTTCCGGTAGCTCTTATACCGCATATTTTTGCGACGACTTGGTGGACACGTGAATATTTATTTCAATGTGTAATTGCGGTTACACATTTTTCAATAGCTGTGTTTTTGAGAGGCAATCTCGTCATTTTAGTAAACAGTTAGTGACAGGAAGCCATTGATAAGTCAGCTCTGATATTTTGTAATATGTGAAGCAGAGAATGATCTAAAGATCGAGCTAAGTGAATAATATCCCTGATGATCTGCGTTGATAATGGCAATGTGATATTTGGACCATGTCATGAACAGTGTCGTAAGAAATAGAGATGTGAACGACAGTTCTTTCGCCCGCCGGATATGAGCGAGGCCGTATTATGAGTTACTACGTCGAGAGTAATGATGAGTAAATAGAATTGAGAGATGAATAATTTAACCAAGAGTGTTAAATATGTAACGACATGGATTATGATTGTAGGCAGAAGCCTGTATTGTTTCAAATAGTTTCCAGGGAAAGTAGATGCTCGGCATATATGCGAGTTAAAGCACGAGGTAATATGTGAGCAGAGCAACGAATCAATGCGTATTTTGACAGTCATGTAGAATCATGGATGACAAGTAATACCAGTAATTATTGTCCATAAAGGCTGAATAGTGTCATGGCCAGACATTTTTGTCTGAGGTTAGAAGATTGCCATCAAATTCACAATATTTTGTTACTTGTAGCTGGGTAAAAATTTCTTTAGACTCCGATATGTGCGCATTTTATTTTATTTTTTTAATTTTCAGCAGGCAGCGATGTTCGGGATCTAGATTTTTGCTGATATCCTTTTTTGTGTATATTTTATCACCGTTTATTTGTAGGATCTGATCATACGTGAATTATTTGTATTTGATTGATGTAAATAAGTAAGTGTAGTTAGGTTAGTTTTGATTTCAGTTTCTTTTTGTTGGAGCAGTGTTTCTCCATCAACAGGTTCATTTATGTAAATAAGATTTCATGTGTTAGGATAAGAGATCATCGATTAGTTCATAGTCAAAACTATAGTAGTGGTATGCTCATACCAGACATTCAGTAATTACCAAGCCTTAGAAATCCACTACGTTTCAATTAGGAAAATGAAGCGATCTTTAATAAACCAGTTGTATCATAAGTGCCGCAAATGAATGAGGTAAATGAGATGGGATCTGCCTCCATCTAGTGGTGGTACCACAAATAACGAGTTCGTAATGAAAATGCAGTCAGCGGCAAATTAAGTAGAACTTTTAATGTAAAAGGATCGCTTTCATTTGAGATGTAAACATGAGGCACTTGGCCTAATTAATTTTATATTTTAAGAGGTCCATGCTATCACAGTCATGCAAGTGAAGTTTAAATAATTAAATGAGTGATTGTAACACTCAGGTTCATGTTTCAATATTTCTTGTTTCAACCACGAGTAGTTTAAAATGTGGCAAAGATTATGTAGTAGATGAAGTACAATGTTCATGATTGTTTCTTTAAATTCTTTTTCTTATTTCTTATACATGGTTAGTGCAGTCCATGATTATTTAGAGTTAGGTGTTTCCCAACTGAGTCACATGTGTTAAATATTTGATAAACACCTCTGAGTCAGTGTTAATTTGATGACTTAAACAATTAATTATTCAACTACGCAAGTTTATTTTGATAGACATTTTTTTCAATGTATTACAATTCAGTATTTCAAATGAGGTGGTATTTTCTGACCAGAGTTTTTTTTAAAATTTATTCACGTCATCGTCTTGGAGACAGTGTCGATGTATTCTGGAATAATTTAAATGTGATCGACCTTCAGTCAATTTATGGCAGATAATTGAGTTATTGTAATGTAGATCATTTAATTTTTTAGTTTAATTTCAATTTCATTTCACTTTGTTTATTTTTCTCCAGTTTATTTTCAATTTTGGCACTTTGCACTTTGTTCAATAAACCAGTTTATTTATTTAAATTTTAATTCAGTCTTTGGGTACCGTCATTTATAGTTCAGTTTACCCTATCTTTTCATTTCCTCACTCCCCGATCGACGTGTGGCCTATCAACCCGTGGGATATTTTCGGACGCACCACGACTGAGGAAGAAGAGTCTACATGCAGTGGTGAGTATCACTTAAATGTCATTATTTACAGGAGCAGCCGGCGCACAGAGGAAGAAAGAAGATCACCGCATTTGGTGCCTTTGCAAGGGCACAATATTATCAAAGTTAACATTTTTGCCTTGTTATTCTTAGAACACTTTCTAGAATGAACTGGTTTACCATTGAATTATTCAAATGCTTAAGATTTAAATGTGTAATTAATTGTTTCATGTCAGATAGAATATTTCAATGTTGGTGTGGGGCTGGAATTTCGACAGAGCGGATCAAAATTCTTGTCATGTCCTTGAATTCATGGCTATTATTTGCTATTCTTATTGTAAATTACCGAAGCGAAGGACGACTACGCACACACTGGCCTAAGAGTTAGTGACTCTATGTCGTGCAAACTAGCTTTAAAGGTTATGAAACACTAAGATGACGGAAATCGTTCCCGCAGGAGGCTACTGTATTTCCGCACCTTTAACACCATCAGGGTGATAAAGGATTCAATATATCAACTTGAAACCAGAAGGCAAGCCCTCCACAATCTGAGCTACTCCAACTGCCATTTTTCCTGACAAGAGCTACAAGGCAAAGAAAGATGAAGAGAAACCCACTTCTTATTCAGCATTCAGACATGATGTGCCTTGAGATTAGACAGGAAAATACTCAGATATCTCCTGAACATCACATAAAAGTAGAGTTATGTAACGAGTCAAACTCACACCACTGCTAAGGGTTTAATTGAAATCACCATAAAGTTACCTGGATTGTTACTTACGCATGAAGTATTTGAAGTTTCCTCAAAGCAGATTGGTTCCTCTTTGATCTTTACTTCTATGTCCATTTTAAATAGTGTGCAAAGGTATAGAAGGTTTTGGGATGTAGATTACTTCCACAGATCTTGCACTGAAACATGAGCAACAAACACTATTATTGCTGTTTTGTAGTCAAGTCTGTAGTTTTAGGTGTGCTCATAGCCACACGACCTCCAGTTTTACCTGGAAACTGAACCTCAAGGATAAACATTTTCAATGAAAGAACATCCTTCACCCACAAAATGGGATTAATTTGCATAAACCTTGTGAAAAGCCTATGACTATGCAACTTACATATCGCCCTCTACATTGGAAGTCTAATGACTGGCATGATGTACCTACCTTTTTTTTTACAGATTTGTTTACATCACACAAACACAGAGAGGACTTATGGCATTATGGTTAGGCGTGGGAAGGAAGTGACTGTGGCCTTGAGTAAGGTAGAGTCCCAGCATTTCATTGGTGTTAAAATGGGAACACACAGAAAACTGCCTCTAGGGCTACGACTTCCTTCCCACTCCTAGCTCTTTCCTATCCCACAAGTCCTATCTGTGTCAGTGCAAAGTAAAGCCAACTGTAAGAAAAAAAGAAAGTCTACAACCAAACCTTCGAAACTATTCATTTCCTGCTCAACTTGTAGGACAAATGATCCACTTTTTGCCACTCTGAGGACACAAACCCCGCGCCCTGTCCCTCTGCTAGCTCTATTGGCCATGTACATTTTGTACTGCTCAATATAAACCTCACTCTGTTTACACTAGAGTCCAGCAGTGATTCAGATACAATATAAAATTTGAAAGTCACTATGTTCTGATATAGTACATTCAGTTTTGTTTTTAACCCGATATGTCCCAGTGTTGCCATTCACTTTTCATGAAACCATTGTCAGAATTGTACATTATAGGGACCTGTATTGTTAATTCTGAATGGTTTTTTGTCAGTGGTTTGTGTGCAGTAACATCGCAAAGTGAGAGTGAGAAAAAGAAATGTCAAATCAAGAGGACCACGATTTCATGAAGAGGTATATTTATATTCCTGCAAGGAATTATTCCTTTCTGGTTATTGCTATTTTCTTTCAAAAGTTGTAGCATTACGTTAGTATAAATGAAAAATATGGTGGCTCCTATAAAGTGAAGATATATAAGGATTTATGATGCTGTTGCCATATGGCAACGCTGGGACATAATGGGTATTTCAATTTTTTATCCGTTCCTAGCATTGCCATAGCAGTCTGTATCCTACTGTTTGCGCACAATACCTGACTGCTTGTAAAGTATAGCACTTTTAATGCGGTTTTGCGGTTTTCTATATTTTCGGACCAATAACACTAAAAGAAGCTCTTGACTACTTGAAAGAAATACTGTCCGATGATGAAGAACCTGAAGCGTTGTTTATCGAGCCTCCTGACATTGAAAGTGGTGTTTTGAGTGGTGAAGATGATCAGATGTAAGGCTAAAGAATGAAATTGTTTCAAAATCAATGCACAGAAATCGCTTTCAACAGATACTGCAGTTTCTTCATTTTGAAGACAGCCGTAAATCAGGAAATGACAATGACAAAGTGTGGAAACTTTGACCTATCACAGACAATTTGACGTTCAATATGCTTAAACATTTTCACCCTGAACAGCACCTTTTCTACGATGAGAGCATGATAGTATACTGCGGTCGTCACAGTTACAAACAATTTATAAAAGGTAAACCATTACGCTTTGGGTACAAAGTTTGGTCGTTATGTACTCCAGCAGGTTATCTGATAAATTTTGAAATTTATCACGGTAGAAATCCCAGAGCAAATCAAGTTTATGAGGAGAGATTTGGGAAGTCTACAGCTCCACTGTTGAGTATGATTGATGATGTTCACTTTGATGTAGAGCGGCTACCATTCTCATTTTATTTTGACAATTTATTTACCGGCCTTCCGTTGCTAGCCTATTTGAAATCTCGAGGTTATTCGGGCACAGGTACTATTCGCGACAACAGAATTTCCAAAAACTGTCCACTTCAGAACCAACAGACCCTAAAGAAGAAGGCTTGAGGATATTGCACTTCACTGAAAATGGAAGTAACTGACATACATGATACTAAACGGGTCGATAATTCAGTTGTGAGTGCTGCATCTACCACATTCGGAATGAATCCCACTTCTAGAGTGCAATGCTATCCAAGGAACAAAGAAAGAAAATAGGTGTTGACAGGCCAAATGTAATTGGCAAATATAATAAGCACATGGGTGGTGCTGATCACATGGACCAGAATGTGTCTCTGTATTGCATTGGGAACCGAGGCAAGAAGTGGTGGAGTAATATCTTCACTTGGTTGAGCGACGTATGTGTGCACAACGCGTGGCAGTTGCATAGAGTAGCTCATCCGAGTACGCCACAACTAGAATTTAGGCGTCAAATTGCAGTTTACTATTGCAACCACTTTGGTGAAGGCCGTAGAGGCCCAGGACCTACTCGCAAACGGAAATCTGACAGATCTCCTCTAGAATACCTACGCTACGATGGACTAAACCACTGGCCGATTCCCATTGACAAGAAGAGGAGATGCGCCGCTGACAACTGCTCCACAATCAGTCGCACTGCTTGCAAGATACGTGATGTAGGGCTTTGCATCAAATGCTTCGTGAAATACCACATCAAAGAATGAAAGGAGTAGTAGAAACTATAGTATGGCCGCAGACATAGTAAACTATCCCTTTAGAAAAAGAACAGAATTGTGACCTCAATAGCATGTTACCATTACATCGATAGAATAAGTCAAACAGTGATCTATTCATTATTGGAAGGCCCAAAAGCCTTAACAAATTAACTGGTAATGCCTTAAATTAATTGATTTACAGTTCAAGTTACTACAAAAATAAACACAACATTGTACAAAACATTTCTTCTTGTCTTTCTTTTCTTTACTCAATATTTCCCAGTATGACCCAGCGTTGCCATATGGCAACACCCTCCTGCGAGAGTATCTTACATCTGAAAATCATTTTATTGTTATTTTCATACCCATTTAGGACCACTGAGACCAATTATGACAGAGTTACACATTAATTAACAAATTATAATTCTGGGACATACTGGGTTAATACACAAACCTTCAGATAATAATTGGTGAGCCCAGTCTTATTCACAACACTTACAAATTATGTAAATCATCTGGATGTTAATGACGATTGTGGGTAAGCCCTGTGTATTTTAATGAGGCAATTTCTTACACAGATATAGCCATAGGTCTTCTCTCGATGCACAGTACTCACCTCGGTTACCAGCCCCTTTAAGAGCTACCATATAATATATTGAATTCAGTAGGAGTTTAGCCAGGTTCCTTATTGATCAACCAAATTATTTGATAGAGGATAGCCAGGTACTCATTGGCAACTTTATCCAAAAAGTTGCAACCTATACTGATTATGCTACAATATATACTGTATGGCCAATACAACAAACAGTTCCGAACTGGCTATGAACTCCTTTGTTACAACAAACAGTTCTAAACTGGTTATGAACTCCTTCGTTACAACAGTTCTGAACTGGCTATAAACTATTTTGTTACAACAAACAGTTCTGAACTGGCTGTAAACTGCTTCGTTACAACAAACAGTTCTGAACTGACTATGAACTCCTTCAAAATTATCTTAATGAGCATACATGAATCAAAATGCTTCCAGAACTGATTGTTAATAATTGTTCGTTGGAATTAATAAATGGCATTTGTGAACTGTATCAACGCCATCTACGAATTGTTAAAAAACGTTGAACAATGGATGATGGAAGACCTCACTATTCCAGTGAGAAGTACTGCATTTAGTCACACCATTTACTGTCGAATCAAATGTGCATGTATACAACATTCAGTTCCTGGTACAGAATGCGCACTGCTGGCATTGGCTCCAAAATGGTTCTGAATGTAGTTAGAACAGCATGAATTCAGAACTCACAGTTCAGAAGCAGTTCTGAATTTCTGTTGGAAGAGCATGCACACTGGCACCAAAATGTATTGGCACAGACACCTTTTGCATATAATACAACTGTATAAATAGTGGGAACATTGTATGTATACCATTTACCATTACTCAATAAAGGAATTAATTTTTATATTAACCTTTTTTCTAAACACAAGATAAACACATGTACTGTAATCTATTAAATTAGCGTTTTCTCCTGCTCAAAAAAGTATTGCCACACTGCACGTTGTTTGTTATTGAGTTATACAGACAGCGCAGCACATACCAGATTTGTGCAGTCAGAGTTGACAAACAGTTCAGTCACTTGTCTGACACCAGTGTATGGGTCATTCACTTGTCACGATGAGTCCGAAGACGAAGGAGCATTCCATGTCATTCCGCACAAAGGTGGTTTTCCTGCATTTGCAGGGTAAAAGTTACCTTGAAATTGGTACCGGTAAAGAACTTTCTGTTACTTATCCAAAAGTGTGGGCAATCATCAAGAAGTTTCAAGAGACTGGTATAACAGACAATAAACGCAGATCTGGATGTCCGGAACAAGGCCAGAATTCGCCGGCAAAGCTATGATGACATACTTACGGGACCTCCTGGGTAGGAGGTGTTTCTATCTCTTCACCTTCTTTCAACTCCCGCCTGTACTTCACTGGCTTCCATTTAACCAAATTTATACGTACTCATTCCACTTACATATTATATACTAATTTTACTTACCTGTTATAAATTCCTGGCGATTGACCGTCGCGAACCAGCGATCTTCAACTCCGTAGTCCACCAGCTTAACCCCTCAGCTAACATGTTAGTTGATAGTTTCACGTGTAAACGATGTATATATAGATACATATAGTACATTACCAGTAACGGAGATGGCATCGCATAGTAATTAATATTTACCCCAAAAGATGACTGTTACCAACTTAACTTCTACGAGTAACAAAAAAAAAAACCTAACTCATATCATGAGTTTCATTACCGGCAGTGTGATTATTGTTTGAAGAGGGAGTACAACTAGACAAAAACAAACCAGTCATGTGTCCAGCTCTGTAATAGTCATGATTATTGTTTTAAGACAAAGTACAACTAGCCAAAAGAATTAAAACTCCTGTTCAGTGCTGTATCCATACTAGTAATTATTATTTTAAGAGGGAATACATCTACGTAAACACACAAAGTCCATTTTCCCATTTTCTGTCCACTCCTCTGTCAACTTATGGTGAGTACCCATAAATTCATATCCTGTCTCAGTGATTGCAATATACTCGTATGTATAGTGTTGCTGTCCCATTCGTGATGTAATGACCAAAAGTGTACTTCCAACAACAGTCGCTCAATTAGCAATGCTGTCGCACCTAACCAAACCTAACCTGTCACTACCAGTGGTTTTCTGTGGATCACAACCTAACCTATCACGATCAGTGGTTTTAGGTGGATCACCCCGTTCAATTAGCAATGCTGTCGCACCTAACCAAACCTAACCTAACGTGTCACTACCAGTGGTTTTTGGTGGATCACAACCTAACCTGCCACTATCAGTAGTTTTTGGTGTATCAAAACCTAACCTGTCACTATCAGTGCTTTTTGGTGGATCACAACCTAACCTGTCACTATCAGGTTTTCGGTCGATCACACCACTCAATTAGCAATGCTGTCACACCTAACCAAACCTAACCTAACGTGTCACTACCAGTGGTTTTCGGTGGATCACAACCTAACCTGTCACCATCAGTGGTTTTCTGTGGATCACAACCTAACCTGTCACTATCAGTGGTTCTAGGTCGATCACAACCTAACCTTCACTATCAGTGGTTTTCGGTGGATCACTCCACTCAATGAGCAATGCTGTCGCACCTAACAAAACCTAATCTAACGTGTCACTACCAGTGGTTTCCGGTGGATCACAACATAACGTGTCACTATCAGTAGTTTTTGGTGGATCACAAACTAAACTGTCACAATCAGTGGTTTTAGGTGGATCACAACCTAACCTTCACTATGAGTGGTTTTCAGTGGATCACCCCCCTCAATTAGCAATGCTGTCGCACCTAACAAAACCTAACCTAACGTGTCACTACCAGAGATTTTTGGTGGATCACAACCTAACCTGTCACTATCAGTGGTTTTTGGTGAAACACACTTGCTTTCGTAAGGGATGCTAGAGGCCTGTTGGCCGCTTCGCGGTCCTAACCTGGGGGCTTATGCTCCCAGACCCTCTTTGCTTGTCCCTAGACCAATGGTTTTGCCACTAGCCGGACCTAACCAAACCAGGCCACTGCTTTTCGTACTTGCCGGACGCACTTAATACTCGTAAAGTTTTCGCGACATCAAGTGAGCCCCATCATACAGTACCGTTAATATCTATTTCACGAACCAACTAGTCAAGTTGGAACCCAATCTAGTGCCTGTAAATTGTGTTACGCAGTCTCAAACAGCTAAAAATAACAGACATTTAATTCATACCTTCAAGCGGCCGCTACACGTTCCTTCCTTCTTTTCCTTCTTTCTTGATACTTATGGACTTTTTACACGTCCCTTCCAGTTATCCGCCATGTTTGAAAACACCAACTCGCCAAACACGTCATATATGACGTCATATAGACGCTCAAGCAGCGGCCGCGGAGCCCGTGCTCGCCAATGCACTCTTCCAAGAATTCTTACATGTAGGGAGCGTCGAAGCATAGTTTGCCTTGCACTAGAAGAGTCCTTCAAAATGCAGGGTCGATTGTATAGGACATCCAGTCAACGTCCAACAAACAGGTCAGTTCTTCAGCTATTAAGAATGTTTTGAATGCAACTAATATTCATGAGTGATCTCCCAGAAAGGAACCATTTATTTTGGAAGTTAACCGAAGAAAATACAGTTCGCCAAAGATTATGTGAATAAATCGATTGAATTTTGGAATTCTGTGATATTTTCTGATGAATGCAAGTTTAACTTGTTTGGACCTGATGGAAATGTTAAAGTGTGATGAAAACCAAATACAAAACTCCAATCACAACATGCCCTACCAACATTGTGCCAGGTTCCTCACTTTCATCTATCCTATCCGACCTCCCTTGGTCAGCTCTTGTTCTTTTCATACCCCGACGGTATTACGTATGGAGGCCTAGGGAGTCTTTCATTTTCATGCCCTTCGTGGCCCTTGTCTTCCTTTGGCCGATACATTCATTTTTCGAAGTGTCGGATCCCTTCCATTTTTCCCTCTGATTAGTGTTATATAGAGGATGGTTGCCTAGTTGTACTTCCTCTTAAAACAATAATCACCACCACCACCACCTGCCCTACCAACAGAAAAACATGGGGGAGGAAGCATAATGGCTTGGGGATGCATGGGAACTTCTGGTCCTGGTGACTTGGCAATTATTGAAGATGTCATGGATCATCGTAAATATACCGATGTGTTGCGAGGCCACTTATGTAGCAGTGAGAGAAACTGGGTCTTGATAGCATCGTTTACTTTCAACAAGACGACGACCCGAAACATACGGCTCTGCAAACGCAGGAGTGGTTACTATATAATGCACCAAGAACAGCTTTCACTCCACACAGAACCCTGATCTTAACCCAAAAGAGCATCTTTGGAATCTCTTGGAGACATAAGTTTGAAAATGTCATTCTGCAGGGAAGCCCGAGTTCCAGACGGTGTTGTTGGAGGAATGGTCAAAGATCTCAGCAGATATAACTCGCAACATGGTTCCCTCCACGCCAAGACATCTACAAACTGTCATCAGTGCCAATGGTAGGCACACTATCTACTAGACATGAGTTACGTGAATTACAGAGACTTTAATTTCATTTGTGTACAGGTGTGCCAATACTTTTTTGATGTGAAGAGCAACTGATTTTGTTTTGTAAACTATTATTTCTGTTGTGAGAAACCAATTATACTCGAAGAACCTTACATTTACTACTGTACATTTCAATAAATATATCAGTGTCTTGGCATCACCTTTATACATGCGGATTTTATATATAATGGTAGGTGTGCCGGTATTATACTTTTTGGTTCCAGTGTAACTACTGCGGATGAGTAGGCTATTCGGAATCAATTCAGTACCATGTTGGAACAAATTGCCATGTATTATCACTAAGCTGAGATATATTTAATGTAGACAGCCTACAGTCGGCTGAAAAACAGAATTATCTGCCGCTGATCTTTTATGTTTAATTACGTACTAAACAATAAAGTTTACCTTATTTCTTATCACGTAAAGTACGATATTAAGTTCCTTACGGCGATGTTCAAGACTGAGACTCCTTTGGACGCAATACAATTTCTTGAGGTAGGAAATCTTAAGAGAAACAGTACAATCCACAGAATAAACCTGCACAAGCAGTCGCAATATGTCCGAGATGCACGGTACAGAACGAATTAATTCGAACATTACAAAATGACAAGCCAACCACTTCGAAAGAAAACCGGAAATAGAGAATATGCTACTCACAAATGTATAACCAGTGCGTCGTTCCTCGACCGTATACGTACACACCCGGTATAATTAATTTATCTGCAGCTAACTACTGCGCATGGATAGACCACACTCAGACCACAAGATAAAAAATACATGGCGTGCGTACCTACCGAGAGACGGGAGACGAATGGGAATCAGAAGCGTACGCCACCAATTACCGTTATGCTCATAGGCTATCTAGCATACAAGCTGGCCGTTACCCTTCCTTATTGTTTTCAAACTTGTGTTAGCAGTTTCGATATGTAGATTGCCAATCAATTAATCAATCAATCACTACTGATTTGCAATTAGGGCACTCGTCCAGGTGGCAGATTCCCTATCTGTTGTTTTCCTAGCCTTTTCTTAAATGATCGCAAAGAAATTGGAAATTTATTGAACATCTCCTTTGTTAATAATTTATTCCAATCCCTGACGCCGCTTGCTAAAACAAATATTTGTCCCAAATTGTCCTCTTGAATTCCAATTTTATCTTTCCTACTTTTAAAGACACCAGTCAATGTTATTCGTCTACTAATGTCATTCCACGCCATCTCTCCATTGACACCTCGGGACATACCGCATAATCGAGCACCTCATCTCCTTTCTCCCAAGTTTTCCCAGCCCAAACTTTGCAACATTGTATATTATGATTTTGCCAATGTTGCCTTCATGGTCCATACTGTCCCCTTTTCCGGGGTCGCTCAGTCGGCGGAGAGAGAGTCCCAACGGGTGAAACGTTCCCAGTGCCGCCTTTACTATTTAGGGACAGATCTTATGAAATTTTTATATTTGCAAGGCTACAGGTGACTGGATAGGTGACACAGCGTAACGAAAATCAGGCAAAATAACAATAACATTTATTAAATAAACAACAGTCTGGACATGCGAATATATATTTTAAAAAGTATTCACTTATATACAACTTCAACTATATAATACTGTTTCTGATCTGTTAATGAAAACTTACATACACATGCTGCTTATGGGTTCCATTCGTTACAATCCATCATCACAAACTTCTTGTCTAAAACCATGCTTCTGGTCTGAACTGGTGATTCATGAACTGTAACATTGAACAGACCACAATGTTAGCGGAAAATGGCGTTAGAACCAATATTGTCACATTTGATCATTTAATCATACTATATTTCTCTTAAGGGATAAATCTCTTTACCAAAACTCTCAACTTCCTTTCCAAACTCTTGGCCAATTCCTATAAATTAATTCCCAAATTTTTCACAAACTCTTTAGAAAATTCATCAATTAATTCTCTGGAAGTTCCTTTAAGAATACGCTTTGAAAATTCCTGGAAAAATTCTTTTACAAATTCTTAACAGGATTCTTGGGAAAATTGTTTACAAATTGCTGACAAAATTTGTTTGGGAAATTCTTTGGGAAGTTTACCTCCTTCTCATATTACGTTCGACTGTATTCCTGTATTTAAATTTTAAGCAATCATCTACTTTCTAAATTACTATAGCAGGATAGTAGAGTATCACAAAAATAAACGCGCAACAAACTGAATCAAAAATCCACATGAGAAGAATCAATGAAAAATCACAAAAGAAAATATTATTTACGCCTTGAAATATATTGATATACCGTCACGCAATTTCACAATCTACCCCAATCATTATCAGCAAAATTTATCACAGCATCAAGATCATCATTATTATTATTATTATTATTATTATTATTATTATTATTATTATTATTATTATTATTATTATTAATATTATTATTATTTCCGTGATTATTATTCCTAAGTGCATCATGAACTGACAAGTGACCAAAACTACCACCCTCCCTTCTAAGGTCAGAATTATTTTACAAGTCATTCTCTACCAATCCTACGGTTAAATCATTGCTTTAACACAGACTGATAAATTATTATTATTATTATTATTATTATTATTATTATTATTATTATTATTATTATTATTATTATTATTATTATTATTATTATTATTATTATTTTTACAAGTGAAATATATAATGTGAGTGGAATGCATTTTTTTAAGTCTTTGTTTGTAAAATACAATATGATGTTTTATTTCTATTGACCTAACCTGTACTGTATAATGTTGTAACATTGGCATTTGTAAATAGGCTAGTAGAATTCTGTCTATAGTTCCTGGAAAGATCCAGAAAGTTACATAACTTTTGTACAGGGTATGTTACTTTGATGGTATGTGTTCTAGAAAGTGTGTTCTGTCTATTCTGGAAATATACGACTTTCGCGATCATGCGTATTCTAGAATGTTCGTCAAAGTTCGCGATCGAAAGTAAGGTTGCTATTGGTGAGTCTAGGTGGCGATAGGGAACACGTGCACGCTGATTGTCTGCCTCCATGGCCAGTAATTCCTATATGTAGTGAGCGAGGCAGTGTTCGAATTAATTCTGTATCCTAAAATCTGTCGGTCTTGGGCCCGGTTGTATAAAACGTTTGATCTGAGTTCAAAGAGGAAAAATGGCTGCCAGTCAAGTTGAACTTCGATTTTCCGTTGTATAAACGCTAACCTAAGATCATCTCGTCTTGATCTAAGTTCAGATTTGACTGCCGAATATTCGTCGGTTAATCTCCTTGAACTTAGATCATTATCATTCATATTAAACATTGAACTAGACCTGAAGACTTGAGAAGTGTTTCCCTGTATCGTATATGCGTAAGAATACCGTACCTTAATAATATCGAGGTGCGTTATAAATATATTGAATGCTAGTAGTTAAATAATATTGCTAAAGATCGCTCGATTTTTTCAGAAGTGAGGTTATGTGAATATCATATAAACAATAGCCTACATCTATACCAACATGTTGTTACTTAGTTTTCTATTATGTTTCAAGTTTACAAAACAAAGCATATATATTTTCTTTAGCAGGGATGTCAGATTATTCCGACTTTTCGTCTGATGAAGAAGAGTTGATTTTACAACGAGCTCCTCGCGTCTTTCGGCACAGACGGAATCCGATTATTGAATTGTGTGAAATGTTCAAAATAAGATTTCGTTTATCGAAAAATGTTGTGGAACGATTGGAACTAAAGTTAAGGGACACACTACAAAAACCTAGTCAAATAAATTATCCCCTGTCACCCATGTGTATGTTCCTAACAACTCTTAGGTTTTATGCTACAGTAAGTTTTCAAATGGTTGTTGGAGAGCTCTTTAACATTGACAAGTCAACGGCTTTCTCTTTCAACTTTGATGTCACCATATAGGTTCTTTTATTTTCTATTACATGTTTGTACCTTGATAGTACAATATCCACCAGATCGCCCTTTTCTTTCTGTGTGAAGTTCCTTCCATGTTTACTTCGCGAGATTACAATATTATCTTCTTCTCCTTCTTCGACAGTCACGGCAATTTCGTATTTCATTTGTTGACAGTCACGGCCAGGTCAATCCCACTATTTAAGTATTATTCAACGGGCCGAGCTATTTCGCATTTCATTTGTTTTGCGGCGTTGCCATGTCCAATATTTTGAACTCCGATTACATTTGAACTACACATGTGTAAACCGAGTTCAGTTTTATACAACGCGATGAAGTCGTAATCTCAGTTCATTTTCAGAACTAAGTTCTTAATTGATCTCCAGTCAGATGTCTTTATACAACCGGGCCTTGGTCTATCTGTCTGCTAGCAGCCTATCTGGTTGACGTCCCCCGGCTTCCGGGATGGCACTCTCCTCGGGTAAGCACTCTTGAATTCCGTTCCTGCTAAAATTTTTTGTAATGTTCCGATTTGCTCTTCATACAGGAGTCTGCCCTAACCTCGCCTAGATTCACCAAATTAGCTACTTATGACGCTTTAGTTTTTCAGCTAGGCTTACATGTTCGTTTCCGAGGCATTCCTATTTCTTGTTTCACTAACGTATGTAAAATGTGGTTTAATATTATTTCCCCTGGGGGTTTGCCTCTGGTAGTTCTGCATCACTTTAGGTACGCTAGATTTTGGAGAAACTCTTCAACTTCACTGTATATTGCATTGTACAACTGTATTGGTAAATAGATGTATAGTTGACTTGAAATTTGAATTTACACTGCTACGAATAACCTATGTATATCACTGAACTTATAGCTCATAACTTGGAATGTATTTGTAAAATTATCTTGTAAATAATATTTTTAAAAACTAAGGATCACGGTGATTTATTTCGGAATCCGCTATCTAAGCCATGTCCATGCCTTTGGTAGGTTCCCAGCCTTTTCATCTTCCCGGTTTGTTCACTAGTTAGCCCTTCTGATATTTCGTACATGTTTTGTTGGAGATCCGAGTAATGCCAGCTACTGTTTTTCCGAGTGTGTAGTGATTTCTTATATTGTGTAGTTTGCTCTTACCTTCCCCTTTTAACTCTGTTTGTGCCTTGTTTTGTGTTACCACTGTAGCAGAGGTAACAATTATTATTATTATTATTATTATTATTATTATTATTATTATTATTATTATTATTATTATTATTATTATTATTATTATTATTAGCCTTCATTTCCCCGTAATCCATTTTGAAGAACTTAATTACGCTCATACTCTCACAAAATTTACAAACAAATGGGGATTAATCAGTGAAAGAACACAGCAGCATCCCAAGAAAATCATTAAAATGAGATTAATGAATCAATAAACCAATGTCTACTCTACCATCACCACTATCGAAATTCTACTACTCTAACAAAATTTAATGTTTCTTTAAATAAGAATACAACCCAACTAGCAACCTACAGAAAGAAAGGAAATTATTACAAAGGTAATTATTTTCCGATGTATGTCCGGCGTCTTGAATACAGGAGTTGATGTAGGTTCCTCCTCCGGATTATGGCGAATTATAGATGAACAAGTTCATCGTGCTGGCTCACACACGTCGGCCTACCACCTCATTATTCTTGTGCAGCCAGATAATGTATAATCACTCCAACGATGTTTTGGAAGTCCCCAGGATTTCTGTCTTGGTCAGTACATGATGACAGCTGGCTCTCGTAGATTTTGCTGAAACTAAAAATTAATTTTAGAACTGGATCCTCACTCGTATTTCAATATTTTGGCTTACAATACTTAACTGGCGCAATGATGTAGAATGTGGTTCATCGCCTATTAAAGCATCAAGTCTCGACCCTATTATCAGTTTAAAGCACTTCACTGAGTCGTCATAATTTCGAACACTCCACTACAATACTTTTGAAACGATGTTCTTCGGCCAGGTTCACTCTCGAAGCCTCCAGTTCAACGATTAATTTGCCACTTGGTGCCTACAAAAACATTCCATAAGTTACTGCAATAA
Organism: Anabrus simplex; assembly: GCF_040414725.1. Lineage (NCBI taxonomy): Eukaryota > Metazoa > Arthropoda > Insecta > Orthoptera > Tettigoniidae > Anabrus > Anabrus simplex. The sequence continues at coordinate 74,755,773 of NC_090274.1, forward strand.
AAATTCGGCGTAACATCTAGTTGTGACTGTCCGTGGTTCGTAATATTTCACCCAGTCAAATGTACTGCGATGAGATATCGTACTTGGCTGACCCGTCTATAAGAAAGTTAATACTAGCACACTCGAACACTATAATGCCGTGCAGTACTGTCACATAGTCAGTCAAATTCTCCAGTACCATTAGCAGTGACTATCGTTTCTCTCCGTCGCTCAGCCTCACGCACTAAAGACATCCTGTTACTCTTCCTTCCAGAAGATTTCCGTCTGTAGAGCGGCACCATTCGTTTTCATTGGTCGACAGCTATTCTGCGACGTGATTTGTTGTTCCATATTTGGTGTAGAACTTTCCGGACTTCTTCCCCCCTTTCGTCATCTGGCGCTCGCTGTATGACGTAATTCGAGTGACGTATCGATGCCCTTGACCACCTAACACAGTTTTAGCTTGCCGGCAAGGGAACGGCCTGGTAACCAGCTGATGCTTGTTCGTGCGTATACCCGTGTTACAATACGAGAATTGAACCAACCTCTCTAAATCCAATAAGAAACCACTTGGACGGGTACAATACTTACAAACATGATATAGGCTTTTGGGCTCATGCCTTATTTTCTTGACACGGCATAACCCAAAAAGCCTAAATCATGTCGATATAATAATTGACGGTCTTTGAAGGACGTATTTCTTTGAAGAATATTATATTCCTTCCATCTGATAACAGGCTTACAAACCATAGGTAGCGGTGTCACACAGTTGCGTATCGGAAGCCTGGGTGTTATATTTATGTCACACTTCTCAATTCATGTCCATTGCCATGCCCAGTAATATGATGGCATCATCAATATCTCCATCCTTCACCTGATGAATGCAGTAGTAGGGCAATGTTTGTTCTAAATTACTGCGGCCTATGACGTCCTGACCACGTGTCGTCGCTAACCTCACTGCTGCCATCTTGATAGGTCCTAACCCCACTGCTACCGTCCTAAACACATGGGCGCGAAAAACGAACCAATAACAGCTGTTAACGAGACAGCTGCCGTCTTGACAGGTCCTAACTAGGTGCACTTGTTTGGTGCGGATTTTGAACAAGCGCCCATCGCGACATCCCCATTCCCCGACACTATCATACAGGGGGCCTAACCTCAGAGGATTAAAGTTTTAAGGCTAGCTCCCCTTCTAGACATACACCCTTCCTGACACCATATTGGGGGCCTAAGAGGTCAGCTCATGGCATTATGTCTCCATCCGACAGTAATGAAAAAGTTTGAACATGTATAACCATGGCGATGTGATCTTATGCTTAAGGTTTTACGTTCCCCCATCCGATATAATGTCTCCGACGGGACAGCACGTGCGATTCTAAGACTATTCTGCTTTTAACATGCAGCAATGACCTCGACATGGTTATGCATGTTTAGACTTGTTCGTTATCAAGGTCACTCTCTAGTAAACTCAAGCCTTTATAGCTAGTATGAGTGTGATTTTTTCTTAAGTCTCTGAGATACTGTGATAGAGAGGAGAGCGCTTTATTCCATCGTGACGAGAACATTAATAGTCGATGTACAAGGCTTCAAAGTAAACGGCAACAAGAGGTGGCTGTGTAGGATTGAACTGTGTTGTGGGCGCCAAAACTCGTCAGTTCATAATTTAGCCCACATTTTCTCTTCCTGTTTGGAAAGAGATGAAGACAAAAAACAGGCTCAATGGATTGAAAAAATTTAGGTGTGCAGTGGGAAAAAAAGGAATACGTTATCGCTTTCTATCTTTGATGATGAACGCTTATTTGTCAAGAGAAGATCTTATTTTTTAAAGGGTTGTGAAAAGAAGGAATGGTTTCGTGAGTATTTACCATCAACGTGTGAAATCATCGACATGCATGAATCAGGACGTCCATCATTTAAAACTGTTTACAAGGAGCATAGTGGAGAAACAATTAAACAGTCTTTACGACATGCGTGCACGCTCTTTGTTTGGTTGTGTTGCAGTGCATGTCGGGACGTGAATAACGTATGTAAATTGCAGTGTCGAAATGACGTCAGTGTGAAAGAAACATTTGTAGAGTAAAGACATTATGTCATTTCTATCCCATACTAAGTGTAACGCAGTTGAAAAGGCAATCGTAAAGTTTTATGCATGCAAAAGGAATTTCAAACTATCCACTTCATTGCCGTATCGATAATGTAATCCAATCAATATAAGATAATATTTCCACCTAATCGATACCATTCTTTTGTTTTGCCTTTGGCAATTTATAAAATCACTAAGAATAACAGGACATGTTTCGATCGCTTTGCGATCATCATCAGCTGTCTACACAAAAGCTTAGATAAAACAACATAAAGCAATGACCTAGTCAAATCTTTGTTGACTTTAAAATCTAATGTTAGTAAAGGATGAATGGGTTGGAGGGGGGAGAGGTAGTGTGCGACGGGGGGTGGTGGGCGACGGTTGTTAAGGACTTAAACTTTAAAATGAATTAAGATACTGTCTATGAGCTAAAATATCTTTGGTATCACTTTACGTCCCGAAGGCTTAATAAAATCACTTGTTTAAAAATCTAAAAAAAAAATGGTGTTGTGAATCTGAAGAAATGTTTTTTGCTGAAATATATTTCTTCTTTACTTGACTTAGTTTTCATCTTCGTCACTTTGTACTGTACTAACAAGGCTGATCCTCTTGTTTAACCTTTTCTAAGTGGAAAGGGTGGATTCGCTGTTGGATGAATTAAGAATTATATTCATAAACATGTCAGGCTGGATAGCTTGTTGTACGATCTGCAACCGGCAAAAATAAATATGCGTCTAATGGTTGAAATCGACTGGGGAAATGTTGTCTAAGGAAACTATTTAGAATAATGGAAATTGATTGAGACATTTTGAACTTACCCCTGTCCAATTCACTTCCTTTACTTCCGGTAATTACGGGTGTGGGTCTGATTCTACTGTCCGCGACCTTGTATATCAGCGGTGTGATGTGGTTCGTATCCTAGCTTGATTATTGATTCTCCCCACATTAATACACCTTTACCATATTCTTAGAAAACAATTAAAAGCCAACAGGCCCAACTACCTTACATAATTATAACATGGTTTATAATACCTTAGCGAACACGGAAGCGTTTTAAAGGAAACTACCCACCCGCACCCCCAAATCAGAACGATAATATCAAGAAGTAACATTAAGGTAGGCCAAATTTGAATAAGTTGTAGAGCCCATGTCAAAATAAATTAATATTGACCTTGAGAACCAACCAGAAGTTTAAACAATAATATTAAATGAAATAAACCCTTTTCCGTGACACAGTTCATCACACCTACGGCATAAAATCATCACCCAACAACCATAATCTAGACATCACATTGCATAATCACAACACCGACTCACACCGCGACAATGCGCGCTGATCAGAACCGTTATGATGACAACCAAAGAAGGAAGCATTCCACAACAATGCTATAAAATGGAACATAGCTTCACAAACATTAGCCAACAATCAAAACGAGAGATTATTAATAATAATAATAAGTAGTACAAATGAAAACTCGAATAAGTCAAAGGAAAATTGGATAAAATTAAACCCAACGCACACTTCAGTATTCACTCGGATGTAGAATTTACAAACGTTACAGTCATTATTTAAATAATCAGACGGCTTATTGAAATATACAGGTTACACAGTTTCTAAAACTTTTCAGTTTCTTTTCTTTTCATGGGGAAGAATTTAAATTAATAACCTCAGATACAGCAATTTAACTTATCACTGGTCCCGTCCTGTTAAAAGGACAGATCATCGAAAGCCGCATGCTAACAGTTACAACAGCGGTTCTAGTTACCAAGAAGTAACTCTTTCCAATTATATTCGTCCGAATATAAGACAATTGATTGGGCATGTAAAAATTTCAATGAGTTACACAATTTCAATCACAAAAATGTTCACTTCATTTAACCTTACAGTATCGGAAGGCGAATGGTATCTTCAAGCGAAAAACAGAGGTTATATTATACGCCGAGCCGACATGTTGGATTCGTTCCCCAGCAAGCTTGAACAAGCGACGCACTACAATCTCGCCGAGTTTATACATTATTCAAAGTGATGAGGCTGTTTCATGAGGTAAAGCTACAACTGTGACAGCAATATTTCCAGCGTATCCGGCATGCCCGATGGAAAACTGAAGGGGTCACATAGTACCTAACCTTTAAAAAACTTTAGACACACAGGTTAACTTTTACCACCCACCGTTAAAGTTAATGTAACGCCGAACAGAAAGCACACGCCAGGGTGGTTTGAAATCACTCACAGCCTCTTTACATGCCAAAGCACCAGGAGCCCGCACTACGGACACCTTGCCGGTCGGAGAACCACATCACAACTCGTTTCATGCAGCAGGCGCAAGAGCGCGCTTCACAAACAGTTGAATGTCGAGCGGCGAAGCTCACCTATACTCAGTTCCCAGATAATAATGTACTACTACCATCCAATAACGAAGTGATTGGCCGCCGTTTATTACAATTTAGTCCAATCACGTCTTTTAAAAGCATAACAATTAACTAATTACGGCCAATTGCTGTGTTGTATTATATAGCCCAAGTTTAAATGATAGTTTCCTTTCTTCTTTTAAATTCCACATTACTAAATTTAGATGTAGCGGTAATTCCACATATCACCAAAAATTACTGTATACCACTACAATACTGCGTAGATGGGTGGTAGACGCAGAAGAATACATGCATGTAGTAATTTGAGGACCATGACGTTGAGAATAAACATAACACGTTAAGCACAGCGAATCATGTTTCATTCATACTGTGGGGAAAACAAGGGATATATCCTTTTGCTAGTGGCTTTACATCGCACAGGCACAGATAAGTCTTATGGTGACCATGGGATAGGAAAGTCCTAGGAGTTGGAAGGAAGCACCCGTGGTCTTAATTAAGATACAGCCCCAGCATTTGCCTGATGTGAAAATGGGAAGCAACGGAAAACCGACAGTTAGATTCGAATTAACAACCTCCCGGATGCAAACCCACAGCCGCGCGCCCCAAACCTCACGGCCAACTCACCCGCTATAAGGGAAATCAACAACCATGATAACATAAAGAAGAAAGTGAATAAAGAATATCGTTACCTGAAGTAATATCAACGTGCAATGAAAGGAGGCGAATGGTAGTAGAATATCCATTTGACAAGTTTAAAAACATTTGAGTACGTTCAAAATGCAGCATCTAGATGCATGGAATCCATCTTATAAAAACTCGACACATATTCGTAAACTCAAAGGTATACTAATAATTTATATTCCGGTGGAAAGTTAGACCATCCGTGACAGAAAACACAATGACTGACATCTTTCGTACAATCGCAGAAGTTACGGAATCGTCCCACGTGAAGCACTAACGAGCCATTTTGCCCAATACACCCAGCTCGGGACGAAACCGAACTGACACAATAATAAAAAGTGACTCATCTTATCACTAAACCCCCCGCCCGCCTTTCTCAAATGTGACTTTACTGGCTGATCAGACAAACAGACCCGTTTTAAAATGGAGCCCAAATTTTTTTCTAAAAGTGTGCGCACTGACTAAATCTATTGCTCTTATATCTAAACACAGTATTAATATACCGCATTACACATAGTTACGATAACTGGTTGCACTGAAGGAGAAGAGAGACACAGTCCCCTCAAAATGCGGTCCGTAAACTGTCCTAATCCACCAGATTATTTAGTTATTTAGGTATTTAGTACGCAGGTCACCTACGATTCTGATATTCCTCAATAGCGTTAGTAGTTGAGCAGTTGTCGTTCCAATCCACAGCGTCACCAATTTTTTGCTGAGTCAGCACGCAAGGTCTTTTTTTGCTAAGGGCTTTACATCGCATCGACACAGATAGGTCTTATGGCGACGATGGGATAGGAAAGGCCTAGGAGTTGGAAGGAAGCGGCCGTGGCCTTAATTAAGGTACAGCCCCAGCATTTGCCTGGTGTGAAAATGGGAAACCACGAAAAACCATCTTCAGGTCTGCCGATAGTGGGATTCGAACCTACTATCTCCCGGATGCAAGCTCACAGCCGCGCGCCTCTACGCGCACGGCCAACTCGCCCGGTTACGCAAGGTCTAGTACAGGGGTAATGCATATTCTGACCCGCGGTCACTGACCGCTAGTTGACTAGTAGGGCAATGTACGTTCACGGAATTTGCATAAGAGAGCAAGCCTAAACTCACAGTCGCTATCTTGAGGGACCTAACTACACCTTAACGGCTAGTTGCCCTTCCCGACACCTACGAGAGCAAGCCTAACTCCATGGAGGGCACTAACCTTATTTTTACGGCCCCTTGCAACTTCCAGACGTAATGAAGATAAAGGCTATTGTAAGATTGTAAGATATGGCGGCTATACAAGTGCTTTTATGGAGAAAGATGAAGGCTATGGGCGATTGCAAAATATGGCGGCTATACATGCGCTCTTATGGAGAAAGATGACGGCCATGGGCGATTGCACAAGATGGCAGCTATTCATAGGCTCTGATGGTGAAGGATGACGGCTATGGGCGATTGCAAAATATGGCGGCTATACATGCGCTCTTATGGAGAAAGATGACGGGCATGGGCGATTGCACAAGATACCAGCTATACATAGGCTCTTATGTAGATAGATGACAGCCATGGGCGATTGCACAAGATAGGGACTATACATGGGTTATTATGGAGAAAGATGACAGCCATAGTCGATTTAACAAGATGGTTGCTATGCACGACCTCTTATGGAGAATGATGACGGCTATGGGCAATTGCACAAGATGGCGGCTTTACACTGGCTCTTATGGAGGAAGAAGACACCTAAAGCCGATTGCACAAGAGGGAGGTTATACATGGGCTCTTATAGAGAAATGTGACGGCTATGCGCGATTGCACAAGACGGCGGCTATTCAAAAGCTCTTATGGAGAAAAATCACTGCCATGGGCGATTGCACAAGATGGTGGCTATACATGGTCTCTTTTGATGAAGGAATCTGCCTATGGGCGATTGCGCAAGGTGGCGGCTATACATACGCTCTTGTGGAGAAAGATGACAGCCAACATCACTATTTTAGACAACAGAACGTCACCAACCTGACTGCTGCCATCTTAACAGGGGCTAACCTTAATGGTGCCATCTTAACCACGTGGCGGTGTGGAATTTAAAATCCATGTGATTTTGACAACTGTCAAGGTGACAGCTGCCATCATGTCAGGTCCTATCCATGAGGCACAGAATTTAAAGAATAGATCGTCGCTAACCTCACTGCTGCCATCTTAATAGGTCCTAACATCACTGCTACCATCTTAACCACGTGGGCCGCGGAATTTAAAATCCACGTGCCTTTGTCAGCTGTCAAGATGACAGCTGCCATCTTGTCAGGTCCTAACCACGTGGCGAGGAATTTAAACAAGAGAACACCTCTAACATCACTGATGCCACCTTAACAGGTCCTAAACTCACTGCTACCATCTTAACGACATGGGGCGCGGAATTTAAAATCCACGTGATTCTGACTGTTGTCAAGATGACAGCAGCTATCTTGTCAGGTCTCAACCACGTGGCCGCGGTATTTGAACAAGAGAACGTCGCTAACCTCACTGCTGCCATCTTAACCACGCGAGACGCGGAATTTAAAATCCACGTGCTTTTGTCAGATGTCAAGATGACAGGTGATATCTTGTCAGATCCTAACCCCGTGCAATTTTTTGCTGCAGATTTTGAACAAGTGAACGAGACTAACATCACTGCTGCCATCTTAATTACATGGGACGCAGAATTTAAAATAAGTAACAGCTGACAAGGTGACAGCTACTATCTTGACAGGTCCTAACCACGTGCACTTGTTTTGGCACGGAATTTTTAACGTGGCAAACCTCATTGCTGTCATCTTGACAGGCCCTAAACACATGCATTTGTTTTGTCGCAGAATTTTGAAAAAGTGATCCATCCCATAACCTCATTGGTATTATCTTGACGAAACTGAATCACATGGTTTTATGTGCCGAGGAATTTTGGAAACGGAGCGATCCTAACCTTACTGCTATTATCTTGACGGGACATAGCCAGGGTTCTAACTATAGAGGATTATATTTTTAAGGCTAGCTGCCCTTCTCAACATACCCCTTCCCGACACCATCTTAGAAGGGCCTAACGTCAGAGGATCCTGGTTTTATGGCTAGCTGCCATTCTCGACATTTCACAAACTTTGAGGGGCCTAAGGACCCTATCCGACGGAGAAATAACGTGACGTTACAGCGTGAGTGGTTTTAAAAGAGGTCAGCACATGGTAATATGTCTCCATCCGACGACGTGATCTTATGCATAAGTCTTTACGCCCCCATCCGACAGATTATCTCCCGACGGGACTGAGCATGTGCGATACTAAGATTATTCAGTTTTTAACATACAGCGATGACGTCGACTTAATTATGCATGTTTAGACTTGTTCGTCATCAAGGTCACTCTCTAGTAAACTCAAGACTTTATAGATGGTATGAACGTGAATATGTTCGATAGGCTTAAAGAGGCAAAGGGAATGCAATAAGTAGAACATTTTGAATTTATTGAAATGTTTATTGTAAAATTACTTACAAAATTAAACAAACTACTACCGGTTATGCAACAGTCTTGTTTATGCTGCCGACGAGGTTGCTGTACTCCTTAACAGTTTACTGCGAAGAGGTAGCCTGCTACCAAAATTGTAATGCCACTTTCAACATTCAAATTAAACAAAACACTTATCGTTTATGAAATTATGTTTTTAAATATAGTATACTGAGTACGTTATGATTTACAAAGTAGTTAATGCACTTCTTAACTTGTTATTCCTGTGTTTTATATCTTTCTGATTATCAGGTACTGTAATGAAGGGAAAAAGATCGCCCATAAACTGTGTACAGTTTGCAATCTTCGGATAAGGTCAACCACAATCATCCGAACCATTTTTACCTCGATGTTTGTAATGACGTTGACAGGGTCTGCATAAACCTATATCGATTGACATCTTACTGTGGAGAGGAAGGATGTCCCAAAAAGCATCTACGAAGGGAACAGCGTACGTTGATAAAATTCCTGGTGGTAAACATTGAACCAGATATTTTGGCATCTGATATAAGGTTCCATTTTTATAGAACATGTCAATAGCCTCGCGTCCTTGTGTGAGATAAATACGATATTGCGTATTAGCATGCAAACAGCATGCACATTCACAGTTTTGTTCGTTATTAAGACGATTGTCTGTAAGCGTGTAACCTCTTTCTTCTTTCTGTTCCATAGTGTACGGTATAGAAGCACACACTAATGTTAATGTTAAAGGGCTATCCTTATTTATAGTCTTGTAACAATATTCGTTAGCGGATGGTAAGTAACATTACTCATATGAATAATAAAACAATAGGCTGTTGTGTTAACGGGAATATGTTCAGATGTTTCAAATTCAAAACGAATATCAACAGGAGATCCTTTTATAGATTCTTCATGATAAGAGCAGATTATAACTACAATCGGTGATTTATTTTTACATTCTTCAAACGAAAATAGTAGACAATATTCTTTCTGATAATACGATAATTTGGAATTTACAAAACATGTCTTAGAGAAACCCAAATTTATTTTTCTCAAAATTAACGTCCATGTTTCGGTACGGATACGTAATTCCGTTGGGATATAGTCCAATATTGCTTAATTTACAGTGATCAAACTGTGAACTATCTTTTCCATGGTTGAATTTACGATGGGCTTGAAATCCAAAAATTATATACAAAGGCTTTTCAGTATAACGTGACGTTTTAAGAGCCCAGCCAGCTTTGCTTGTTTTAGGTGATAACACAGGATACTCATGCAACTCCCAACTTCGAAAACGTATAGGTAATGTTGTATCAATTTGCACAATGTTGACCAGTCGAAGTTTTCTCGGTCAGATATGTTACATGTGGAATCCTCCACAATATACGATGAAGTGTATTTTTCGAGTCTACTAGTGTTTGTGCTGCTTTAAGAGAATTGTAATCACTACGATCACGGATCAGAATTAACTCTTGTTTTGTGTTGATGATAATACGTCTAATGTCTTCTGCGAAGCCAATAATATGTTTAAATTAAAACATACCTCTAAAAGTTCCGTCCTGTTTAATTATCCAGCTGTTAGTAGCTTTTGGACGCCATCCTGCCATCCGTAAAAGATTACTTTCTTCATCACAAAATGAAGGGTAGAGATTCATTTCACTTGCAATACCAACATTCTCCGCTCTATTTATTTCCACATTATTTACTTCATATCGCGGTTCAGAAATGGAAATGCTAGGCCATGGTTGTTTAATTGAGATGTGCATGGTCCACTTCCATCTGACTTATCTAGACGTCCCTCAATATAGAGGTAGCTTTCGTGTGGTAGTGTGTATACATATTGGTGATTAATGATAAAGCAATTGTCATCACTGTTATTTGAATCCAAACGTAAAAGGTTGTTAAGAATGGAGCTCACTTCGTCCTACACCTTCATGAGTTTGTACTGTGTTCATAATTTGTTATAGTACCGTATAACATAAATCTGGGAGTACCTGCTTATGGTTATCTTTTAACCAGTACTACATGTTCATGAGTTTGTTCTGTGTTCATAGTGTCTAGCATTTCTTCCAATTTGTTTTAGTACCGTATAACATAAATCTTGGAGTATCTGCTTTTGGTTATCTGTTAACTCGTTGAGTCTTCGCAAATATTAGTATGTCTTCGGAATGTACACCGTGTGTTGTACATGTTTTGCATAGTGGTTTAAGATGAAGTTTGTAAGCTACGCAGATGTGCCGATCTAAACTAATATGCTGATAATGTTTATTTAAAGCCTAAGAGTGATGTTACTAATGTGTTTTACAGACACAGTATGATAAAGAACTACTGACGGTTTCTCACGAATAGTATATCCACGGTCCTTTGTAATAATAAAGTCGTTCAAGACGTGTGATATTTGTTGGTTACTATTCAAGTCTGTAATAATATTACAAGTAATGTTCATATGATGTTCATCGAAAGGTGTTATAAGTTGACCAGACTCGTAACGTACGTTCGGTATGAGCTCCCTTGGTGAAAATCCAAGCAATGGTCCAATCGAATTAGGTTGTGATTTGAACTCAATCTTAAATGATGACTCAATAACACATTTATGTGTAATGTTGCTTACAGTAAATGAGAACTTGTAATTATGATTATTAAAATACTCTTCTCTAAACAGTTCAGTTAACGTACTTTCAATGTAGTTATGAATATCGTCTACTGAATAACGTAGCATTAACACAAACTAATCGTAATAGAACTTGTTTACGCCATCACGTACATTATAGATTTTATTTTAGCTTTCAAACAACTCAAGTCCAGGACTATGTGGCTGATAAACGAGTTCGATCGATGGACTAAAGTAAACGGTAGTTTCAGGTCCTTCTCCGCGTACAGCGAATGTTCTTTACACTAGGTCATCACATGCACAATAATTCTCTTTGTCTACTGTCTGGATTTGATATACGAACATAAGACATAATCGTGCGCACATGCGTGTAATGAACTTTTGCGCAAGATTTTTATTTTAAACAATATCTGCACTGCTTCCGAAATAACGTATGAGCTCAAATGGAGGAGCTAAGACTCCATAGCTATCGAAATAGCATACTTTAGATTTACGTCGGCAACTTACTGAGTTCCAGGTCCTCGACCGTTGTATAAGTTACGTAGTTACAGCACTCTCACGTTCACGTGGGCACGCTGATAGTAGATCGCTCGTATACACACCTCGAAAATAATTAATTCCAAGTTGTTTAGCAAACGTAAAAACTTCTTCCTGGGTTAAAGATCGATGTGTCAGTGCATTCAGTAGTCTATTTTGGAGATATGTAGATGCCAAGCCCTGTTTTGTATGGCGCAAGCTTCATGTGTACGCCTTTACCTCGTAATGAAATCACCTCCATAGTCTTGTTATGACGTTCACTCTCTTTTAACTCTTGCTTCGCTTCTTATACTGCCTTAACAGTTCTTGCTACAGAACTAGCACCACCCAGCAAAGACCCTAAAGCTGCTAGTCCAGGAAACAGAGCAGGAAGAAATCCTCCTGGTTTTAGTACAGGAATAATTCGTGCAAGTTTACAAAACACTACTCTGCACTTTCGATAAATTCTCGCCCTTGCTGCGCGAAGTACCGTAGTAATAGCCACACGCGGATTGTATTCCCCACTAATAGTTTTTCGTACAGCCTCTACAACACCTTTCCATCCAATAGTTTTAGTTTTCTTCTTCATTTCGTTTGGATATCGTTGTTTCACCATTCTCTACCCGAATTTAATCGTGAAGAGCAAATTATGAACTGACAGTTACTTGTTATTTCATTCGATATATATTACTATTGCCTACTTTATTATTCAGTTACAATGAAGACTGTAAAGCAACAAGATACACTACCTGTTAGTAACATAGTGCCGCATCTCTTACCTAGTTCTAGTACAAGTACAAAAAAGTCGTGGAACATTATTTCAATTTGCTATTCGACGTATTGTATCTGGCCCATCGGGATGTGGAAAGACAAATCTTTACTCACACTCATTGCCTCATTAAATGGCATACGCTTCGATAATATTTACGTTTTCGCCAAGTCTCTCTATAACCCGCTAAATACTATTCCACAAATTGTAATGCACAATCTGATTAAAGATGAAGTTAAATATTTTAAATTTAATTCACATGAGCAAGTACCATACCGGGTGATGTGCTTCCCCATTCTCTTATAATCTTTGACGATGTCGCAACAGAACTGCAAAAGGTTATTCGCGCATACTTTAGTATGGGGCGACATAAATATGTAGATTGTATCTATTTATGTCAAACATTCTTGTGTGCCTAAGCAGATGATACATGACAACGCAAGTATTATTGTGCTTTTCCGGGAAGATAAGCACAACATGCGGCATGTGTGATATTATATTCAATGTCTTTGAACGTATGTGTGCTACATGTTGGTCATCAACTCATCACATCGTTACGGCTTTTTAGTTACTGACAAAGTAAGTGATGTTCAGCATGGACGATATCGCATGGGTTTTGATCATTTTATATGCATTAACATAGAGTTACAGTCACCATTTTTTCAAAACCACCATCGTGTTAACATCCAGCAAAGAGATTACAAATCTTATAATCCATGCTCGAAACAATATTCTACGGAAATTTAAAGAGCTTAAAAGTATTCAAGCAGACACTTATTTCTTTTTTAAAACGCAACTAGATAGAGCACTAAAAGAAAATTTTAATTGTACTTCATTGCCGCAGTCTACTACAAGTTTTATTTCTATGCAAACATCATATGATGAAGAGAAGCATAAACAAGAAACGCATGAAGAAGAAGAGAAACAGGATATGGATGAAGAAGAAGATAAGGAAGAAAAGGATGAGGAAAAAGAACTTAACGATACTTCACCATCTAAACGTGTTATGTTTTCAACTACAGATGTTATTGCTGAAAAACCTGCTCCATCAACACAAGATCTACCTTCTCTTTCTGACGTTATGACCAAGTCAGAGTATCGTAATCAGTTTAGGACGTTTATTCGAAATACGTATGTTTCTCTTTGCACCTTATAGAGAAAAACTCCTTACAGGACAACGTGACACAACCTACAGTATTCGCTATGAAGACGACTGTTCCTGGATAGGTAATGCGAATGCTAAGATTAATAGCAACAGACTTTTCGTAAAAGGTGTTACCTATAAACCTACTAAAGGACTCTTCGAACTTCTTTTCTCATGAATACCTGACAAGGATACAATTTTATAAGATGATCTTAAAATATATAAAGCTATACTTTTTGCTACTGACGCAACACGGCGCAATTACAAGAGGACATAACCTGTAAATGCAAATAAGAGTCACAAGTATCGAGAGTTTATTTCTAAGCAGCTTCCAACTTCACGTTATCTTAACGTTATCTACAAGTATTTGTTGCCGTATATAAACGTACGATACGGGAATGACACCTACTTACTCGTTGAACGATCACAACTCCTAAAAGCATCGTAGGATGCTGGTCACACAGGTCACGAATCAGAAATTCTAGAAATAGAGAGAGAATTAAGACATGCGGGTTTTATTCAGTAATGGCTCGTCAAGATAAGACCTCACCTGTAGAGATAAGCATCGCTAATGAGTTATATAAACCAGCAGGTCGCACCTACTGTCGCAAACGCGTTATTACACGCCGAACAGACGATCTCTGGCTACCAGGCTTAGTAGAAATGATTTCATATACCACTAGCAATAAGGGGAATAATTATCTACTTACTGCAGCCGATGTGTACTGTAAGTTTGCTTATGCACAAACTGTGCGTTTTAAGACAGCAGCTCAAGTCAAAGGCGCATTTAAACATATTGTGAACAACCGGAACGCTGCCCAATGTTCCTTCAAACTGATCAAGGTAAAGAGTTTTACAACAAGGATCTTGCTTCTTACTCATGTTACTTGGCATTCATCACTACTCTAGGTTCAGCAATATCAATGCAGGTGTTGTAGAACGCTTTAATCGTACACTCAGAACAATGATGTGCCGAGAATTTGCGGCTCAAGTTTCATATCGTTGGATTAAACTGCTACCTACACCCATGTCCACCTTCAACGATACACCTAATCGCAGTATCCGGACAAAATCACGTCTTGTTTCAAAGAATACGCCACGCTTACATGCTATTCTTCTTGTAATCAAAACTGCTGATCCGCACCGCCATCTCTTAAAAAAAAGGTGATTTCATTCGCATCAGCAAACATAAATCTATCTTGCAAAATGATACACCCCTAACTGGAGCACTCAAGTTTACCAAATCAGGAGTGTTAAGCTTACTAATCCTGTTACGTATTTACTTCCCGATCTCATAGGATAGCCTATTGAACGAGGATTCTACATCGAAGAACTGCAGAAAACAAAATCTCCTGATCACTATTTAATAGAGCGTGTTTTTCGACGCTGTAGAAATAAACTGTATGTCAAATGGCTTGGTTTGAAGAACAACTTCAATTGATGGATTAATAAAGCGGATGTACTTTCAATCATGTGTTTCTTATTCACCAACCTCCACCTCTCCTTTTTTCTACGTCATGAGACAAGATTAAACTTGCAAAACCACATTATTACTACTAGATATTTTAGTACATGTTATAGGGTAGGAATTACATTAAAAATTAAGCAACACCTGCAATATGTTTCATAATTCGAATTTATTTTAGAATATATACATTATGGTATGAAAATTAGCCTCTCGAAGGCTAAATTGATGTCGGTAGGTAAGAAATTCAACAGAATTGAATGTCAGAATGGTGATACAAAGCTAGAACAGGTCGATAATTTCAAGTATTTAGGTTGTGTGTTCTCCCACGATGGTAATATAGTAAGTGAGATTGAACCAAGGTGTCGTAAAGCTAATGCAGTGCGCTCGCAGTTGCGATCAACAGTATTCCGTAAGAAGGAAGTGAGCTCCCAGACGAAACTATCTTTACATCGGTCTCTTTTCAGACCAACTTTGCTTCACAGGAGCGAAATCTGGGTGGACTCAGGATATCTTATCCATAAGTTAGAAGTAACAGACATGAAAGTAGCAAGAATGATTGGAGGAAAAAACAGGTGGGAACAATGGCAGGAGGGTACTCGGAATGAAGATATAAAGGCTAATTTAGGAATGAACGCGATGGATGAAGCTGTACGCATAAACCGGCTTCGGTGGTGGGGTCATGTGAGGTGAATGAAGGAGGACAGGATACCTAGGAGAATAATGGACTCTGCGCTGGAGGGTAAGAGAAGTAGATATAGACCAAGACGACGATGGTTAGACTTGGTTTCTAACGATTTAAAGATAAGAGGTATAGAACTAAATGAGGCCACAACACTAGTTGCGAATCGAGGATTGTAGCGACGTATTGTAAATTCACAGAGGCTTGCAGACTGAACGCTGAAAGGCATAACAGTCTATAATGATAATGTATGTATGTATATACATTATTTTTCTTCAGGTAAATCTGTTTCTGTCCTTTCTTACGTAGATTATTTTACTGTCTTCGCTGTTTAATGCCACTACCTAGTGACAGTTTTTCTTTCATTGTACCGACAACAACAAGTGCTGCTATCTGCTCTGCAACTGAAGCACTAGGTGACGACACACGCAGCAGGGCTTTACAAAGCAGATTTTCACCAGCTACACGTCTTAGTTCTAGATTGGTTTGACGATAAGCAGGCAGCATCTAACATATTAATACAGGATCACCAATGCCAAGCGGACGTCAAGTCGTGTTCCAGGGCCGCGGTACTGGTAACTACGAAGATGAAGCTCAAAGGGAAGAAGATCAATCACCCTGTTGATAAGTCCATGCCCAGCATGCTTCCTTACCTTTCTCCCAGTACGTTACTTCACCATTTCCTGAGACATCGTGTTTACTCTTTTCGCAGCCATGATAAGTGTTTATAAGCGAAGGCAACTCGTTAGTTTTAGGTCCGTGATACAGATTAATGGTTTGGCATGTACGACACTGTCTCAATGAAGGTTTTCTAGCTAAACTCACCTGTTCATGACGTAAACGACACGTTTGAAGCTCTGACAATACGGGATCTTGAGTCCACTCACGAGGCATCTTATTCCAGATCTTCTTTACAGCATTCGCAGCTATAGTAACAAAAATACCTTTGGTAATGCATGGAAATCTTCTTCAGTAAAAGTGTTCAGTTTATTTTTCCATGCATAGGTCTTTACGATTGCCTTTTCAACTGCGTTACACTTGGTATCAGGTAGAAATGACATATCTTTACTCTACAAATGTTTCTTTTACACTGACGTCATTTCGTCTGCAATTTACATATGTTGTTTACCTCCCGACACAGTACCGCAGCACAACCAATCAAGGAGCATGCACACATGTCGTAAAGACTGTTTAATTGGTACTCCACTATGCTCCTTGTAAAGGTTTTAAATTATGGATATCCTAATTCATGCATGTCGATACTCTCACGTTGATGGCAGATACTCACGCACTCAATCCTTCTTTTCACAACCCTCTAAAACAAGATGTGCTCTTGACAAATGAACGTTCATGATTAATTATAAAAAGCGATAAGGTATTCCTTTTTGTTCCCACTGCAGTTCTAAACTTTTCAATCCAATAAGTCTGCTTTTGTCTTCATCTGTTTGCATACAGTAAGGGAAAGGTGGACTAAATACTAAACTGACGAGTTTTGGTGCCCCCAACACAGTGCAATCCAACACAACCACCTCTTTGAACCCAAATTTTTGCCGTTTATTTTAAAGCCTTGTACATTCAACTAATGATGTTCTTCTCATGATGGAATAAGGCTCTCTACACTCCACCACAGTATTTCAGAGACTAAGGAAAGCCTAAAGGCCCCAGTTTATTAGAGAGTAACCTTGATAACGAAGCACGTTCAAAAATTCCGCACCACAAGTGCAGTTGATTAGGACCTGTCACGATCTCAGCTCTCATCTTGATAGCTGTTTAAATTCCGCGCCCACGTAGTTGAGATGGTAGCAGTGAGGTTAGGACCTGTCAAGATGGCAGCAGTAAGTTAGCGACGTTCACTTGTTCAAAATCCGCACCAAACAATGGCACGTGGTTAGGACATGTCAAGAAGGCAGCTGTCATCTTGACAGCTGTTTAAATTCCGCGCCCACGTAGTTAAGATGGCGGCAGTGAGAATAGAACCTGTCAAGATGGCAGCAGTGAGGTTAACCACGTTCAAAATTCCGCGCCGAACAATTGTACGTGGTTAGGACCTGTCAAGATGGCAGCTGCCATCTTGACTGTGCTGTATTCGACAAGATAAGTTCAATCCTGGTACAATTAATACACACCAGAATTGATTGTATAACAAGGTAAACTTGTATGTCTTTATCCGACATAACAAAATATGTTGACAATTAGTTTTGAGAAAAGAAAAAACTTTTAACACTACTGTGCTGTGCGTTTCTACTCGATAAGACAAGTTATAATTAACACACACTAGAACTGATTGCAGAATAAGAAGAAACATATTAATATTTGGAACAGAAAAAAATTATAACGCAAAACTTTGTGAGATTTGAAACCTGAATTACAAGATTAATTTCTCTGTTGATACAAACGCACTTCTATGCCACTTAAGTGGGTTTCTTCATTAGCTTTCGCGTTCCAAAAGCACGTGGATTTTAAATTCCACTCTGTATTTAGTTAAGTTAGTGCACATAGATAGGACATGCTAAGATGGCAGCTGTCATCTTAACGAAGCAGGCGCACGAAATTTAAAAAGAACATGCTTTTTGACAACTTATAACCACATGGGCGTGGACTTTGAACTTCGGGTGCTGACGCAGCATACCACGTGACCGTCACGTCACGACGACGTGCTCTTGTTTGTAAAGAATGTCTCACTTTTAAGGGCAATAGAGCATCGCTAACCTCACTACTGCCATCTTTGTGGCGCTAAACCCCATTGCTGCCACCTTATGCAAGTGGTGGCGCGGAATTTAAAATTCATGTGGTTTTTGAACCCTGTCAAGGTAACGGCTGCCGTCTTTAACCACATGGGCGCGGAATTTTAAACAACAGAACGTCGCTAACCTCACTGCTGCCATCTTGACTGGGCTAAACGTGATTGTTGCCACCTTGTGCATGTAGTGGCTGGAAATTTAAAATCCACGTAATCTTAACTCGGTACAATATTCCTCTGAGCCATGGCATGCAGTCGAAGCACACTGCCGTGCCATTAGTAATTTAACTCTTAATGCCGGTTGCGAGTCAGCAAGCTCGCTGCATGCAAATATTTACTATGAATGTTCTGTGTGTCAAATGCAGATCTGTTATCTTCCCTTTCAATATGTAAGTATTGTTAATCTCAGGTAAGTGTGTGCGTTTCTACCATGCAGTGATAATCATTTACACGTCGACGCCTTCGAAAGCCGTATTTATCTTGTGTATGCGTGTGAAGTTTAAAGATGCAGAGTAGTAGTATGCTGTGATTATTGTTTTACCGTTTATTCACATGCTACTGCTTGGAGCGGGCAGGTTCGAACCGCACTCTGAAGATGCGTTTCCGTAGTTTCTCATTTTCACACCAGGCAAATAATAGAAGTTGTATCTTAACAGTAATTAACTTTAGACTGTAGGGTTGGCGATGTGTTAGCCTCCGGATGGAAAGATAATCGGTTTAAACTGTAATGTTAATCGTGTTAGTGGTAATTATTGTTTTAAAATAAATGTAACGTTTAATTTTGTATTTCGTACATCGATTTTAAACATTCTGTTCTAAACATCTGGTGTATTTGTCGATACCGTCCTACTATGTGGCTGGGGGTTCGATTCCTAGTATCATATAGCTTGTGCGCGCTAATCACATCAGTGTTAGAAGTAGTGATTAATGTTTTATGGGGAAGTACATCTATCCTCTATTTCTATCGTTCCGCTGAATTGGAGTTACCCTTCTATCAATGATTACAGCGTTATCGTTGCACACTGGGCTGGGAAGACTTGGGAGAAAGGAGACGAGCTGCTCGATTAAGTGGCATGTTCCGAGCTGTCTGTGGAGGTCATAAGTAGAAGAATAAGTTTGAGTGGTATTTTTAAAAGTAGGAAACATCACAATATGAAGATAAAGTTGGAATTCAAGAGGAAAAATTGGGGCAAATATTCGTTTATAGGAAGGAGAGTTAGGGATTGGAATAACTTACCAAGGGAAATATTCAATAATTTTCCAATTTCTTTGCGATCATTTAAGTAAATGCTAGGAAAACAACAGATAGGGAATCTGCCACCTGGGCGACTGCCCTAAATGCAGATCAGTAGTGATTGAAATGTACGCAATTAAGTAATCACGCGTCCGATTCCCAGGATTACAAGATGGTAAGTATAGGTTGTTGTGATGTTATTAAATTCTAATATTAATATCGACTGAATACATAGTTGCAGAAAATCGTATTGGCTTGTGTTATTTTATCTGCATAGTAGTAGTGTTTATTGATTTAAGAGGAAGTACATCAATTCCTCCTCCCATGGGATTTAAGTTCGAATCCTATAAATTTTTCTCTGTGGTGTTTGCGATAGGAGAACAGGGTTTGAATCGATGTTTTTTTCTATTGTAACTGAATCAGAGTTCGAAATCTATACAATTTTTTTCTGTTGCATGTGTTCGAATCCCGCAAAACTCCATCTTCTTAGGCCAAAGATTTTCATAGTATCCCCTGCTAAGTAGTAAAATCACTTTATCTGCAGTGATTAAGACGAAGTACGTCGGATGGAGATATACAACATTTGCAATTCTATGTGTGCACGCTGATTGCATAGAAGTGCGTTTGTATCAACAGAAAGATTAATCTCATAATGCAGAGTTCAAATCTCAATGCTTTGGGTTATAAATGTTGCTGTTCTAAACACTAAGCCATCCCTAAAATGAAGGTAACTTAACAATGTACATTTCCTATCCCTCTCAGAGTTTATTTTATCTGCATAATAGTAATGATTATTGATTTAAGAGGAAGCACACTTCTATTCCTCTCTCTTGTAAACAAAGTTTCAATCCCATAAGTGTTTATAGTATTAGATCAGGGTTTGAATTCATAATTTTTCTCCTTAACACAATATGATGTAGGACAAAGGTATCCCCTGCTAAGTAGTAAAATAGTTTTATCTGCACAGTAGTATGATTTTTATTCTGTAAGGTAAATAAATCACTGTACAGATTTTTCTCTGTTCCATGTGTTCGAATCTCGCAAAGTCGATCTCCATAGAATAAATGTATCCCCTGCTATGTAGAAATCATTTTATCTCCAGTGATTAAGAAGTACAACTGTACGTCGGATAGAGACATACAATATTTGCAATACCATGTGTAGGCGCTGATTGCATAGAGGTGCGTTTGTATGTTAGAGAGATTAATCTTATAATGTAGATTTCAAATCTCATAATGTTTTGCGTTATAAGATTTTATGTTCTAAATACTAATTGTAAACAGGTTTCGTCTTGTTCTACAATCAATTCTAGTGTGTGCTAATTGTAATAGGATTGAACTTGTCTTGTCGAATAGACACATACAGCACAATAACTATTGTGTTTGCGTTATAAGTTTTTCTGTTTAATAGTCAGGATGATTTCTCTTGTTGGATGAAGACATACAGCATTGGTTTGTTCTACAATCAATTCTAGTGTGTGCTAATTGTAACAGGATTGAACTTGCCTTGTCTAATAAAAACATTCAACACAGCAACTATTGTGTTATAAGTTTTTCTGTTCAACAGTCAATATGTTTTCTCTTGTCCTCTTACGCCCCGTCGGAGGAGGAAGAGGAGGAGGCCATAAGAGCTTTTATATATATATCCAAAAGGACGACCCCTTTTGCCCTGTTGATATACGGATGAGGAGGAGGCGAAGGGCGGCTGTGTCCCGTCAGAGGAGGAGGCCGCAAGAGCCAATGTATAGCTGCCATTTTGCGAAGTACCCCCTAGACCAGCGTTTTTTCTTATGACGTGTATAGTCGCCATCTTGTGCAAGCGCCCCTAGGCCGTCCCATAAGGGCTTAGGTATAGCCGCCATCTTGCACAGTAACCTCTGACGCAGGTTCCAGGAGTCAGTTTCATAAGAGCCTGTATATATAAGCCATTTCGTGCAATCGCCCATGGCCATCATATTTTTTCTATAAGAGTCTATGTATAGCCGCCGTCTTGTGCAATCGCCCATGGCCGTGATTTTACTACGGAAGAGAATATGTATAACCGCCATCTTGTGCAGTCGCCCATAGCCGTCATCTTTCTCTATAAGAGCCAGTGTATAGCCTCCACCTTGTGCAATCGCCCATAGCTGTCACCTTTTTCAACAAGAGCCTGTGTTTTGCCGCCATCTAGTGCAATGGCCCATAGCCGTCATAATTCTCCATAAGAGCTCGTGTATACCCGCAATATCGTGCAATCGCCCATGGCAGTCATCTTTCTCCATAAGAGCCTATGTATAGTCGCCATCTTGTGCAATCGCCCATGGCCGTCATCTTTCTCCATAAGAGCCTATGTATAGTCGCCATCTTGTGCAATCGCCCATAGCATCAACTTTCTCAATAGAGCCTGTGTATAGCCGCAATCTTGTGCAATCACCATTGGCCGTCATCTTTCTCCATAAAAGTCTATGTATAGTCACCATCTTGTACAATCGCCCATAGCCGTCAAAAGCACGTGGCCTTGTTTGTAAACAATGTGACCTCACGGTCACGTGGTCATGATGTAATGGGGACAATGACGTCTTGTGAAAATGCAGATTCAGCTCCCATTGTCCTGGAACCCGCCTAGCCCTACTACAGTACTCTCTCTGTCTGAGCGTAGTCTAAATTCGGCATTGTTGTTTCTCATAGGTCCAAGTATTTTTCTCAAAATTCTTCTCTCCACTTTTTCTAATTTTTCAAGATCCCAAATTCTTGTAAGTTTAAGTGTTTCTGCTGTATATAAAATTTCTGGCCGAGCTACTTTTTGATAATGTCTCAGCTTCAAGTTCCAGATAAGAGATTTGTTATTGGATATATTTCTTGTCTTATGAAACAACCTTTCCATTTTGTTTACTCTTATATCTACCTTTTCTTTTGTGTTCTTTGTTATCCATTCTCCCAAATATTGAAAGCAATCTGTCCGAGCTATTATTTTATTGTTAATTTTGATGTTTTGAAGGGCATTTTGATGTCTGTCTTGAACTTAATGTTTTCAAATAATATTTGGAATCCTATTTTGGCCGCTTTTTCTGCAATTCTCGTATTCGTTCTTGAGCATTTCTAATGAGTCTGTAATCAACGCGATGTCATCTGCGAAAGCTAAACAATCTATAATGATTTTACTTGGATTTCTTCTTAGTTGAACACCTTTAGCATTGATGGCTTTCCTCCATTCTCGAACTACCTTCTCTAATGCACAGTTGAGGAGTATAGGTGACAAACCAATCCGCTGTCGTACAGATGATCTTGTTTCAAATGATTTTTGAGAGTTCTCCCAAAAAATTACTTTGGATGTTGTGTTTGTTAATGTTACTTTAATTATTTCAATTGTTTTATTGCCATGTCCAATTTCCTTTAAAATATCAAACAGAGTATTATTTTAAATTGAATAATAGGCTTTTGAAAGTCTACAAAATTGATTACAAATTTAGTGTTTCTGATCTTCCTCCTACCTATTATGTTCTTTAGATTTAAAATTTGTTCTGAACATGACCTTCCCTTTCTACATCGTGCGTGTACTCTTCTAATTGTAGATATATTAGTTCTTTGGCTCTTTTTAAGAGTGCCTTGGACAAAATCGTATATGCAATTGTTAAAAGGGAAATTCCCCTATAGGTGTTAGGGTCTGATTTATTCCCCTTTTTGTGTAGTGGATGTATTAATGATGATGTCCATCCTGCTGGTAAAGTGTCTGTTGTCCAGATTTATTCGATAATTTCTGATAAACATTGTATCATATTGTCACTAGAATATTTCCACAATTCAGCAACTATATTATCTTCCCCGGGTTCTTTATTATTTTTAAGTTCCTTTATGATTTATTTGATATCTTCTTATGCTGATGGTTTTCAGTCTGGTTGTACTGTTGTTGTATTATCAAAATTTATATTTCTCTTCTGCTGATATATATTTCCTCGAAGTATTCTGCAAATATCCTACAATTTTCTGTGTCATTATAACCAATTTTTTCTGTTTGTGGATCTCTGAAATATAAACTCCGTGGTATTTATCTCCTAACGTAATTTTTAATTGCTTTGTAAAAGTCTCTTGAGATCTTCTGTTTGAAGTTGAATTCCATTGCTGTTAGTTGGTCTTTCATATGTTGTGTTTTGATCTTTTTGAGGGCTTTTGAAACAAGCTTCTATGAAATTGCTTCTATTTTTATCATTTTTATTTGCATTCCATATGTTCCAAGCTCGTTGTCTTTTTAGAAATAATTGATTGTATTCATCATTTCACCATTTCCTTGTTTTTAAGAATTATTGTTTCTCTTCTCTCTGTGAAATATCCTTTTGAAGTTCAACCTATGTTTTAGGTGTCCTTTTCTCCAAGAGTATTTTGAAACTGTATTCTTTGGCTGGTTTTTGTACGTCAAACTTTTAGGTTGATATTTATTCTTTTTTCTACTTACTGGTTTAATTTTGAATTTAATGATTGACAGACAGTAGTCTGAATACTAACTGGCACTCTTATCGACCTTTCCATTAGGTACCTCTGGTTCAGACTGTCTACTTATGGCTACATAGCCAAGTTGCTTCTCACCACAAATTGGATTTGGGGAGATCCATGTAGTCTGTTTTCTAGGAAAATTTTTACAGAATGTAGATTTTAGGTCTAAATTAAGTTCCGTGCAGAGACTGATGAGCCATTCTCCAATAGCGTTGGTTCTTCGGTCAGCAGAGAATTTACCTACTATAGATCGATAACAACGTTCTCTGCCAATTTGAGCATTAAGATCTAGAAGCAATATTATTGCGTTATTGGACGGAATTTATTCCAAGGTGTTTGAAATTTCTTATCAAAATATTTCTGTTTGTTCTTCCTGGGTTTTACTTTTTCATTTCTAGGTGCATGTAAATTTACTACAGTGTGGACTCTATTAGTTGATTTAAAGGTTATCATGGAAAGTCTTCCATTACAAGATTTAAACTCTATCAGGGCGAATAGAAATATATAGTGTCACGACTTGTGCTGGTTGATATGTTCCTTCACTACGCGGCGCTGGTGTAGATAGATAGATAGAGAGCAACTCTCTCTGAACATATGATTTAAATGGGAATTGATGTGATTTTATTCGGAATTTATAGTTTAAATAAATTGTTTGAAAAGGTCTATTAATTACTGTGGAGCTTCAGAACTGTGCATTGTGTTTACTGAATGATGATTTTCTTCATGTAATATATATGTTTGGTGCAAATTAAGATAGAGTGTTTCATGTTTTGAAAGTAATCTGTGATAAAAGTAGGACGTATTTTACAGATAATAATGACATTACTTCATATTGAACCCATGACCTTTGTGCCCTAAGAATATTATGTATTAAATTGTCAACTGGAATAAGAAGTTCGATTTCTTGATAGCACGGAGTTGACACGTGGCATGGGGGTTGGCTACCTATTTGTCCCACGCTCTGAGAGGTGACGTCATTCGCACGTGCCGACAGCGGAAGAATCTAATTCATTTTTATGGGCTATTTCAGAAGGACGCGCGTGTCTGGCGTCCCCACGCCAAGTCGACAAGTATAGTGCCTATCAAAAGAGGTCATTTATCCAGCTAATTGAATATGTATAAATTTTAAATGTCCATGAACACTACCGCCAGCAATGTAGCAAGTATGTAGTTACCTTCAAAACTCTTGTAATAACAATTCAGTTAAGTCAGAAAAGTTACGGAAATTTTCTTGGCGGCAAAGAAAAATGACCGGAGAGAGGGGGTAGTTTCTATAAATAAGAAGGGACGCCATGATGAAGCCCCTGCATATTGTATCACGAGGCTGAAGACAGAGGGTTGAGCTGCTCGGTAAAATCGAACGACAAAAGTAGACTAAGTCCAACCAACAGGCTTTAGCTGATGTGGCTGGGGTCTTGACTCCATGTGGAGATAGTTTTCCTTGAGTGGAAATAATTGTACAAAAAGGACGGTCAAGGTACCGAAGAATTTGTATAAAATTGTGTGTAGTAAAGAAAGTAATTCGTGGGCGGAAACAATACAGTCCGTCGTGTGCGATCAACAAGAACGAAGAGTGAAGGGCATTTTCTTTTCTTATGCTTTATTTCCAGGAACCCGGAAGATAAGAAAAATGATCTGTAAAGCCAGAAATGTAAAAATGGCTAAATAAAAATGCCAGGGTCGCAGGTGAGCCTTAAGATGAACGCTGGCGTGACTTAAGGTATGTGATTTACCTTCTTACCACATATTACATCTTGTTTCATGATGTCTAAATTATATGTATTTGAAGGGGGTATATACGACGCAGTTTGAGTACATTTACCGTACTGAATACGATTCCCATTTACATGTACAAGTGAGTATCGTTTTGAATACGGCAAGCAGGATGGACGTAGATAAACGATACAGAGAATTTTGATGGAGCTGGTTCAAAAGGGTTCCACGGTTACCTATTTTCAATCGGATGGAAGCGCTGTACGTACTGTTGAGTAACGCATGTCGGTGAATTTGTCATGAGTGTAATGTATTCTATGTCCGTTTAAACCGTGTCTGAGTGACAATAATATCAGGAAACTTGTAAGCCATTTTCGTGAAAATCCAGTTATTAAATAAGATATCATTTTATGCGAAGTTATTCATTATTAAAGCACTGTGCGTTATTAGACGTCGTGGATTCTAGTAAGGATTTTTATTCCGGTTCTTTTGTCAGTGATAGTCGTGAGTTTGGGAAACAGAGGTTAGTATTGTCGTGTGAGTCGAGATGAGATTTGTGAATCAGGTGAAGTGGAAACCTGTCAATGAAGCCGGGACATGTGGGTGCCCGAGGAAGATTTTATAACGTTGGGACGATTTAAACTTCTGAGCTGCGCGACAAAATATAACAAGTTTATTTTATTGTATAGTGCATCACTTAACATTCAATACCGATGTGCTGTTGAAGGTGTGAACGGTGGGTTTTGAAATGTCGGAGAAGTGACTTGGATACCATACATAAGAAAGAAGGACATTACGCTTGAATTAGAATTATAAGATCTGTTCAGATAATTTCCAGGTCAGCGACTTTACAAATCCCTGACTATACTGCGAAGGATATGTTATATTCTCACTCTAATTGTTACTGTGAATTGTATAATACTGTATACTAAGAAAATTTCTTCTCTTGTTAAATTTTAGTGCTTGATAAAAATGTATTTTAGTGTAACATTTGCCACCGAGGTGGACACCTCATTTGCAATAAAGTGTATTTGATCTTGTGATCTGAAAATTAATGAACTTTTCAATAAAGTGTCCAGAGTTAACTGCTAATCACGAACACTGCTAGTTGGTACAAACTTTGTCTTCACACCAATCTAAGAAGCTGTGCAAAAACGAAAATTTTCATTTATTTTCGTCCGTATTTCATCTAAACATCCAAAACTCAAAACGTCCAGCAATTTCCTCATGAAAGCTTTACTGATGAAAATTTAACCCTGCATGCATTTTTTGGCCCTTAGTGATATTTTAAACAGTTTTTATTGAAAATAATCAATGACATAGTCCCAGTCTCCTGATACGCCGTCGGAAAAGA
Source organism: Anabrus simplex (assembly GCF_040414725.1). Taxonomy (NCBI): domain Eukaryota; kingdom Metazoa; phylum Arthropoda; class Insecta; order Orthoptera; family Tettigoniidae; genus Anabrus; species Anabrus simplex. The sequence continues at coordinate 74,783,046 of NC_090274.1, forward strand.
GGTCTGATAAATTTATAAGCCAAGGTATTATAAAGGATGCCAAGCTCAGTTGAAGTGCTAATGAGGACGAAATGAGAGATTGAGAATAAAATTGGGTAGAGAGGGAATCGGTGTAATTGGCTTTGACTTATGAATAGGAGCTGGAATTAATAATGAAAATGCAAAACCACGGAATACCATCCACGATCCACTGAGAGTGTTGTTAGAATCACTTATCTCGTGAATGCAGAGTCCCAGCCTGTTAATATGAATGATGAGCAGACCCGGAATATCAAAGTGCAAAATGTCTACATGAAAGGTAATAAATATCAGTGAAGTATGTAATTAGTAATGCATAACATGACAACCTTTATGTCCTCCAGATCTTTACAGTAATGAACCTAATTGATTAATACGAAGAAAATAGAAATGTAAAAGTTTCAAACAAATTTATTAAAAAACCACCATTCCAATACAAGCACTCCAGTACGGCTATCATATGAAACTCATAACATGAAAATAGAAATACAAATAAAAACCGCAACCAATAGCACAAAATACAATACAAAGTTAACACCACCTACAAGCTTCTTAGTGAGCGTGTGGCCGCAACCTATCGCTCCCAACCTAGGAAAATTCTCTCTCGATTAGGCTAGATCGCCACTCCACGGGAGCACATACGACCACCCCCTCCTTCCCCTCCCACTGTTCGCCAGTAGTGGGGAAGCTCTCTTTAGCCTGCACTGAGTTGAGTGTTTCCGGTTCACCTTCTCCTTGTCTTTCCTCACTGCTCTCTTCCTTTATGGACATATTTGTATATTATTTAACCCCCTATCCTCCTGCCCTTTACATTTCTTCCCCCCACAGATCTTTTAGACTAACTTCTAGCCCTGCTCAATACCTCTCTTCCGCTTCTCTCCTCCCCCATCACCACAGCACTTGCCGGTGTCGCTCTGCTGCCCTCTTCTCTGCGCTCGTTGATCAGCCGCTTCCTCGTGCTTCCGGTCGTCTCTTCTGACTCTTCTTTCCTCACGCTGTACTTTAATCCTCTCATCACCTTCAGCCATTGCTCCGTCATCACCAGCCGGACCCTCTCGTCTCTTCTTACACCTTCCGCAACCATTTGCATAACAGTCTGTACATAGTCTTTTCCATGTCCTGTAGCATCTCAACCGAACATTCTGATGATCTGCCGCTCCCCACCATCAGCTGTTAGCCTCTAATGAATGCTCTCAGCCCTTGTTGCCTCGCTCTCCCCATATTGTCTCAAAAGTTCAAAATCTCTACTCGTTTCATTGCCTATATTCTCTTTCCTCCAGATCTTCCCTTTTTGGGTTCCCTGCATTCCTTAGAATAATTTCTGCTATCAGGGTAAATATTAACGAAAATTTAATTGGCCTACCAACTTTCCCTTTCATTCCTCCCACTCTCCGCACCTCATCAACATCCATCTCACTGAAGTTTATCTTCATTCTGTTCTGTATCATCCTAACCGCCTTATAAACTACTATCACCTTATCTTCTTTTGCAGCTTCTTCTACTACATATATAAAATATTCTTCTTCCTTTTTTCGTGGGTTCCATATGCTGCTTCCCTCTCCAGCAACTGCACGTTCGCACTTTTCCATCTCCTCCTCGTTACTCTCTACTTTCTCTTTTACCTCCTCCACTTCCTTCGTTATGCAATGCCTTAAGTTTTCTAGTTCTTGGAATGCTCCTTTATCATTTCCTTTAATTGGTCTATCTAAACGCCTCCCTCCCCATCCTTCAGCACCCACTCAGCTTACTCAATCCAGGCAGTTGTAATAATGCCGAAATACGTAATTTCATATGTAATATTCACAAAATATATAATGGCATTAATGCATTAAATTTACGCAAATGTTCGTAAATTCCGCTTACTATGACTTGTGATATGAGACAGTTAAATTCTTTTAAATTCTCCCTGCTTTAGAGAATTTTTATACTCTACTGTTTACTAAATTATCAAATTAGAGGCACAATCAAAACACTGCAAATAGGCTGTTTAAAAATAATTATATGCACTGTAAATCGCGGTGTATATTACCCACTGTATTTTGTAGCTAATTTCCTGTTGCCCTTATGCCCTGAAAATGAAGCAAATAGATCTTACTAAATAAAGTTAATACAGAATCTGTCTTAAACCCCACTAAGTAACACAAATAGTGCGGTAAACTTTTAGCGTGAGGCACAGTGTATCACCAAGTACTTCTCCATTCTCTCCATTGTGTTTTTCTGGCAGTGATCCGATAAAATTCTCTTGTAGGCTGATGAACATTCATCATCATAGGAAGTCACCGTTGCATATTTGAAAACATAAAAGTAACTGGATGATGTATTTTCATGGGTCTTTTCTTGATCGTCACTGATGATGTTGCAAACAAAAAGACAGCTTGAATAACATAGATTTCATTTCAAGACAGCATAGAGTTTGTCAGAAACTCTGGGCAACTAAAGGCACCTAGCCATCCCAGATTCTGAGACAGGATTGGTACCGTTTTATGCAGTCGAGGTACTCGGACCTTCTCCATTTCACAGTCAAGGGATAGAAGTTCTATTATTAAAGGAATTTAGACGCCAACTTTAGGAATTCCGTACTGGCAAATGTACCCGTGCTTCACTACGGTATTCTACATTTTATACGGATTTATCCGTAAATTATTGTAAAGGCAGTAAGATAACACTAAATTGCATCTACAGAAGGAATTCACCATGCGACGCCTCGTTCAGTGTTCTACATGGTTGTCCTATGACATTTTTTCGTATCTTCTACATTTATGGGTTAGATTCAGTTAATCACTGAAAGGGGTGAAATTTGGTACAGTTTCCACATACTACTTTATATTTTTGATACCCATGTGACACAGGAATCGTAACATTTGGCGAACATACGGCCACTGATCATGTCAACGTGCGTGCCCAATGTCATGATTGCATCTTCCCTATACCAAACGATAACATATACAAGTAAAAAGTACAACAGCTCTATTTAACGTTCAAGGGATAGAAATACGACAAAAAATCATAGGATCCCCAAAATGAAAGGCAATTTTGCTTTCTGTTTTGCGATACGACTTACCGTTTAGCCACCAATTATCCCCAAAACTAAGGTTCTGCACCGTCGTTAAAACTGCATCCATATTCCGATATCTTTCGCGGCCAAAAGTTATACATTTGCATAGCTTATAATATTTCCTCAAAGAAGAGTGTGTCCAGGCTTCGGGATTAGCATTCCCATATGTAAGCAGTAAGAAAATAATTCAGTAAAGAAATTGGAAATTAATAGAAAATTGGTTAATAACTGAGGACAGCCGGATAGGACAATAATATGTAAATACCAAGTGAATGTATTGGAAAATCAAATGGCGCTCAATAAATTATGCTGATATGAGTTAAGGATATAAGAAAGCGGTAACAGAGGAGAAATTTAGGTGCAGGCATTTTCAGGTAAACAGGTAAGAAGTCTACCCAAGGAACAACCACCAATTTACAGGAATGATGACGAAAATGGCAATACGTTACTTCCCTGTTGGCAAGCAGTCAGAGACGTTGCCATGGTAAGCTCTATGCTCGTTGTCGGTCTGTCGGTCACTCGATGCAGATCATGACACCCGCAGAAAATAGTAATTTTCTCCGTCATTTGAAGAGTAAGGTAATTTATGAATATAACAAGAAATGTTTATAATGAAGAGACGTTTCACATACAGTCCACGGCGTTTCCAGAAAGACAAAAGTGTAAGAGAAAATAGAGGAAATCCGTTTGGGATTTCCTATAAACACCGAGTGCTTTCAAAGATTTTAAAATTATATGCATTTCAAAACCTTCCCCGGGATGTGTATACACTGAATATGATGTTTGGTCGAAATCTATCCACCCGTTTCGCCGTGATGGTGGACCAAACAGACAAACAGACAAGCGGATAGACACAAAAAATAAAAACCACAGATTCTGAATTGAGTTGACCTAAAACGGACAAATATCTGAAAAAATGCAAAAAAACGAAATTAGACAGCGGACCAGCTACCACTTCATTTATAGAGATGACGGATAAGCATGAGCACGTTTAAAACGGATTCACTACTCCTAACAATTTTTTTGCGCCATCTGACACCCCTTTCCTCACTCTATATGTTATTTTCTAAAACCATTTCCTCGTATCTCCCATATTTAGCGGGTAAATTGAGTTCGAAATTTGAGTAGGGTGAAATTTGGGTACATTTTTAACGCTTTGCATAATTTTTTTCATACTTATGGATAAGCTAGAATCATGAAATTTGGTCCACATATGGCCATTGATTGTGCCAATGTTAGCAACAAACATTATGATCCTATCTTTCCTACGAGTGTGTCAAAGAATGAAATATACTTGAAAAATCACCAAATTTGCGAACAATCCAGAAATACGGCAAATCTAACGTATAAGGGAGAGTGATACGACAAAAAGTCATAGGACCAAAGTTGTATATCATTCCAAATTGAACCAAGACTGTGCCACCCGTTTTGTGATAAGACTTACCGTTTAGCCAACAAATACCTCAAAAGGAATGTCTGCCCAGTCATTAAAATTGCATCCAAATTTGGATATTTTGAGGGGTAAAAGTGAAAAGTTTAAACATCTTGGAAATTTTCCGTCGGTTACAAGCTAACAGCTATAATTTCGCTAAATTTCAATTTTCTACCTCGTCTGGCAGGTTGTTACGCCATCTTGATTTGGGGGACGGAGGATAAAAAGTAGGAAGTTCCTGAAAATGTTTAAGCTCACAGATCCTATAGGTTGTCGCTTGGGATAAATTATATGGCTGTGTTCTTATGCTGGGACCAAAACTTGAGGCCCCTAGCGTGCCTCTTCGGGGGAATTTGACGAAAATCAATTTTTCTAGGGGTCCTGGATTCATCAGCTTCTCCCGTACCAAGTTTCAAATTTCTGAGATTTCTGGAAGCACCTCATTAATTCACGTTTTTTTAAATTTTTTAATATTTAAATATAAGTCGCTCCAGACCGACTTGCCTTTTTATTGTACCCGGGCAATGTACCCCGTAATTTAATCATGATTTGATATCCGAAAGGGAATATGTTACGCATATTGTAATGGGAAGAACTGGTTGACAATATTCAGGCCCTAGGAGATGTGGACATAGACGAGGAAGTTGCGCGAAAGACCGGAGCCTGAGTGATTATTCTGTCACAATGGCCAGAGTTCTGCTTCTCAAGAGGGTGCCTATTATTTTACCGACTAGAAGATTTAGATGTCCCCAATATGCCTCATGTAGGAAGAGAAAGGCGAGCCAGAAACAATGGCAGAGGTTACAACTTTAGCGCTGCAAAAATGTATTTCTGTCAGGCAGAAGTTTCCACTGCGTCACGGATTCCCGGAAACTGGAGAGTGCAGAGACCAGCGCCTCTGGGCGAATGTTGTCACGGAGGAAGATTCAAATAAACCGCTCGCTCTAGTCCAATCACAAAATTCATTTGGCCATCCAGGAATACCATCTTGAAAGAAATGAATTGGAATACCAGTTATTTCCGAAAGTAATCATTTATCAAATATTACAATTATATGAATTAAATGAAGGAACTTTTTAGATGTCCTGCATAAAAGAATAAGAAATAATAAGCTGTAAATTTAATAAATTGAAGAATGAAATTCCTGGAACTGAGGCATCTCGAACGCTATTGGCCGGAAAGTTACCACGTTATAAGAGACGCCGTTAAGCCCGCGAAATATTGAAGAGCGATATCTACTAATATCTCCGAAATCTGCGATCGTTAAGATATAATATTAACCCATGTGTATCTTCCAGATGAGGGGATTAAATTAGTAGTAATTATAACTTTCTATTCGGACTGCCAGTGCCGATTTGAGGAAACCACCCCTTAAAATTTTGGGTATACTTTCATATTACAATGAATAGCATGTATAATTTTTATAATACTGAAAACGTGTGACATTCACGAAAAATGTAGTATGTGTGTATACAGATCCAATTGTGCATATTTATTACTAGGGCAAATTATTTAATGAGTAATAAATTTACAATATATGCAAAATATAAACACAATTATGGCCTAAAACGTGTACAGAAAGACCATACACTTAAAAACTGGCAGTAAATGTGTGAATTTATTGTAGGACATTCTATCTTTGGCGAAATTCGAGAGTTCAATGTGTATATTACTGTCAGTCATTATTATTATTAGGATCCTGTTATTGTTTGTATTGTTAGTCCTAGGTGCAATGCAGACAGGTGTAACTGGTAGATATGAGGTAGTCATTATGGTATACTTGTAGGGAACTGTGTAATAGAAAAATATAGTTTCAACTTCTCAACAAATAGAATAGGTTGTTTGATCATTTAAGATCATAAGGGATAAAGCCTTATAGTGTGATCATTTTATATGCCAATATGCATACGAAATATTTATCACTTTAAAAAGTAAACAGACTTAAATGACAATGATTAAAAACTTTAATACTTTACATGCTTGTGCAGCTCTATCAAGTTTGACATTTATTATGTTCTGATAAATCAAACAATGAATGCAGATTATTATTGCTTGATCTAGTAAGAAAAAGTGTTCTGATCATTGTTGTTACACTGGTAGTCAGCAAAATATTGCTGCCGAAATAGGCCTATATTTCTTTAAAGTGAGCCAAGATGAGATGAGAGACCGTACTAAAAACAATGTGTCTTGTGCAAAATTATGCTGATTCATCACTGAAGGAAAAGAGTATTAGAGTATTAGCTATACAGTATTACTTGTGCAGAAACAGTTAAAAGTTTGGGTGGAGGTGCTACAATGTCAGGTGGGGAATTTAGCAAGCAGTATGAAGTAATTTGGTCCAACAAAACTGCTCCATGAACTGTCACAATAGTGATTAATCAAGTGTCCCAGAATTTGCTTTCTTTCTCTGCAAGATCGTTGGTGTACCCCAAAAGATATAAATGCCATCCTGAAGACCTCCGGGGTTGAAGTTTAAGACAAATAAATATAAAAAAAGTGTTTGTGAATGAGGACTCACAGAAAGAGGACAAAATACAGAGGCAGAAACATATGTAATGGACTAGACTATCCTAGAGTCGTTTTCTGTGACAAGCCTGTCATCAAAATGCAAAGAACTGTTGCCTGAGTGCACCACTGCTATTATGCAATATCCTATCAGTGTCATGATGTGAGGCTGCATGGCAATACAATGGTATTGCACATCTGTGTTCTGCAGCACAACATTAACACTAAAACAACCAAGAATAATGCTTAGTGTTGAAATTGCTGAAGTCTTTCAAAGATTTTTTGCAAGGTAACAACCAGCAAAACAGTGCGCTACATCTTGGCGCTAGGATCGACAAGAAACGGTGTACTGACAATCATATTAGTGCGTTCTGCGGCCTGTCAACAGTCCCAACCATCAACAAATCGAGAACATGTGGTCAAGACTGAATTATTTTAATGTCGGTATCTAATCAAACCAGATGATCCCCGATATTTGGTACACTCAATGCCATAGAGAATGTCTTTTTTTGCAATTAGCTTTACGTTGCACCGACACAGATAGGTCTTATGGTGAAGAAAACCGGCCACGGCCTTAATTATGACACAGTCCCGGCAATTGCCTGGTGAGAAAATGGGAAACCACGAAAAAAATATCGTCAGGGCTGCCAACAGTGAGGTCCGAACCCAATATCTGATGGATGTAGGCTAACAGCTTCGTGCCCATAATCGCATGGCCAGCTCAACCGGCATAGAGAATCGAGGCAGTGAATAAATCAAAAGGATATAAACAAATACTGAGTGCAATATATTTTATACAAAATAATTTGAAAATTGTTGGGTTGAGAGTATTCTTTTTGCTTTTACATTTTTAATTAATGTTTTAAATTTTAATTTAAATTTTCCAACAGTGGACATTAGAGCATATTTCCTGAAAATTGGTAATATATGTTAATGCAAATTTCTTCTAAAAAACTCCTGAATCCAATATACAGTGAATCACTACAAAATGTACAGAATGCCACTACAGCATCTTTTTGGTGACCAATCAATTGAATCAAAAGTGCAACACATGAACACAAACCTGTGTTGAAGATAACATGTCAGCAGTTAGGAGAATTTTTGATTGATTAGCAAGGTCTAATAAAATGTTTCAAATGTAACCAACTGAAAGAGAATGCCAAGCAAATAGCCTTTTACCTTCACTCCTAGCAGTTTTCCAACAGATAATAAACAGCTAATCAAAGCTTCATTCGTTCGTGATAATTGCCCGTTTATCAGTCTGCCATTGTTTCACAATTATGGTGATCAACAATATTATGAGCTGCCATGTGCCTACTGTGAGCGATCTTTCAAAACATTTGACAAATACATTTTATGACAGGCTCCAAGGCGATGGTTGAAATGAGGTGGATGTTGGAATAATTTTAGCAATTCTTACAGAAAAATTCACTACAAAAGAGACAATGAAATGAATTGGCGTAAGGCTTTTAGTGCCGGGAGTGTCCGAGGACATGTTCGGCTCGCCAGGTGCAGATCTTTTGATTTGACACCCGTAAGCGACCTGCGCGTCGTGATGAGAATGAAATGATGATGAAGACGACACATACACCCAACCTCAGTGCCAGCGAAATTACCCAGTGATGGTTAAAATTCCCGACTCTGCCGGGAATCGAACCCGGGACCACTGTGACTAAAGGCCAGCACGCAAACCATATAGACATTGAGCCACACCAAGAGACAATGTTTATATGAAATACAGCAGGTGTTCTCGAAGTAATATATGCTTTACCTTAAATGGCTTTACACACATTGCTGGATATACAGAACTCTTTTCTGCATTCTTTAATCTGTATACTGTCATCATCAAAAAAGGGCCATCCTTAATCGTAACCTAATACAACAAAAAGACAAGGCATAACATACCAGTACCTTGTAAAGTACGGCAACACTGAAAATGATTTCTTAGAAGTTGAAAATTTGGAAATGGTTCAAAAGTATATGGTACAATTTAGATCATTAAGGCAGAGTCAATACACCAAGCACATGCCAGAAAGTGTACAACGGAACACCCTTCATGGAGTGGGAGTCCAAAATTTGGTTTCAAAATCAGTGCATCTTGGAATATTACAACTGCATCGCATTACGCTACATGGAAAAGGCTATTCTTTTCCAGAATGAGATAACAAGTATCATGTAAGATTGGACTTGAAATGAAACATTCAACTGCAATATTACAAGATAACGGCCTTACGGGAGAAAGAACGATAATTAACGTATTTTAAGACAGGACCCCACAGAAAACGATTTACTGCATATTTCAACGAGTTCGAATTTGCCACCAAAATTCCTACAGCATTATTTACTACGTAACTTTCCCAATCGAGTGTGAATTAACATTTGTTCCTCTACAAATCCTCCGCATAAATCTGTCTCTACACAATATAACCAAACTCCCTTTCCTCAGAGTGAACTGCCATATGTCTTTTCAAACTAGCTTCATTCATTAAACTCTTCTTACACACACTAAAATCTACTTTTCTTAAGAACGAGCTTTTCATGTCTAACAAGGTTAGCCGACATAGATTTCCTGCCTCATACTTCACAGTAGAGTGACTTTCCCGATGAATGAGTCACGGCATGAGCGAGAAGATTACTCCTATGCTCAAATTTCTTGCCGCATACTCCACAACAATATTGCCTTACCACATAATGAACAGCCATGTGACTCTTCAAACCATATTTCCGGGCAAAACCTACTTTACACACAGTGCATTTGTGTGGCTTTGTAGATGAATGCCTTACAGAATGAGCGACAAGATACCGCCGATACTGAAATTTCTTGCCGCATACTTCACAGAAGAATGGCATCTCTCCGGTATGGGTTATCGAATGGTTTCTTAAAGAGTCTTTTGTTTTGTATTTCTTATTACATATGTTACAACAAAATGATTTTTCTATACTGTGACTTAGCATATGTTGTTTTTTGGTCCATTTTCGAGCAAAACTTTTACTGCACACTTCACATATGTGCGGTCGCAAATGGGTGGACATGTGTTCATGAATAAGTTCCTTCTCTGAAAAACATTCACTACACAACTTGCATACATAGCGCATTTCTCGAGAGGGAGTTAACACTTCTTCCTTTACACCTCGAGCCTGAGGTAATGTACTACTACACAACGAAGGCACATACAACCCTTCTGCAGTTTGAGTTAGTGGTTGGTACGTACTACGAGTTTTTTGATTGAATGCCTGACTGCCATCATCAGATGAAAGCACTGGACCTTCAGTCAATTGTACAAAATCCTCCACACTGGAATACACGAAAGTTATTATTATTTCTGAGGAACAAAGAACAAACAAGCATAGATTCCAGCAGGAAAATGGTAATAGACTACATGCATTCCTCATCACAGCACAATGTAACTATTTATTGCAACTTATTTACTGAGAGTTGACTATTGTTCTTTCTGCTTAATAAATTTCCTAATGTGCACCCTGTTTATAAATTCCCCTGATGAAACTAGAGGAGCAGGAAGTAACAATCTTCTGATTCAATTTTTTTCTTGCAAAGTAGCTGGATTTAAGTGTACACTTTACAGGGTTATGGAAAATCAACAGTAATCTGGTGTTTATCTAATAGCAGTCATGTGCACGGACATTCCAATGGGGTGAATTGAGTTAATAGCCTCTGTAGATAGATACACAGCATTGTAAATGTGCAAAATATCGAAGACTCATATAGCAATTATGAATACAGATGCATACATCATATAGACTCTGATGACTTTCAGCACTCAGACTGCAAGATTAATTGAATTTACAACCCACTGCCACAATCCTCTGTATGTAACAAGTTCTGTGGCCTCATTTAGCTCTATAGCTTTCACCTTCAAATAGTTAGAAACTTGAGTCTGACAATCATAGTCTCAGTCTCCCTCTACTTGTAGGATATAAATCTCATGTTGATTGGTCCCTAATGAACTTTGATTACATTGATACTTAAAGAAATTATTAATAGTTCTACCTATTCAATACAACATTTCAAGCAATGTGAGTTACATTACAAGTTACTTTTAAAAATGGTACTACTTTCAAACTAGGTGGAGTTCATCGTCAGCCTGTAGCTGAAATTATACAAAGCATCAAATAATTCAAAAACAATTTACAAATATAATAATGTTGGATAAAACATGTGAGAATAAGAAGTTCAGCAGATTTCGGTTACTATAATGTAAACTTGCAAAGTTAAAAGTGAAAATGAGAAATGGTCACAATGATATTGACATAGTGACAAAATTATTTTCCTTACCCTCCTTGACAAAATCTATTTTTTTCCTTGGTAACCTACCTATCCTCCTCCATTCACCTCACATGGCACCTTGGTTGTATGAGCTAGCTACCTCAATGCTCCTTGAGATCTGGTTGTTCAAATAAGAGTTGAGCCTTTTACAGTCCGCATCTAAACTGTGGAGAGCTATCTCATGTCGTATCCTGTTCACTTATGTCTCAAATATTATTACAATATCTTTAAGTCCACCTGTTCAATACAATACAATATAATCCACTATTTCATATGGTTAAAATTTTATACATAATACATAAAAGTCAATGGTGAATGTTTCACCCTCCTTTATGGGCATCATCAGCCTATATCAATCTTAAAAATAATACATATGGAGTCTTTCTAATCTTATAAATTATAGGGTAAAATGTTGAACGAAGATTTCGTAAAATATTATACAATAACATCTAAAACAACGATAATGCACCAAAGTGTGTTAAAAAGGAGTAAATTAACAGTTTTTTAAGATTAAAACGTGGTTAAACATGAATATTTGAAAGTTTATAACTAAAATGGATCCTTTTTGTTATATATCAGTAAGACTGTGATGACCTTGAGTGTAAACACAATCATCAAAGGGGGATGTTTCTTCAATTCCCATAATATGAATCCAAGATGGTAAAATCACTGTCAGTTATTTAAAACAGAAGTGTGAACATAATAAACATGTTAAAATGTATATGGTTGATATATCTGAAAGTAGAAAAAAAATGGAACTTCTTGTGGAGGCGTTGCTAATGATAAAACGTATGTCAAAGCTAGCCGATGTCAGTAATTATGTTGGTAGTCAATTGGATCCAAAAGATGGTCAAGTTGGTGTTATAACCCCGTTGAAACATTTGTTCGAAGAAATGATCGAGTTTTTTCGTACGGTGCGTACTAAGTACGTCGGGCTGTTCCAGCAACGCTAGCTTGACCGAGCTTTCTACTTCTAGTATTATAACGGCTGATGATGCCCGTAAAGGAGGGTGAAACATGTACCATTTACTTTTATGTATTATGTACAGAATTTTAACCATATGAAATAGTAGATTATATTGTATTGTATTGACCAGGTGGACTTAAAAATATTGTAATAATATTTGAGACATACGTCAACTTCAATACGGAACCAAAATCAGAATAGTTACTTGTAATCCCGTTCACTTCTCGCCAATACTTCACGTAATTCACTTGATATACACATCCCAATTTTTATAGGCTACCCAGTCTAGGTTCTTCCCAAACTCAGTCAGTACACTCTTTGTGCCATGGTCTTGGCAGCCTTCCTACGAAATAATAAAATAAACAGAATTTTATTGAGAAATGCTTGCCAGTTCACATCCTGTACGCACTCATAATGTAAGGGGGATGTATATTAGATCTAGTAGGTTAAGCGCAAATAAACTACACCAAGTAGAGGGTGAACTATCCTAAACTAATCTTGAACAATAGTCACTAATAATAGTTACAATTTCTTGCATTTATATCCACCTTATTCAATACATAAAATGTCCATTGTCTCTAAAAGGACATTCACCACAATACAAACACTAAATGGGACATATTTCACTCATTGTGTCGAGCATCTTCAGACATCTTATACAATTATCTCAAGGTTTAGTCATTATATTACACCTTATTTTACAATTATGTTTTCGGTAAAATGATATTATACAACAAAATATTACTGTATAAAAAGTAAACAGGAAGAAGTAACAATCAAAATGGGTCTATAATAGACCGAACGTTAATCACAAGAAGTCGAGCTCCATGGCTACATTGTTAGCATGCTGGCCTTTGGCCACAGGGGTCCCGGGTTCGATTGCAGGCAGGGTCGGGAATTTTAGCCTAATTGGTTAATTTCGCTGGCATGGGGCTGGGTGTATGTGTCGTCTTCATCACATCCTCCTCAACACGACGCACATGTCACCTATGGGAGTCATATCAAAAGACCTGCATCTCGCGGGCCAAACTTGTCCTCGGACACTCCCGGCACTAAGAGCCACACTTCATTTCATATCGACGCCATAGTAATATGCCAGTTAAATTGTAAGATTCGGCCTGGCTTCCGACGGCCTGCACTGACGTTGGCCTCGCTGGCAACGGTCGCGAACAGTGCTACCCTTCCAATAATTTCTTCTTCCTCCTTCAACAAGCCAGGTCATGCAGAGAAATCTCATTCTGAAGCACTGAACTATATCCACACATGCAGTGACTTGCATGGAAACTCGCGGACGGTGCATTGTATAAAAGCACGGTTGGAGACGGGAGCGTCATGCATTCTCTAGCAATGGCTCGAAGTATTATCAACGCTACCCCATCTGCTGGCTACTGGTGGGCTGCCACTTATGAAGAGGCAGTAAACTTCATTATAGAGTACGTCGAAGCAGAGAACTCTATACACTTGGCACTGCATGCCCCGGGCATCTTTCTCCATGAGGGGGAAGAAATGGAGTCACACTTTCCTTCGCACCTGGATACACTGTTGGATGCAGACACCCTGGAATGTACTGATTTCTTCGACGAGGCGTATGAGAAGTTATCCGACATCGACCATTACCCAACAGCTCATGGTTCTGGCTACAACTTCGTTGGCATCCATGGCTGGCGGTTTACGATGGCACCCTGTCGACCCAACAACGCTGCCTAACCGACCGGAAGAAATACGAGGCCTCCAGCCTACATCGATGGAGGACGCAGACAACAGGGCACTGTGCTTGGCTGTATTGCCCTTTAGCACATTCCTGAGAAACAATTGAATGCTCGTCAGGTACGCCGTAGGATCGAGGCATGCTTAGCGGACAAGAGGTATTTGATTTCAGACGTTATTTTTTTTTTGCTATGGGCTTTACGTCGCGCCGACACAGATAGGTCTTATGGCGACGATGGGATAGGAAAGGCCTAGGAGTTGGAAGGAAGCGGCCGTGGCCTTAATTAAGGTACAGCCCCAGCATTTGCCTGGTGTGAAAATGGGAAACCACGGAAAACTATTTTCAGGGCTGGCGATAGTGGGATTCGAACCTACTATCTCCCGGATGCAAGCTCACAGCCGCGCGCCTCTACGCGCACGGCTAACTCGCCCGGCGATTTCAGACGTTAAGGTGGCTATGAATAACATAAGGGAGTTCTATACACAAATAGATTTAATTTACAGGTATTCAATAAGTGCGGGAACGTTGTTTATCAGGCACGAAAGGGACGTGACATTAAAGATCATATAAGCATTTTTCACTCCGATGGCAAATTTTCGTTAACACAGTTAGATGCATTTCTCCGGGAAGAGAAACGAGTAGAAATTCGCGAGTTTCGTAATACTTGTTGTCGCTACCATACTCCGGGAAAATGATGTCGGAAAATGTTCTCTTTACAGGGTGATAATACTGTCACCGTATCGAACAAGCCCAGAAAAATGCACAGTTTAGTAATATATGCTGATTTTGAGTCATATGAATTATATTACATTAGAAAACCTTTATTTTTCTCCCAAACGTACAGTTTCACAACCTAATTGATCTTATCGGAGAAAAATGGCAATTCTCAATTGGAAAAAAACAGCCAAGCAAAACTAAGAAAGTTACAAGCAAAAACAAAAAAACAATGAAACTAAGGTTACATAGACAATACATAATACAGATACAATAATACCCCATGCTGCTGGGCATAACAACACTAAACACAAAAACAAGGAAAAATAAACCCACTGGCTTCGCGGCCAACTGTGTTAAATGGAAAACAAAAAGGGCAAAGTACGGCAACACAATGTTAAACAACCTCACTTCCTGGGTATGTGATGGCATGTGTCATCCGAGCCCTCCTGATCTAGCATCTATTACATATGCTAGAATGCCTCCTTGTGGTGGCACACGCCAGCACCTCCCCTACTCCTTCCCGCTGCTAGCCAGCATCGAGGAAGGCCACTGTGCTGATTCACGAGATTTAACACACTGCCTGCGTCATGATAAACCAGTACTAAGATCTTCCTCCTCTTGGCACAACTGAGACTTTGCCTTTAAGGCTGCTGTACATCTGTTTCTAATTTTTGTCAAAAACCCATACAAATTTTCAGTACTTTTCCATTCCGACACTAAGTACCTCAAAAGCTTATCTCCATTGCACGGATGAGAAATCCACTCCAACTGTTGTTTATTAAACATCCACCTCTCTGCCAGCGTTTCTTTACAATCTGTCAGCAAATGAAAGTCCTTCCTTTCTTCCCCACATAATACACACAACGTACTTACTTTTAACTTCGTCCAACCTTTATTAATAAACAGCTAACCACGAGATTATCCCTTTTCTCACCACCCTATTTACATTTACCACTCTCAAATTTACCATCTGATTAACACTCAGAAACATTCTGAGGGTAGCCCTCATTCGGCCTCCAGCTCTTGGTCAGCAATGTCTCTCGCCCTCTTAATCACGTGCTTCTAATGCGTGCCCCTACTTCTCCCCCATTTAAAATTAGAAAACTCACCCAACCCCAGTCTATCTAAGGTATTTTTCACCTTGTCCACCCAGTAATCACCATAATTGTCCTCCATTTGATTTCGGTAGGCCGACTGTAGAATCAGGCCCCTTCACCTTATCTTAATCTACACCAGTAACCAAGCACTCTTTTAAAATATCAATCTTAATATACTCTTTACACAACATCTTCGCACCTGCACTCGTTGTGCACATGGGTAGGCTCATAACAATCTTGCAGAACCTACTCTCTACCTGCTCTAATATCACACACTCCTTTTCTACGCCCCAGACATCCGAAACATACAGCATTATACTCTTCACTACCGCATTAAACACCACACTTTGTATAGCATAGGTTGTCCCTTAAATTTATTTTCCAATATCCTAGCTACTGAGATGCCGTTTGTCCCTTCCATTTGGCTCACCTAATCTGCTCCATCCAGCTACCATTTCTACTCAGCATCATCCCCAGGTACTCCATCTTTTTCACCATCTCTGTCACTTTGCGGTTTATTACCCACTTTACCCCCGGTTTCTTTTTATTCCCTTTCATGCATACCATCACCCTAGACTTCTTACTGTCGATGTTCAACGACCATTTCCTCGGAAAACTCCATACTACATTCAAACTTCTTTGCAGATTCCCGCTGTCAACGACAGCAAGAATACATCATCCGCAAGGATCGATCCTGAAATTTCTCGATTGCCTAGCACCAGGTAAGTCCATTTCCTCTCTACATGACCACCTAGTAGGTCGTTAATAAACAATAGGAAAAGGATTGGCGACAATTTACATCCCTGTTTCGGCCCAACTTTCCACTCAATCACTCCACTCACCACCTCTTCCTCCACCCTGATGCTATAGACTTTCTCGTATATACTTCTGATCACTCTTCTCATCTTCTATCCCACCCCAACCCTCCCCAATCTTTCAAACAGGGCCTCCCTGCTCACAGTATCGAGCCCTTTCTGGAAGTCAACTGAAACAATAAACACTTTAGCGCCTACTTTTCTCACATATTTATCAATTATTGTTCTCACAATCATTAAATTATCAGCTGTCATGGTCCCCTTCCTGAATCCATTTTGAAAACTTGATAGAATTGAGTAATCCTCTGCCCACTTCCTCAACCTGTTTGCTAGAATATCCATGTACACCTTGCTCATGGAGTCCAGCATGGTTATACCTCTATAATTACTGGGATTTGTGCCCTCTCCTTTATTTTTATAAATAGGACATATAACCCACTTTTGCCATTCCTTAGGGAATTTTGCCCCTTCGAGTATCTTGTTTAGGAATGTTACCAAACTCTCATCTGCTTATTTTTTGCTACTTCCTTGCAATACATATTAGTTATCCCACTTTCCCCACCCACAGTCCTGATCTTCAATTTACTTATCACTCCCATCACCTCCTCACCTGTTATCCTCTTATCAAAATCTTGGCAGCCCCTCTCTAACCCCCTTTCTACTGTATAAGCTCCGTCGACCCTCACCCACCCTTCCTGATCACCTAGTAGTTCCTGAAAATACTCTACCCATGTTCCATATTCGATTTAAGGTTTTGCCTCTCTACTCGTCCCCCTATTAATTTTATAAACCTTGCCCACACCTTATCACCTTCCCTGTTTATAGCTTCCGTTTGAGCCTCCTGCCATACCTTTTTCCTCTCTCCTAGCATTTTCTTAAATTCATTCCTCAACCTGCAGAACTGTTCCATTAACCTCCTCCCACCATTTTTCCTGAACTCAGCCAGCGCTCTCATTACTGACTTTCTTTTTGCCTTACATTCATCATCAAACCAACCCTCCCACACCTCACTGGTCTTATTCCTGTGTGACTTCTCCTCTGCTATTCTCCTCCCCGGATATTCCAGGAGCTCTATCGCCCTGTCAATATTACCTTCCACTGCTACCTCAATCCTCACCCTCATGATCTCGAATGCTTCCTCTTCCAGGTATTTGCTTAACCTTGACCCTCCTCTGCTCAGATATACTTAGGGACTCTGCGGCCTCTCTCACTCCCCCTTCTTCCTGATCCCCTCTCTTCCGCACCCCCATTCCTATTCACGATTATATATACCGGAGAGTGGTGGGATTCCACCCAATCAACCATTTCCATCCTGTTAATTCTGTCCTACATATCATCCGAACTAACAATCACATCAATAACACTTCATCCTTCATTTGTAATATATGTCATTTTTCCTTCCTTATCGCCCTTCCACCACCTACTTAGAATGTAAAAGTCACATGCCCCACATACTTCTAACAACTTCTGTCCGTAAACATTCCTTCTTTATCTTCACTTATCCTACCTCCCATCTTTACTCTCCTTTCCTCTTTACCATACTCTGGGCTAGAGCACCCAATTCTTGCATTTAAGTCCCCTAACAAAATCAATCCGTCCTCTTCATACTTTCCACTAATACTATTTATTTCCTCTATCAGACCATCAAAGAAGTAATCATTTGCATAGATTGATCACCTTGGTGGGCTGTATATAAAACCCACACACACATTCTTCCTTTCACCCCCACCCCCATTTTAAACTTAACCAATAAACTTCTTCTAGCTCATTATCTATATCTGTAACTTGATCAGTTAGTTCTTTGACTAATAATGAAATTCCGCCAGAATTCCTGCCTTTCTTTCCCTTCATTTTATTCCTTACCACGAACCCCTTCCAGGTTATATTTATCCCTTCTTTTAGCCATATCTCTAGGAGGGCCACTATATCAAAACTCACCACCAACTTCTTTATTCCCCAACTTACCTCCTACCCCTTCAATATTTATAATGCATATCTTACACCTTAGCTAACTACTATCCTCCTCAACTCCATCCTTGTCGCCCTTATTTCTATTTACCTCAGCAGCGTTATTCAACTTACTTTTAGTTCTACGCAGTCCTGTTTCCTCTCTGCTCTCTCCCTTCTTTGATGTCCTTACAGACTCTTTGCTCCCCCTCTCCTCCTGCCCTTTATTTTTCTTCCCCCACAGATCTTTCAGACTTACACTTCTAGTCCTGGTTGTTGCCTCTCTCCGGCTACTTGCCACCTCCTCCACGACAGTACTTGCCAGTGACGCACGACTGTTCATGTCTCCCTCCACTCGCTGAATATCCTCTTCTTCTTCCCAGCCATCTTCACACTGGCCTCCTCTTCTTTCGTCACTCTGGTCCTCGCTCCTCCCCTCACCAACAGCCATTTCTCCATCATCCCCGCCGAGCTCTCCTCTTCTCTTGTCGCACCTGCCGCTCTCTCTTCTCTAATCGTCTGTAGGTAACTTTGGTCCATATGTTGCAAACTTTCCATTGGCCATTCTCTTACCCAGCGGCTGTTTCCCACCAACTTATTGTCCCTAATGGACGCTCTCAACCCTTGTTTCTTCGCTCCACATGTCTTCTTAACACTTTCAACTCTCTGCTGGCTTCACTACCTACATCCTGTTTCAACCATACCTTGTCTTCATTTAAATTCCCTGCGTTCCTTACAAAAACGTTTGCCATCAGGGTAGATATCAGCGTGAGCTTAATTGGCTTCCCACCTCCGCCTTTCACTCTTCTCACTCTCTGTACCTCATCACTATCTACTTCATTAAAATTGATCTTCATTCTGTCCTGTATCAAGTTCACTACCTTATAAACTAATGCCACCTTATCTTCTTTCGCTGCTTCCTCAACTCCTTATATAAATATATTTTTCCTCCTTCGCTGCTGAATTCCATCGACCATTTCTCTTTTAAGTTTCGTCACCTCCCCCTCCAGTAACTGGACTTTCAATTGCATTTCCTCCATCTCCGACACATTTCTTCCCACATTTTCCTCTGGCCTATCCACCTCACTTTTAACGCACTGTCTCAAGTTCTTTAGCTCCTTGGAATGATCACGTATCACCTCCTTTAGTTGGTCTATCTGACATGCCTCCTTCACCACTTCTTTTGGCGCCTCTATCTCTTCCCACCCTAGGGCACTAATTGGGCCTGGCCCTGGGTTTAACTCTACTCCACCTATTATGAGCAGCGCTGATAGCACCACTGCCACCAGGAGCCCTGCCATCACCCCTACTTCCTCACCCTTCATCCTCTTACTCAAAAACGTTTTCTTCTTCCTCCTGCATTGCCAACTTCCAATCCTCAATCGATAGAGTTCTAGCGCTGTCCCCATACTTCAGCACACACTCAGCACATCCGTCCACACTGCTTACATGATTGAGACTCGTGCTGAGTCATGTATTGATGAGGCGAAGCAGCATGTCCCTTCGGGACTCGCCTGGTATGCACTTCTTAATGGGGAGCTGATAAATAAAGACTTACAAACTCTGACCATGGTTAATCATGTAGCCACCGCATTTGTTGAGTCTATTAGGCTGTGGACGAAGTACTGGTTGTCGTCACTTGGCGCAACGTCATCTAAGTGTCTAATATGCGGCAAAGAGATAACGGAATGTAATCCTGTGATCCACTATAGTATAAATACTATAGACGGAAGCGGGGGTGACTACCACGCACATTGCTGGCGTTGTATGGAAAAATGCATTCCGATTTTCTTTCATAATCTGAAGGGGTACGATTCACATTTATTGCCACAGGATGTAATATGAACATTTGGTGCATCAGTACAGATACGGGTGAAAGGGTTCGAAAAAACTGATACCCTATATGTACTGACGGATCAGGTGAGATTCAAAATTTGTGATAGTTATAATTTCCTATCTATGTCCTTGTCCAACCTTGCGAAAAATGTTGAACACCGACGGTATGCTGTACATGCAGATGAAAAAGCCATATTTCCATATGAATAGTTTAATACAGGTGAGAAACAAAACATGCCCTTACGAAGAGACGACGCTGCATGGTTTTCCTCTTTAACAGGAATGGGACAAGATCAAACCAAAGCTTTTGCTGTTTGGGATGTAAAAGGCATGCAAAAATTCGAAGAATATCATACTTATTCATTTCGACCTTGATGTTGCTAAATTGTCTGATGTATTTGAACAATTCAGCACAGTCTCCTATCAGGCGTACGGAGTAGATCCCGTTTATTTTCAGGGATCACCTGGTTATATATGGTACTGTGCAGTGAGCCGGAATAACCGTGTGCCTCTTGGCACACGATTTCAGCCTTTCCCTAGAACTTTTTTGGCCTAGGCAAAACGCCGTTGAAAAGAGTATCACTTGGGAATCTTATCCCTAATCTGTTTTAATTTTTTTTCCTTTTTTGGGGTTCGACTTTGGCTGCTAATTGTAACCGGCATCGTTTACATATAATGTGTCCTACTATTTATTTTCTGGTCCCATGACTCTGGTGTAATGGCCTAATGACGCGCCAACTAGAGAGCGAGTTCGTATGATCAGCTGACTATCCTCTTCTTTGTTGCCCTACGTTGCCTTACTGGTGTGAGAGGGATTCTATTGTCGAGCTTCAAGATGGCTAGAAGGATGAGGCGTGGGCTCTCCAAAAAGGCCTCTTTTCATCGGGGCAAACCTGCGTAAAATGTGAAGGATGTAGGGCTAAGGCCCGGAAGAGTTTTGTCTTTTAAGTTTTTATTAAATTCTACTACCTCGAGTGGACGCCTGTTTCTCTATTTTACTTCATTCAAACTCTCCAAGTCTGTAAGTAATGATCAGCTCAAACTGACGCCATGGGTTAGCTTTCTACTGATGCTGAAAGAGTAAGTCTATTTACAAGCTATTTATTTTGAACTTTTCGACGGGAGTTGGATTTCATCGTCTCAAAAATTTGGGTAAACTAGTGGATCTGTTCTACGATTTGCATTTCTGGTTGATCTTCATCTGAAATGAACTTTAAAATAATTTAATCAACATGGAAGAACTTACGGCCTATTGACTGTACCGCTTAAATCAACAATGTGCACAAGCAATTTTTTTTCTTTCGGCGAAATGTTAGAGGTTAAAGGGGAATTGTGGGTTAATTTGTTTCGGGTTAAGTTGAAGTTTAAAAGGAAAGAAAAAGAAATCAGATTTCATATGTAAGGGCTTTCTTATATGGTTGAGATCGCAAGATAATCTCTGTGAATCGGAGTGTAGTTGGTTTTAATTTGTGTATTTATTAATCATTTTTCCTGTCTTTCGTGGGATTTTCTCCTTTCTCTTCGGCATGGCTGATTTTGTTTTAACCATTGTTCGTCGCTCCGATTATATTTGATTGGAATTTTATTACCTGTGGGCGCATTACTTAAATTGTGCTATCTTGTTCTTCCACTCCATAGGCCTGTATTTTCCTCCCTTTTTTTGGTAGTCTAATTCGTGTCTGTTACTCATGTGTGCTGCTTCTGCTTCGCGTGACCTTCTGTACTTTCTTTTTAATTTTTTCTTGGGCCTATCGTGATCCAGGTCGGCAGAGAATCTCGCGGTCTCATTTAAACTATTCTCTTTTAATGTACTATCATTTCTGAAGAGAAAATTTTGTTTAAATTATTTATATCCAAACAAATCTTTGTAAGTTTGTCAACTCGGACTCATCCGAGGAGCAGTAAAATTTAATCAATAGTCTTTAAACCAAATAAGAATTTGTAAGTGATCTGGTTCAGATTAATCCTTAATAATTTTTGTCAAGAGGGCGTCCCTCAGTTAAGGTATCTTGTTATCATTCCAATATCATTTATTTGTGTTATTAGTTTGCGTTTTCTCAAGTTTATGTTCTTAATTAACTTAACCTTATGGGTTTCGTGTGGGTGCACCTACCAATTTTTAATCGTCCGTTTTTCACTGTAGTATGTAAAATCCCCTTTATCAAGATAATTAAATGATTTAGTCATTTTTAAAAAGAAATTTCATACTTCAAAACTTTTACCACCACAAAAACCGCTAGGTTTCGGTCCAAATTGCCTCTGTTTATGGGTCCAGTACCTGCTTTAGGTGAGTATCTACGTTTCCTGTTAAAGGTTTTTCTTCTTTGTGTTATTTTGTTCTTGTTTACTTGTGCAAGTAATTGCCAGTACGAGCTGGTACAACCACGATTTCAAAATTATTCGTGATGTGAATGTCAATACATCCATTCAAGACAGCATGCGCGGTGGTATGTCTCAACGTATACACCGTTATGCTAATGCTGAAAATAAAGCGGATGAACATCTACTGTATCTCGATATCAATTCACTGTACTCTAATGTATATTACATAAACTTCCGATTGAGCTTTTGTCAACAGATATCGAGTTACCCGTGGACTGGGAATGCTGGACTAACCAATCGGATAAATACTTTTTAGCTGTTGTGGATCTTGAGTACCCTGTAGACAAGCACAATAGTCATCATCAAATGCCTCTTGCCCCACATCACTATCTCGAGAGACTGTGCACCACGTTGTTAAACAAGCACAGATATATGGTGCACAATAAAGCATTGAAATTCTACGTTGATAAAGGTCTGAAGATATCCTGTGTACACGAGCTATATATAATTTCCCAAGGTTTCATGTTAAAAGAGTATGTTGACAACAATATCGTAAAACGATGAAATGCTTGCCCAAAACGAACAGTGATTTGTACAAGCTTATGAATAATGCATTGTATGGGAAAACTTGTGAAAAATCTTCAAATATAAGAAGTTCAGTGTGTTAAAAGCCAAGATGAATATTAACAGCGGACGGGAAAACTCATTTTTAGTAGGGACTATTCCTCAAAATTGATGACTACTACTTTTGTGATCTTAGAATTCGCAAAATTAAAAATTTATTCTTTAATATTTTGCATTTTGCAACTTTTGGGCTAGAATGCCCGCTTATTATATACCGATACAGATAGCTTACTGTGGCATTTTCAATCTCAACGCACGCATCCATTGCTAACTATGATGCGAAACCCATGGTTGAGCTCCAAACTGAAATTAGAAAATGCACCACCTGGCTATGTTATCAGAACATTCGGAACTCACAAAGTAAAAGGATTATGTAGAGTTTGTGGGTTTACGAGCGAAAACGTATGCCCTTCATTTCCATGATGCTTCATCTGCACAGAAACATCAGGGGTATGAATGAATGCTCGCACTATTACCAGCAATTGTGAAATACAGTTCAAGGATTATTTAACTTGTTTCATTGACGATAAGGAATTGTTCGTGGATCAGTAATACATACGGTCTCAACAATTCATTCCTAGAACAATAAAACAACGTCCACTGACAAGAAGCAGATCGTGTTACCAGTCTTAGTCTCCCTCTACATGTAGCATACAAATTTCTTGTTGATTGGTCCATACTGAACTTTGATTACATTGATATTTAAATATATTATTCACAGTTTGACCTTTTCAATACAACATTTTGTGCAAAGCGAGTTACATTAAAAGTTACTTTAAAAAATGGTACTAGTTTCGATCTATGTCGCAAATAAACGGGATCTACTCCGTACGCCTGATAGGAGACAGTGCGCGTTGGCCTCTCACCGCCAAGTTCCGTGGTTCAAAAAGAAATAATAATAGAAAGAACTAAACTGAACTGTGACATCGGGAAGAAACAAGAAGACTATTCACACCTTTAGGCAATCCGCTATAAGAAGAGAAAGAATTGAATCAACTACTTAATATCTACATTAGCCGAGATAAATTAGAATCAATAATCACAAACTACATATACAGTATATTCGTCATAAATAGTTGGAGAAATAAGAACATTACAAGCTACATGAACAGCATAAATATGTCTTATGTCATTCGAATTGCATCTTGTGATTTAATGAACGAGCTTGACACCATGGAGTCTAACTAAGAAGTGGCAGTGGATTGCCCAAGATAACATAATTCTGCTAAAGATGACTCATCGTGACCAAAGATGGCGTACGGCCATCTGTGTTGATACACAGTCTAGCTCTGCAAGGAGTTATGTTGGTCTGCTCATGATACAAACAATGGAGGGGTCAAAAATGATAAACAAAACAAGATTTAAAATGTGTTTCTTGATCTGCAAATTGCTGTCATCATGGATTTATTGGTTTCAATGCTCGGCTCTCTGCTTTGATTGACGAAAATATTTCAAGATTTCAGATGTGCTGCTCCCAGTATTTTGTTTTATTTCATTTCACGTGCCATAGAACGGTTCTATGTGATTATATGTCCGTAGTCTTTTATTACCTGTCTTTGCTGGCTCCTAGTTAGTTAATTTTGTGTGTGATTTAAATTTCTCTTTCTTTCTTTCCTTCTTTCTTTGTGTGCACACACGCAGGAGCGGAGAGTGATATTTACGTATCTGTTTGTTTGGGCCTTTGTGGTTGTGAGTTTTGAGACCATGCACTTCTGTTTCTTCATCGTTTTGAATCATGGCTGAGCATTGGTATATTGTAGGATTTGACACTGCGGGGTTTAATCAATGTTTGTCCACGTGAGGCAATTTCGATGTCCCGGGGAGCAGGTCGATGAAAATTATGACTGCTATGATTATATCTCGATCAGTCTTGCCTGATTTTGTGGCAGTCTAGCATTGTATCTGTGATCTTTCAACCAAGCTCGTGAGTCCATTATATCCATCGCCATCCTGTGTGAAAGATACGTTGCGTGCCTTGACACGCTAGATTGGTCTGTGTCGATTTTATATTGGGCCTCTGTCCTTGCTCATGCATGTGTGCAATTGCCTATGCTGTCTGCCTGTCCACGGCTTATAGTATGCTCCGTATCTCGTAATCTTCATTTTAGTTTTTCTTTCTTTTTTCTTTTCATTTTAGTTGGCCGGCTTGGGCCATGTGTGGTGTGCTATTTTATATTTCTAGGCTGTTATCAGCTCCATTGTCGGCACCTAGTTTTTGTTTATGTAACTATGGCAACATCCTTTAGTTCTATGCTTCTCCTCCTTTGGGATGCTGTGCTTTGGGATTGTTATGTTGAAGTGCTAACACTGAGTGGACGCTCCTTTGGAGCATGGGTATGCTAACTGCTGATATGTGCGTGGTCCACATTTGTATGAATTTATTATCCCATTGGTGGTTCCATTTTCTGATTCCTTTGATAACGTGTTTCATGTCACATTATTTTTCTGAAAGGAGTTTGTATTTTTATGTGCTTGTACGGAAGTAATTGTGCGATTGAATGCACTGTCACCGTGTAACACAAAACTTACTATGTCATTGAACGGGATACTACTTGATGTACAATTTTCCTGCAGTTATGTAAGTAATTCTTAATGCAGCTTCCCATTTTAGTTCTCAATTTAATATTATGTGTGTAGGTAATAAACCCCATTTTCTTTTGATGGGTTTACGGGTTCTTGCCTTTCTGTCCTATCGCTCCTTTTGCCTGCGCACAGGTCCAGCTTCAAACTGTTTTAGTTCGTTCCAATCCATCCACGGCAGTTTAAGAAGAGAGGTAAGTAGGGTAGGTATCTGCAAGTACACGTCGTGAACTGTGTTGTGTTATGGTGGCAAGATGGGGGCAGTAGAAGTGGTAGGCAGAGCACATTCGTAACTGAAAAGTTTCATCGAGAGGTTGAATTTCGGTGAAAGAGTGAATTTATCTCTTATACCTACATTGGCCCTGTATGTCATTCTTCACACCCGGTTACTAACTGTATGCCCTTCCCTAACATTGCTCTTGATATTACCCGCAAGTGGAATTTGAGGTTCTCCAGTGAGGAGAAAGGTTTTTCAGTTATTGAATTTTTAGAGAGGGTTGAAGATGTCACTTCATGTGCTTCGATCCCCCTAGATTCTCTTATCCCTGTTATTCCTGGTATTTTAGAGGGATGTGAGAAAAACTGGTTCTGTTTGGTGAAATATAAAATCCATTGTTTGTCCGACTTTACTAAGGAGCTTCAAAACTAGGTTTGGATTGTCAGGCATGAATTTCAGTTTAAAACAGGAAATTCTTCGCAGGGCACAAGGTCCTGGGGAACCTACTGACGAGTTTGCGACCGGTATCCTCACATTGACTTCCAGAGACGGATATTTTTTATACATTCCACCGAAATCTTGCCCCAAATTACAAATTGTTTATCAAAAGATCGGACTAAACTGCGTCGATGACATTGTGAATCTAGGCTGTAAATACGAGTCTACTCTTCAATCATATCATCTATACTAACCTCTGCCCCCGCCCTCCCAATTGCCCTTTCTCAGATGTCGCTTGTCGTTCTGCATCAAAATCTGTCTCTTTTACCAAGTCACTCGCCTGTGCGTCATCTACTGAATGCCCTACTGACCGTTTCGTGTTCCCTCACTTGCCCGGCTGCTTTGCCAACGCCCTCCCTGATCAGAATGTTTCCCGTCGCAACATGGCAACATCTACTATATGTTGGAATTGTGGAAAGGGTGGGCACGTCTTCAAACAATGTAATTCAAAACCTTCTGTGAAGTATTATCAATGTGGTCTAGCCAGCGTGTTCTGCAACATTTGTTCACGATGTAATGGGAACTTGGGAAACTAGCCCCGCACCAATGTGAAGGTTCGCCATTGGTGCCTCAAACCTTTACTAATCGCAAAATTTGTGGACTCCCCTTTTAGTCACCCTGGGCCAAAATTCATTCTGGTTCGCGTTCTCTGTTTGCTTTCCTTGATACTGGATCCTCTAGTTCATTCGTAAAGCAATCTGTGTTGGAGGGAATGAATTTAAAAGATATCTGAAATCAAGAATGTTCTCTAACCTACATGCCAGCCAGTGGTCGTCACATGTGCCCTAAAGAACGTACCAAAATCCATTTCAAAATTCATAACTTTCCTTGGGATTGGAATTTCAACAGTGTCACTGAACTGTCTGTTACCCTGATCCTTGGTGCTGATTTTATGCTAGCTACTGGGTTGTCCATTGACTTCACCAGCCGCTCATTCACTTTTCGTTTCCGATCTAATGAGAACTTTCCATTTGAGTACCCTACCAGTAACACACCGCTATGTTCTCTGTCGAACGAAAGTCCTCATATTGATTTATCTGATCTGTCCGAAAATCAAGCCTCTGTGCTTAAAAATCTCCTAATTGATTTCCCCGATGTGCTTACCGCAAAATTAGGTTGTGCTAAAGAATTTTCGTACTGTATTAGACTGAAAGACCATACTCCCGTTAGGCATTCCCCTTTTAGTTGCTCTCCTCCCAAGCTTGCTGCTATGAGGAAATGCATTGATGAATTTTTGGAGAAAGATGTCATCAGCCCCTCTCAGTCTGATTCCCAACAAGGACGGTCAGCCTGGCCTCGTGATTGATTATCGATCACTGAACCTCAATGTGATATTTGACATCTTCCCTCTCCCGACCATTGAATCTGCGCTTCAGTCCTTTGGAAAGACCAATATTATAGTGTTTTTTATTTTAATTCCACCTATTTTCAAATTCCTCTCGAACCCTGTTGCCGTGAATTTACAGCTTTTGCCACTTCCTTTGGCTTGTACCAATTCAATAAGGTATATATGGGCATTTCGGCAGGTGAGGTAGGTATATGCAAGTACATGTCGTGTATTGTGTTGTGTTATGGTAGCTGGGTGGCGGTAGTAGAATGGTGTAGTCATGGAATAAGTAGTATTGACCCATCATCTTCTTTTCTTTAAACCTTCACAACAATATATTAATTATGTGAGTGATCCTGACAGTGCTTTTGGTCCTTCTATGTCAAATTGTGGATAACAATCTTGTGTGCTGGAATACAGCAGCAACTGAGATGCACATAAGTCGGGTAGATATAGCATTTTTAGTATGTAGTAGGTATAGATACAGTCACCACCTTCTCAAAACATAATCTAGTTCGTAATTTAAAAGTTTGAGGTCCATATCTAGAATAGCTTTTGCGTTACATGAGTTTGAGTGCAGAAGTGTAAGTTTGCTGTTAAAGGCTTGAAATATCCAGTCAACAGGGGTTAGTAGCCTCTGTTCAGGTCGGTCACCAAAGTGTTAATAAAGGGCGTAATATTATGTTTCAGCCCCTGTAAGAAGTACAAACAACACAGATAAAATAAATTGATTGGGTTGTTTACACACGGCCTTCTTGGTGCTTCAGCGACTGAAGGCACATTATATTACGAAAGCAGTATACACAATATTAAGGAACACTTAAAAACCATTGATTATTACACAACGAGAAGAAAAAAAAAGTAAAATTATGACCATGGTGGTACTATTGAAAGATATATTTACCTAAGGGCTGTGTTATCTTAACCAATCTGTTATTTCCTCCGATATTATGAGCTAGCATGTACTGGCAGTCTTTCCTTCAGTGTTATCAATGCTGACAGATTATTACTTTCCTTCACCATGTTGGCCTTACGTTTTCAAATCATCCAAACCTCCAAGAATTTTAAACTCATGGCCGGCCAAACACAAAGAACTGAGGGTGAAATGGGTGTTTCGTTTCAAGAAAATATACTCTGTGTAGATTCACTAATTTCTATTCGTTACTATGTAATACATACAGTTTCCAAAGCATTCAATAAATCCCATACGGTATACAATTATATTGAGGATGTATTATATTTTCACCTAGCTGTGCTAAATGTGTCTTACCTCCGTAGTATACTTTTACAGATAGTAGGTCATAATATTATGCAAGCCACCAATTTTTATGAAAAGCAGTTTTTTGTATATGATAAAATTAATTTCATACTTCCATAAATTAGCAAAATATCAGAATTTTAAGATATTTCTTTATTAATATCTTGTAAATGAAACATGATAAACCATTTCTGCTCATTTCATTGAAACATCATCATCATTTACATTTCCCCTTGTCCAGCTCCTTCAGTAATTATATTCAAGTCCAGTCAGCTCTTTCCAATTCTGTTCTTGACAGAGTCCATCAATGTTTCTCTGAGCATTTCCTCTTGATATCATTCGTTCTATCTTAGCCTGCAAGTTTTGTTTTGGGTATTCTTCCCTCCTCCACCACCATAACATGTCCAAATCATCAAAATTTATTCTTCTCCATCCTATCACTCATGTTTTTCTACCCCTATCTCTTTTCTAACCTCAACATTTCTTAATCTGTCTCTCCTTGTCTTCCCCACCAAACTCCTCAGGAACTTTATCTTACTGGCCTGAATTTTACTCTCATTTCTCGCTGTCAAAGTCCAAGTCTCTGATGCATACGTTGATATAGGGGTATAATACATTTTTACGATTTCTCTTTACATTTCATAGGAACTTCTCTCTTGCACACCAGGTTCCTTACATTCAGGTAGAAGGATTTCCAGCTTGCACCCTTCAGCTGATCCTACCCAACCTTGGATGTTATATTATTTCACTTCACAAATATTTGAGATATTCAACAACTTCAAGGATTTGTCCTCTATTACTAACAATTCCTTTACCTTCTCTTTCTTCTGTTGTCATTACCAATATTTTACGTCATCTGCAAAAGACAATATTTTCATATCTACTCCATATCTATCCTTTGTTTCCTTTAGAATTTCATCCATAACCATTATCATCACATTACTGCTTTACACTAATAGTAACAATTTTCACATATTTTAATGCCTGCAAATATTTTGAAAACATGACGAAATAAAACTTCAATTTCTTTAAATTCAATTAAATCCTGAACAATGATATATATATAATCTAATTACAAAAATCTGTACATTATGATGTTTTCAAAATAAACACCTAATTTCACCAAAACTGGGAAATCATTGCAAGCTAGTGTAATCTATGACCTCAGCTACCATGTCCAGCTAGTTTTATCTGAAACCATCAAGTTTAACAAGGGCATACTAGACACTGGAGTACACCGAATCTCTCTCGGGCATCCACGTCTGTGTTTTAATGAATTTCGTCAGGTAAACACCACGTGTGTCACTAGATATTTTTACTTGCTAACACAGTGCTGAATGAATTTCATTTCGAAGCTTCAAAAATCTAACTAAGTGTGCCGGATTTGAACTCAGATGTTTGTATCTAGAGACAGGCACACTAACACTCATCCATAGAGGCAGCTAGTGAATAGGTAAATACTGTGTACGGTTTAGGGTGCAAAATTTAATTAAGCAAAGCTGTACTTACTTGTTTTCTTCTATGAATATTTCATCCTTAATGTTGACAGCAGGCTATAAGTAAGAAATATGGAAAGTAAATGAACAAAAGTTTCTCAAAGAAGTAACATGAACAAAAATAGATAAATAAAGACAAAGCCAAAAATAAATGCCATGTGTGCAGGATAAAAATATCATTACTTTATCTTTCCATTTAAAAATATAAGAACTGGAAATGAACAAAAAATGTAATATACAACTAATTAGGAAAAGGGCCATACAATGGAGGATTGGCAAAATAAAATGGGCCCTGAAAATATGTACAAGAGACTGATGTGGGACTGACCCTTGTTAATGAACATTAATGGTATTAACGGTCTTAAAAGAAACTTGAAGATTATGGGCCGATTGCAGAAACAATGATTAGTTTAAAGCTTTAGACAATGTCTACCTAAACAACATCTAAGTCGAGCACGATCTTCCATTGCATTAACAATATTCAGCTGGTGTTTAGATAGACGTCATTTAAAGTTTCAATATTGGTTCGAAAATGGAAATTGAAGTATCTTCCATGCTACTCTTTGTTTGTCACAACCAATGAATTTTGTCAGTGTGTGAGCCAAACGTTAGTCAGCTGTCATCTTCCTACACATCACTCAAATATGGCTCAGCATGAGCATGACTTGCTCACAGATAAGAATGTCGTATTCAGTGGAAATAAAATCGCATAATATTTTCAACACTAAAGCGACACACCACCATATGAGGAAGGGTAGCTTTGTTTATAGTGTTGTTATACTTAGCGTAATCTCAATAGATTCTGCAAACGGAAGATGAAATTATAGTACTTTGTAACCAAATGAGTTGTACGGGCCATATAGGTATAGCAATATTTTCAAAACACACCACTGGCAGCCCTGAAGATTGTTTCCTGTTGTTCCATGTTTACATCAGGCAAATATTGGGGCTGCTTTATCCCCATGGCTCTTCCTTCCCAGTCCTTGCCTTTTCCTATCTCATAGTTGCCAAAAACTTACCATACCTAAATTAGCATGACCATAATCATTAAGAAAAACCACCCACACACACAACCTACTTTTAAGTGTCATTATTATGTGTGCATGCTTGGCAGTAAATGTAATATCTGAATCTGCCCCGGCTGATGCATGTGACAGCCCTCTGACAATCGGGAGAAGTTATTCTGATATGATATGGATGTAGTCGAAGTTACCCATAATTCCAGGGAAATTATCCCAAATATAATAAAATATATTGCTTGCCAAGAATTATAGTCAAGCTGACAGTTACTGGACTGCCCCTTGTATAATATGTTTCATGGCTTATAACCTCTGATTGTGATTCACTCCCAATTTTAGGTTAAACATTGTTATCGGCAGTTTAAATATGGCCGATGGAACATTGGTTTTAGACAGTGTCAAAGTGATTAATAACATCTTTGCAATGTGTCAACCATACTTAGACATTGTTTAACTGTAAACATCGACTAAATACAGTTTCTGCAATTGGCCCTACGTTTCCTAAAAACATTATGAGTAGCAAATAGAATTATTTTGTTACTGTTGTATGTAAATGTAAAGTATTCAATAATAATTTTATTTCCTTAATACCCGACTAAATCCTTTTACGGTTTTCGGAGATTCCAAGGTGCCAGAATTTAGTCCTGCAGGAGTACTTTTATGCCAGTAAATCTACCGACACGAGGCTGACATATTTGGGCACCTTCAAATACTACCAGACTGAGCCAGGATCGAACCTGCCAAGCTGGGGTCAGAAGGCCAGTGCCTCAACCGTCTGAGCCACTCAGCCCGGCTGTAAAGTATTCTGCTCATTATTGTCGATGGTATCTTTCTTAAAGGTGGTGACGAATGTATTTTTCACCTTGGTGATGATTATATTCACGAAGTTTGTGTTACAAGCCTTTCGTTTTTTTTTGCCGGGCTGAATGGCTCAGACAGTTGAAGTGCTGGCCTTCTGACCCCAACTTGGCAGGTTCAATCCTGGCTCAATCCGGTGGTATTTGAAGGGGCTCAAATACGTCAGCCTCATTTCGGTAGATTTACTGGCACGTAAAAAAACTCCTGCGGGAAAAAATTCCGGCACCTCGGTGTCTCCGAAAACCGTAAATGAGTAGTTAGTGGGACGTAAAGCAAATAAAATTATTATTATTATTATTATTACAAGCTTTTTTTAAAGCTATTTTACAGACGGTATTAGTATCTTTCTTATAATTATACTTAGAAAACAGAATAATTAAGATTGTATGTATCAAAGAGAAAAAGGAAGTTTTCTTATGAGAATTAGGGTGACAGCATTCCTGTTTTATGATATTAATTTTCTAAGTGGGCTTTCTATAGATATCATAATGAAGACAGTTGTGATTCCTGGTGATTTTAAGGTCTAAATAATTCAAAGATTTGTCAACTTTCGACTCTAATCTAAATTTAATGTATGGGTCTAAAGAGTTGAGAAAACCTGAAGTGTTTCTTTTGTCTGTTTTCTGTTGATCAATGATTGTGAATATACTATACACACATTTGTATCAGTGACAAATAACTTTGTATTTATTAATACTCTTGGTTTTTTCTAAGAGGTCTGTATAAATACCTGCAAGTATACCCAATGCTGGTGAACCAATAGGGAACCTGTTTTACGGAGATATGTAGTCACTGAAAATGTAAAAAATGTTCTGTAGGACAAAACTTAAGATTGTTATGTATTCTTCAATTTCTAACATACCAAGAGTACTAAATTTATTCAAATTTTCCCAAACTAAATCAATGGTGTTTTTCATAGGTATATTCGCATACATGTTCAATGGCACAGTCAACCTCCAAACTCTCAAAAAACGTCTTCCTTAATACCAATTTTATATTCTTGTTGAGCTGAATACCGGACCTGTGAAGATTACAAGATTATTTTGTGCATCTACAGAATGGTGGTGTTAATGAAACTATGTAATATAGAGAGAGACTTTCAAAAGGTGATTAAATGAAGAAGTTATATCATGTTCAAGATCATGCTTTCACGTCTCTGCACAGTATTTAAAATACAATTTACCGTTGGTCTTTATAGCTATTGTTGAGAGTGAAGGAGAATTTCCTGTTGTGTATGCTTATCAGGAACTCAAGGGAGACTTCATTAGTTAGTCGGAACATAGAAAAAATTATGAACTCTTCTCAGAAGAACCCTTAAGGTTTCACCTTACTTTTTCCTGCCTGCTGGCTCTTCAGAAGTGTGTGCGCATGTGTTTTGTATTCAGGAATCATTCAAGGCAAATATTTTCGCACTGCAAGATGTGTGGTTAAGGTTATTTTTAATATGTATAACTTTTGCTTTCTCAACGATTCATTTTTCTATATTCGTCCCTGTTTTTATCTCCTCGTAAGATGTGTATTGTTTAATGTAACACCTTGTGTAAAAAAATTGGGTTAAATGAAGAAGTTATATCATGTTCAAGATCATGCTTTCACGTCTCTGCACAATATTTAAAATGCAATTTACCGTTGGTCTTTATAGCTACTGTTGAGAGTGAAGGAGAATTTCCTGTTGTGTATGTTTATCAGGAACTCAAGGGAGACTTCATTAGTTAGTCGGAACATAGAAAAAATGATGAACTCTTCTCAGAAGAACTTTTAAGGTTTCACTTTGCTTTTTCCTACCTGCTGGCTCTTCAGAAATGTGTGCACGTATGTTTTGTATACAGGAATCATCCAAGGCGAATATTTTCGCACTGCAAGATGTGTGGTTAAGATTATTTTTAATATGTATAACTTTTGCTTTCTCAACGATTCATTTGTTTCTATATTCGTCCCTGTTTTTATCTCCTCGTAAGATGTGTATTGTTTAATGTAATGCCTTGTGTAATATAAATGTCTACATGCTAGCCTATTTCCCACATTTTGGCTGAAGATGACGCCAAACAGCATCGAAACTAGTTCCAAGTATTAATAAATATATGTTATAAATAAACTATAACATTTTTGTATTGAAAAGGTGGACCATTTTAAGTTTCCTATCTTCCATTCTCAGTTCAATACGGACAAAAATGAAATTCTTAGACTTAAATAATAATAATAATAATAATAATAATAATAATAATAATAATAATAATAATAATAATAATAATTGTACCGGGCGGTACACCTCCACGCCGCTAATTCTAACTTTGCGCCAGTTGAAACTCCTCTGCTGGAGGAAGTCTGAACTTTATCTACTGTGTTAATTTTCAAGTTTCTCAGAAGATGTCACTACTTGGAAATTTTGAAGTTTCTGAACTGGGTCGTTTTCGACGTAGTTTTGTTTTGCCTGTAGTAAGAAGTGTGAACATTCTCTTCTAGAGGACACTACTGAAGAACTACAATTGTGCACCTTGGTGCGAAGTGAAAGAACTATGTTTTTGGAGAAAATTTGAATTCATAAGTTTGTTCTTTGTTAAATTTCTTGCAGTCATGGTTTAAGTTGGCAATATTAACCCTTTCTTTCCCCTTGTTTTGAATTTAGCCAATCCCGAATTTCTCGAATTAATTTTCCACCAATAATGTGTTTCTTCTTCATCTTGTGTAGGGGTTTTCTTGGTTAACCAATAAAATTCTTGTGGGCGGGTGTTCTCATTCCTGAAACGCCTCGAACTTTCCGCGAGAGTATATAAACTGCTGATTTTAGGGTCTCTGCCCCACTTCAGTAACATCTTTCAGTGTGTAAAGTACGTAGCAGGGGGCGGGAAGCGCCTCATTCTTCGGGCAGCAGTTCATCCACAAGGTAATGGCCATTTAATAACTTCTTTTCTTGCTAGCTCAGCAGTTTAACTCTCGGGGCAGGTCCGAAGCCTTTTACCATGTAACTTCCCTTAAAATGTAAAAACACTTGGTATCTATTCTATCTTTTTAAATTACAAATCGGGATAGAGAGTGCTTAACCCTCTCGAGCTCCCACTCATATTGCCTTGAGGTGAACTTATTTTCACAACTTTTCTTCCTTAACGTAATGTAAATTGTTCCTTCTATAAGTCACCTCTTTAGTATGGGATTAGCCCTTGCATTAGCGGCCTAGAGCCAGATTAGGTTTTAAACAAAATGTATTAGGAGTGCAAGTATGCCTCCTCTCAAGTTGGTATCTTTGAGGCCATGTAATTTTCATGTTTCTTTACTTAATAGGCCTCAGTAGGTTGGGTATTTTACCCCTGTGTTTATGTCCTTAGAGGACAACTTGATGGTGGAGTTTGGTGTGGCCTTTGATAGGCTTAAATTTTAAGAGCGAGTTGCTCTTTCATGAAAAAGTGCGTTGTTGAATGCCTCGAGGAGGCTTTACCGTGTAAAGAGGAGCAAGTGCTCCTAGGCATGTTTGGGGTCTTCTGCCCCTTTGTTGACTTTTGTATATCGTAAGGTTGGGCTTATAGCTCAAGAATTGGGTGTCTGGCTCTAGGAGCCCAAATCCTGTAATCTCTGTAATTGTACCTTTTCGAATTGTGTTTCGGCTACTGTGTACCTGTTCAATTTGTTATTTCTTATTCTTGATTTTGAAAAGAAAATATAACCTTGTTAAATTTTACATTAACTTTAATTTTGTAGTTTGAGACCCGTTCACCCCCGCACCTTCTTTCACCTCTGCTGATCCACAGATACCTCGGAACAAGTGGTAGCAGAGCGTGGTTGAATGGGTCTCAATTTAGCCCCTTTTGACGGCTAAACATTGCCTTGATTACAACTCTAACTATTTTCTCAGTTGCTGGAATTTTTACTTTTTCCTTTTTCAAAATTGTTCTGTCATCATGCACGGCCCTCGCGATGTTCTCCATCTTAAATATTTGCGCAAGGAGGGGTTGATCTATGAGTTAACTATTAGAAATTTGCAATCTGGAGGCACGGTTGCGGTAGATACAAATAAGCTTAGAGAGTCCCTTGATTTGCCCATTTCCATCCCCACTTTGGGAGAGAAAGGAATTGACGACTCTCTTTCCACGATCACTGACAATACTACTGAGCTAGCATCTGTAGTTAGTTTTTTTGAAGAAAATGATCCTTCTCCTAATCAAATTAAACGTGTGCAAGCCAGGTTATTTCATTTTTCTAATAGAGTTAACGATCTGTTGTCTCTGAAGTTGAATGACGTTCAGAGGAAGGAAGCTAGTATGGTTCTTGAAAATCTTTCTGAACTGTCCAGTAAAGTTACATAATTGTTAACTGGGGAAGTTCCTCCCAAAACTGATCAACCCACCACGGTAAATGTAGGTAGTGAGGAAGAAACTCCTAAGGGAGAAGTCAATAGGAAAACCGTTGCAGCTCAAACAACCTCTGCCCCATTGGACAACGAGTCTGAACGCCGTACCTCGTTGAATAATGTACGTTCTGAATTAACTTCTTTGCCACTTAAACCTTTACCTACTATATCACCTGGGTTCAGCAGCTTGCCTCATCCATTAGCAATGTTGCTCAGATTCTGTTAATACCACCAGCGAAGTAATTTCATTTTTAAGGTTTTTAGTTGAGTTTCAGGACCATGCTCTTGTTTTTTCTCTTTCCCCATGTCAGATTTTGCAAATCATCTATCCCTATGCAATTGGTATTCTCTCAGACAAAATAGTAAGAGCCATTGCCGAGCAATCATCTGTTGAAGACTTCCACGCCCACTTGCTAGCTAACTTCATTCCGGCTAGGGCCAGGTCTTCACTTATTCAGAAGTACTATTATCGTGTACAGCGCTTGGATGAAAACTTGGCAGATTTCATCCAAGATATTAAGTTCTATACTAGGGTGTTTGCTCTTCACTTTCCTGAGGATCAGATTGTACAAGCTATTGTGGAAGGTATTTCACCATCTTATAGGTCATACTTGTGTTTCGCGGCGTGCCCGCAAACCTTCTCGGAACTTGAAGCATTGGCCGTCTCAGCGGAAGGAGTTAGATACGCCGATTCCTTGCGTGTCGTGAAAGAACCCCCTCCTTCTTTTAGTAATCCTTGGCCTCCACCTCGCCGACCAGTCACACCTCGTAAATGTTATGCTTGCGGGTCGTCTGACCATCTTCGCAATAAATGTCCATTGATCAAACCTAGTAGGGCAAATAATGGAGCTGGTTCATCACAAGGCTGTTTTAATTGTGGGGCTTTCTCACATATCGCCAAGAATTGCCCAAATTCAAATAGCACCCCCTCCTGCTCAACTTCTGGTGCAACTTCCACCAATGTCACTAATAATAAGTGACTAGCGGCTTCGGCTGAGTCGACTAATTCTGCTTCCCAAGGCTCAGCCCCTGGTAAAAAGGTTCAAAATTCAGGGAAAATTCAGTCTTCAAATTCATTTTTTGAATGCCCCAAAGAATGTCTTAGGATTGCGGCGGATGCCCCTGCACCTGTGCCTTTTCTCAAAATTGAGTTAAATAATGAGCCTATAACAGCCCTATTAGATTCAGGCAGTGTTTGTTCTATTATTTCGGCCGAATGGTATTCAAAATTGATATCTGTTTGTAAGTTTCCTGACTATTGTTCGTCTTCGGTCCAATATGTTTCGGCTAATTCTTCTCCATTAGAAATTTTAGGCTCTTTAAATGTCAAAATTCGTATTTTTAAATTTACATGGTAAGTTAAATTGTTTGTGGCCAAGCATTTGTCTTGCCCCATTATATTGGGAGCTGACTTCATTTCTCACTCCGGTCTAGTGCTCGACCTTCAGAGTAGGTCGTGCACTTTCAAATTTGCGTCTAATTGTAAAATCCCATTACTGAAGTGTAATTCTGTATCATGTTCCTCTATTTCGCCTACCCAGGATGAGATGTTGTTAGACCTTAGACATCTACCTGAGGAGCAGGCTGATAGTATTCGTAAGTTGTGTCAGTCGTTTCCAGAAGTGTTCTCTGATACTCTTGGTGTTACTGACCTTATTGAATACAAAATTGAGGTCACGGATTCGATTCCGGTCCGTTTTCCACCTTATAGGCTATCTCCACCTAAAATGAAGGCTCTGAAAGAAATCATCGATCAGATGTTGAAGGATGGTATTATTAGGCCCTCTAAGTCGGCGTATTCTTCGCCTATTTTTCTAGTCCCGAAACCCCAAGGTGGCTTCAGGCCTGTCATTGATTATAGGGCTCTCAATCGGAAGGTGGTGTTACAATCTGTGCCCCTTCCTGATCTTCATTCTTGTTTTTCATGGTTTCGTAAGGCCAAGTTCTTTACTATCTTGGACCTGAATCAGGCTTATAATCAAATTCCCCTTGCCGAAGAGTCTAAACATCTTACAGCGTTTGCCACGGATTGGAATTTGTATGAATACAACCGCGTGCCTTTCGGGCTCCCCACGGGAGCGGCTGTACTCACTAGACTGCTAGATAGGGTCTTCTCCGACATCAAATTTGAGTACTTGTATCACTACCTGGATGATGTCGTCGTATTTTCGGAGACTTTTGAAGAACATCTAGATCATATGCGAGAAGTTCTCAATCACCTTCGTAAGGCTGGATTAACTGTTAAGTTGTCCAAGGTTGCCTTCGCTAAGCCCTCCATGTCATTCCTAGAGCATATTGTGTCACCTGATGGTGTTGCGGTCGATCATTCTAGAACACAGGCCATCCGTGATTTTAAACCTCCCAAGGACATCAAAGGTGTCGCCAGGTTCATTGCTATGGTGAATTTCTTCAGGAAGTTTATTCCTAACTTCGCGAATAGAGCGGCGCACTTGAACCTTCTTCGTAGGAAAGGCATCAAATTTGAGTGGGGACCTTCTCAACAAGCCGCTTTTGAAGATCTTAAATTAGCTCTCTGTAATGCCCCTGTCCTTGCTATGCCTGATTTCTCGAAGAAATTCATCGTCCAAACCGACGCGTCATCGTCGGCGGTAGCTGCAGTCCTTCTTCAAGAGACTGAACTAGGGAGGCGACCCATCGCCTATGCATCTAGGACTCTATCGGCTCAAGAAGCCAAGTATTCCATCTATGAGCTCGAAGGTTTGGCAGTCTTATTTGCCTCAGAAAAGTTCCGTCTCTATCTGGAACATGTCAAATTCAACCTGGAGACAGATAATCAAGCCTTGAGCTGGGTCTTAGGTAGACCGCGTCGTACT
Organism: Anabrus simplex; assembly: GCF_040414725.1. Taxonomy (NCBI): domain Eukaryota; kingdom Metazoa; phylum Arthropoda; class Insecta; order Orthoptera; family Tettigoniidae; genus Anabrus; species Anabrus simplex. Next base: position 74,822,803 of record NC_090274.1, read on the forward strand.
GGTCGTATAGCCCGTTGGGCCATCCGAATTTCTGCCTTCCAATTTGAGGTTAGGCATTTCAGAGGCACTGAAAATGTCGTTGCAGACGGACTCAGCCGTATGTTTTCCAGCGATGTCGAGACCCATGAACCGGTCGATAGTTCATCACCTCCCGAGTCCATACTATCTGAGGTTAATGCCATCTTAACAGATGCTCCCATGCTCTTTAGGGACATTGAGAAATATCAACGTGAAGATCCGACGCTGGCTCCGATAATGGAAACCCTTTCTTCTGGGGAACATGTTGTCCCTTATGTACTGAGGAATGGTGTTCTATGTTGCCCGTCGAGGCATGATAAGATGATGAAGGTTGTCGTTCCAGCTGTTCTTGTACCTATGATCTTCAAGTACTATCATGAGACCCCATTAGGGGGGCATCTTGGAATCTTTAAAACTCGTGAAAAGATTCGTGAAAGGTTCATCTGGAAGGGTATGGATGGTGAAATCTGTGAACTAGTAAAGGCTTGTAAATCTTGTTTGCTTAGTAAACCCACCGTGTCCACCAAGGTAGGCCTTTTGTCTTCTCATCAAGCGTCGCGCCCTATGGAACGCCTGTATATTGATTATGTAGGACCCTTCCCCCAGTCGAAGGGAAATGCCAACAAGTTCATCTTGGTATGTGTAGATGGTTTTACCAGATTTTCCTGGTTATTTCCGACTAAGCTGGCTACCGCTCAGTCCACCATTACTTGCCTAAATTCAATTTTTGCTTCTTTTGGTCCGTGTCAATATATTGTGTCTGATAATGCTAAGGCTTTCACATCTAATCTTTTCCGTAAATTCTGTTTTGACCTGTCCATCTCTCATGTGACAACTTCTGCTTATTATACGCAACCATCTTTGGCTGAACGGGTTAATCGTAATCTCAGGTCCGCGCTTATTGCCTATCATCATGAAGATCATTCTAGGTGGGACACGTCCCTGCATTGGTTAGCTTTTGCTTTGAATTCGGCGGTTCATGAATCTCATAAGTTTACTCCAGCTTCTTTGATGTTCACGTTCGTTCCCAACACGCCGCTCTATAACCTCTGGTCTCTGACTGACATTCTACCCGAGACAATAGATCCAGATAATATTAAAGATCTTTGGAAGAAGGCTAAAGCCAATCTTAAGGTGTCTCATGAAAAGGTTACGGAAAGATATGATCGTGGACGGAGACCCACCAATTTGAAGGTAGGTGACCAGGTGATGGTCAAGAATTATGTTCCCGCGGGCAACCTTGCCCCCAGATTTCATGGGCCGTGTATCATTCTGGATTTCCTTACTCCCGTTACCTTATTGTTAAGCAATCCAGCCACCGAGAGGATATTTAGGGTTCACCTGTCACAGGTGAAACCGGTGTAATTTCTGTGTTAACTTGCGTTATATAATTTTGAAAGAAATAGGAAGGTTATATTTTTCTTGAGGGGTTTCACTTTTAAGGCCTTCTGCCCTTGGAATCTGTTTCCTTGTGTGTAATTATTTATTGTAAACCTCCCCCGATCAGTTGAACTGCCATCCTGTCCTTACCATGGCCATTACCACGCTCCCGTCTCCTGCTAACATAACACACAGTGGCTTTCAAGTTAAATAAATTTCTCCACGCCGCTGACCCCTCAACCTCGCCACAATGTATGTGCCTTCAAAAAAATCATTCTGGTCAAAAAAAATTCTGCCGCCGAGCTTTAATGTTTCAGTGCCCCCGCAGCAGCGCGGCGCCGTACCGCTCCTGAGGCAGGGTACGGGCCCGCCCTTCTCCAGTGAGGCCAACCTGTGTACGGCGAGCCGGAGTCCTCCTCCCGGCCAAGGCTGACGTGCGGCGCACAACCTGTCACTGGCCCGCGACCTGCATGTTCGCCGCGGGCGCGGCATGCTTCAACTCCACTACTCCTCTCATAGTGCGGGCGAGCGATATCTCAGGGTACTTGAGGAGTCCGAGCGGCCTCCTCTGAACTCAAGCAGCGGCGACTGGTCTGGCCGTCAAACATATCAATGTTTTAAGTACATATCCAGCTATATGAACATTCCAGTTCAACATTACTACCTTTTTTTTTTGGATTTTACTGCAATATCTGGTGGACTTAGAAAATTTTCTTCTCTTTCAAGAATTTAAAGTTTTTCCTTCTGAATTCAACTTCTACAAACAAAAAGACATTACATCAGCATTAACTATAAAGAATTTTGAAACTGGATCAAACCAAAAATAGAAAATTTTTATAAATGCTTCTGCAATTAATCTCCATATCAACATCATAACTTGGACCTTGTTATCAAACAAATTTCATGTGTCACCCCTGGAGGGACTTTTGGGGGGGAGGTCTGTACCGGGCGGTACACCTCCATGCCGCTAATTCAACTTTGCGCCAGTTGAAACTCCTCTGCTGGAGGAAGTCTGAACTTTATCTACTGTGTTAATTTTCAAGTTTCTCAGAAGATGTCACTACTTGGAAATTTTGAAGTTTCTGAACTGGGTCGTTTTCGACGTAGTTTTGTTTTGCCTGTAGTAAGAAGTGTGAACATTCTCTTCTAGAGGACACTACTGAAGAACTACAATTGTGCACCCTGGTGCGAAGTGAAAGAACTATGTTTTTGGAGAAAATTTGAATTCATAAGTTTGTTCTTTGTTAAATTTCTTGCAGTCATGGTTTAAGTTGGCAATATTAACCCTTTCTTTCCCCTTGTTTTGAATTTAGCCAATCCCGAATTTCTCGAATTAATTTTCCACCAATAATGTGTTTCTTCTTCATCTTGTGTAGGGGTTTTCTTGGTTAACCAATAAAATTCTTGTGGGAGGGTGTTCTCATTCCTGAAACGCCTCGAACTTTCCGCGAGAGTATATAAACTGCTGATTTTAGGGTCTCTGCCCCACTTCAGTAACATCTTTCAGTGTGTAAAGTACGTAGCAGGGGGCGGGAAGCGCCTCATTCTTCGGGCAGCAGTTCATCCACAAGGTAATGGCCATTTAATAACTTCTTTTCTTGCTAGCTCAGCAGTTTAACTCTCGGGGCAGGTCCGAAGCCTTTTACCATGTAACTTCCCTTAAAATGTAAAAACACTTGGTATCTATTCTATCTTTTTAAATTACAAATCGGGATAGAGAGTGCTTAGCCCTCTCGAGCTCCCACTCATATTGCCTTGAGGTGAACTTATTTTCACAACTTTTCTTCCTTAACGTAATGTAAATTGTTCCTTCTATAAGTCACCTCTTTAGTATGGGATTAGCCCTTGCATTAGCGGCCTAGAGCCAGATTAGGTTTTAAACAAAATGTATTAGGAGTGCAAGTATGCCTCCTCTCAAGTTGGTATCTTTGAGGCCATGTAATTTTCATGTTTCTTTACTTAATAGGCCTCAGTAGGTTGGGTATTTTACCCCTGTGTTTATGTCCTTAGAGGACAACTTGATGGTGGAGTTTGGTGTGGCCTTTGATAGGCTTAAATTTTAAGAGCGAGTTGCTCTTTCTTGAAAAAGTGCGTTGTTGAATGCCTCAAGGAGGCTTTACCGTGTAAAGAGGAGCAAGTGCTCCTAGGCCCCTTTGTTGACTTCTGTATATCGTAAGGTTGGGCTTATAGCTCAAGAATTGGGTGTCTGGCTCTAGGAGCCCAAATCCTGTAATCTCTGTAATTGTACCTTTTCGAATTGTGTTTCGGCTACTGTGTACCTGTTCAATTTGTTATTTCTTATTCTTGATTTTGAAAAGAAAATATAACCTTGTTAAATTTTACCTTAACTTTAATTTCGTAGTTTGAGACCCGTTCACCCCCGCACCTTCTTTCACCTCTGCTGTTCCAGAGATACCTCGGAACAATAATAATAATAATAATAATAATAATAATAATAATATTAATAATAATAATAATGTTATTTGTTTTACGTCACACTAACGACTCTTTTACGGTTTTCGGAGTAGCCGAGGTGCCGGAATTCAGTCCTGCAGGAGTTCTTTTACGTGCCAGTAAATCTACCGACACGAGGCTGACGTATTTGAGCACCTTCAAATACCACCGAACTGAGCCAGGATCGAACCTGCCAAGTTGGAGTTAGAAGGCCAGCGCCTTAACCGTCTGAGCCACTCAGCCCAGCCATACATGTTTGTTCCTGAATTTTTAAGTGTTGGCTAAAAACATTGCTAGATTACTCTACAAAAAAAAATGTCATTAATAATAGTTTTTTTCAATTCAGGTGTCTATAGAATGAATGCAATCACTGCCGGGCAAGTTATATAGGTCCAACATGTAAGAATTTTAATACCTGCTACTGAGAACATGTCAGTGCAAAAAGATGCAATAAATTCTCTACCATGAGTGAACACACGTAAGAATTCAATCAGTCCTATACATCCACTCAAAATGACATGAACACAATGAAGATCTTACAGAAAAGCAAATTACTCAATATCAAGCAAGAAATCCATATTCACTTAGATCAAAGATTTAATACAGCCTCCAACCTCAATGAAATTTCAGAAAGTCAATGTCTTATACTACAAAATTTTTACAATAAGTTTGATTTATTGTCATCACCATATTACATGCCTGCTGACATTATCCCTCCCATCCCGCAATCCCCTCTGCCAATTACATTGCTCACACTCACACAAGTACGAGCATATTACTGAATTAATGTCAATTTAGCCAGTGTACATACGTCAAATGACACAAACACTGAGCTACTGAAAGTGAGTTTTATGTATGTTTCTGTCTATATGGTTCTACCCATACATTTTGCTTCCCTCATTTTCATATTCAACTAAGTATTTTCTTTTGTTTCCTTCTAGATTTTGTGTCTTGCAACATAACCTGATGGAATATAATTTTCTACTCAACTGTCTGACTGGCATTAAAATTAATTTAATCTAAGTTTGTGAACTTTAACATTCTAGACGTTTTTATATAAGGTGGAAGAACAATTTTAAGGAATTTACTGTGAATATTTTAAGGAACAGAAGAAACTTTTCATTATAATTGTCATTTTCTACATAAACTGATCAAAGTCAGACTCATTCTGAATTCACCACACTACATCAAGGGGCTATTTCATCTAATGATATTTTAGCACTCGGCTATTTTATGTTTAAAATATATCATATGGATGTAAATTCTACTCATGGTTTGCAATTTTCAATTCGTTAATTTTAAGTTATTTCTAGACAACTGAAGATGGCCTAATGAGGCCGAAACTTGTACTGTTGTTTTATCATGTTTTTACAATTCTGAATTGTGAATGAACTTTTGTATTGACTAGGCAGATATTTATACTTGTTTTTTCAAATAATATAACCAAAGTATTGGCAAAAGGCAAAGACCATGAAGGGCATGAAAATGGAAGACAACCTAAGTATTGCAAACCTAATAAAAATTGAGTCAGAAAAGTATAGGAATTCAGAAAAGGAGACTGGATAGGAAAGATGAAAGTGGGGAGCCTAACACAAGTGGAATTAATGCCAGACTCAGACAGTGGGACCATATTTGCCAACCTACACTCCAAAGCTGAGAGCCTCTAGGGCCTTTATGACAGGTAGGGGATTCTACTGCCCCCACACTCTCACATGTAGAGCACCACTAGTCCACCTTGTACTTTCCCATTACAGCAAACACTCCAGGGTCCCCCTGGTAGGAAATATACCATTTCAAGTATTACCTAAAAATCATATTAAATCTGTGTATAAACTTTGAAGAAATGTAATTACATAGAAGTTCATATAACAGATTCTACTGTAATTAATGTAGTTATGTTAATGAAGAATTGTAAATGTAAGTTGCACACTTATCCATTTCGCATTTTACACCCTAAATCAGTTACTGAAAAAAGCACATACCTCCTCGAGACTCAGATCAGCAATTGCAGCATGGGGATCTCCCTTAATCTTAACTTGATTGTCTGAGATTTGGACAGCCTTTTCCTCCTACAAGGAAACAAAAGGAAAAGATATCAGGAGGTAGTTATACATTACAGCAGCAAAAGATACACCTCTATCGTCATGCAACAGACCCTGGGAGGAATACCGAAACAAGCTTATTATTTAAAGTTAAAAACTTCATTATTGTTCCGTATTGAATAGAGAAATAAGATGTACAATATTATAGGTTAGGATCCACCTTTCAATACTCCGTAATAAGATGGTAAAAAGAAGTTACAACCTGTTTAATGGGACCGGTTTCAACACATTTTAAGTGTCATCATCAGCCAATTTACGAAGATCTTAAAACAACTAGCACATTGAATACAGGCAAAAAATTAACATTGTATCATAACGTAGCAATTCAGTAAATGTTCAAAACACAATAATCACAGTCAAGAGAGTAAACAGAACATCACTATCTTGCGCCGAAAACAAATATAGCTGAAGTTCATAAGCAGGTCAAATATTCGCTTATGTAAAGTCGTTGCTAGGCAGGTCTTGTAGGCATTTGTTTCTCCGGCCGAAGAGCAAAAGGTCTTCATTCACGTCACCTTTTGCTCTTCGGCCGGAGAAACAAATGCCTACAAGACCTGCCTAGCAACGACTTTACATAAGCGAATATTTGACCTGCTTATGAACTTCAGCTATATTTGTTTTCGGCGCAAGATAGTGATGTTCTGTTTACTCTCTTGACTGTGATTATTGTGTTTTGAACATTTACTGAATTGCTACGTTATGATACAATGTTAATTTTTTGCCTGTATTCAATGTGCTAGTTGTTTTAAGATCTTCGTAAATTGGCTGATGATGACACTTAAAATGTGTTGAAACCGGTCCCATTAAACAGGTTGTAACTACTTTTTACCATCTTATTACGGAGTATTGAAAGGTGGATCCTATCCTATAATATTGTACATCTTACAAGCTTATTAGTCTGATATAATTTGCTAATGGTTTGTGCAACTGAATTATTGCTTCAAAAATTAAATCTTACCATTTCTAGATAACAAAATATGACACTGAAAGGAATATTAGGATGATAACCTAACATAATCATATCATGATAGGAAGACCTGCTTTAATACAGACACCTCTTTATAAATTTAGATTTAAATAAATTATTGGCCCAAAACTCTCAAAGAAATTGCTTTTCTTCACATGTCTGAAGTCAAAACCATTATAGTATATTTCATATATGCATGTGCAAATTTTATGTAGCAAAGTTAACACAATAAGTAAGCCACAGTTCGCAGAAACTTCACGCTTCCATCTCAACCATTCACAACACGTTACTGAGATATCTACCACTGTAGCCCTAGTGGTCATGATAACAGTTGGCACAGGGAACCTAGCTACACATCAAAGTAACTAGGAAGAAAAATAAGAAAACTATACAAGCTCTTTTTTTTTTTTTTTTTTTTTTTTCAAATGAGGGGTCGCTGTTTAAATCTGTTCACCTATTTTCACACAATCTCAATCACTTAAAAATGGCTTATATAACATTTTGCTAATTTAAAACTACACAAGGTCTATAGGGTTTGAATGAGTTGGAATCAAAAGAAACCCATCCAGGACCCAGTGAGTGACCATCAATGCATAATGAGGTAACAATATCCCATTATTCTTCAGAATTCATCACACTGTATATCTGCATGATGCTAGGATCATAGAGCAGAGTTTGTGCAGAAATGGTGCTTGAGATTCTTGACCACCCACTCCATGGACCTGATATGTCACCATGCGATATTCATTAGCTAGAGCCTCTCAAGATATTTCTGAATAACAAATGCTTCCATACTGAAGAAAAACTAGAAACTGTGGCTCTTGAACAGCAATGCCCTTCTTCCCTTTGGATGGCATTCACCACTTGGTAAGGCAGTGAGATGCATGTCAGAATTGATGATGATGATGATGTTTGTTGTTAGGTCATCGGCCCCAAATGGCAAGAGGTGAACAACACAAAATTTAAAACTTCAACATTTATCCACTGAGTAGAATCTAAAACAAATGAAGGTGAAAAATTGATATTGAAACGAAAACAATGAGTGGATCGAATTCAAGAAGCCTCATAATGGTACTAATCACTAGGAGGTAGAACAATGGTGATCTTTCAATAGTGGTACTAATCACAGGTAACGTAGACTCATGGTGTTTCCCTAAAGGTGGTACTAATCACAGGAAATGTAGACCTATCATATGTTGCACACAATGGCATCACCCACAGGTAACACAAACCCATGGTATTTAGCACATACAGGTACTACTCACAAGCAATGCAGGCCCATGGTTCTCTGCACATAATAGGACTAATCATGGGTGCCGGTATTCCCATGGTGTCCCTCACTAAGTATACTCATGGTGTTGCTCACATAGTGCTACTAATCATAGGCAATGTAGACCCACACATTATGGTAACAACCACATGCAATACAAAATGGTGATATTCATCACATAATGGAATTACTCTCAGGTAACACACCCCATGGTTTTTGCACATAGTGCTACTTACCACGGGCACCAGCCAAACCCATGGTTTTTCTCACATAGTGGTACTATTCACAGGCAACATGCACCCATGGTGTTTCTCGTAAGGTTATAATACTTTTAGATATCGCAGATCTAGTCTGAACCCAGGGGAACTGCCACTTTCCAGCACAGCATTACAGCGTATGTACATTAGTTTGCGCAGCCGAATGCCCGCTTCCGCGCTACAGTGGAGTACACACGATCGTAGACTATACTAACCACAGAACCGTGACGTTCCTCACATAAAGGCGCTACTGATTGGTAACGCAGATCAATGGTGTTCTTCATGTGGTGGTACTAACTGCAATTAACATCAACCCATGATGTTCCTCATGTAACAGTAATACACACAAGTAGTTCCATGCTTCTTATAACAGGCAGGGGATACCGCGGACGTATTCTTCGTCTGCATCCTCCACCCATAGGAAGTTGCGTGTTTGGTCCATGAGAACTATTTTATTTTGCTCAAACCCTTTGGCAAGCTCATTAGGACCCACTTATCCACCACATGAGAGTATCACCTCTCCCCCTGCTATGCCAGCACAGTAGCTTTGTGACATGTCAGAATTTGCAGAATAACTCTTTCTTACAGAATGATAAGCATTTTTATTCCTTAATAAATCCTTATTTCTGCTTCCTTTATAACTTTGTTGTATTAGCCAGTATTAATACACAGGTTTCAGTTTATCATATCTCATACCAACTTAACAAATAACCAAAAAATTGCACTAGTTCCTCAAAAGCAATTCACGATTGTTCCACTAATTCTGACTCAACAAGATTTCTCAGGATAAAATCAATCTGTAACTTGTTTGCAATGGCCAATTACAGGTGCTGTTTAGTGATTAGAAGTTTAAGGTCTGCATTCATGTTAAAGTTTAAAATGATCAGGAGTAAGACTGACATAAAAAAATGAATCACTATATTTTTTACTTTTTTCCTTTCCTTTGTTTATATGCTTCTTTCTTATCCCACATCAACATAGAAGAAGTTCGAAGGTCTCCTCTGAATATGTGACCTGCTGATGGTGGGAACCAGACTTGTACGGAATCCAAGAATAGATGGACGTAACAGAACGAGGAAAACATGAGAGCCTGTTATTATGAGGATGTCAAGTTTGTTCTTGTTTCATCTTCCAGTTCCTCCTTCTCGCCACACTGACCTGCCACTTTATTTTTCCAAATATGTGTTTCTACCCCAGCTCCTAACTTCCTCTACTTCAGTGTTCATGACACTGCTCAGTATTTTAAAAATGACAAGCAGAATAGTGAACATTTTACACAACACTGTACCATTTTTTCTGGATCTCTTCTGCAACACCATGATATTAGACTGGGAACTTCCTGTACAACCTGCCATTTTGAACAAGTCATTGGAATAAGCCAAAACGCTCCCTGCATTTTCAATCAACTCGATCCGTCCATGTCATTTAATACCTTTCACTTTTAATGACTCAAGACTATTATTATTATTTACTTTCTTTTTTGTTTTACAACACAAAAGGTCTTGATAACAATGTTAGGATAGGAAAGAGCTAAAAGTATGAAGGATGTGACCATGTGCACCGACTGTTCTAATTGCACCACGTTGGGCGACCAAATAATTGCACCGGTTGCTTGTCTCCTCCAACTGATGCACAAATAGGAGCCTAATAAATGTGACTAACGCTTTGCCCCGCTGCATCTTCCTCTGTCCTTACCCCACAGATGACAGCCATTTAAATATGCCATCATTAACTATCATGCACCCATGCAATTATATTATGCGATGTATATCTGCAGCTTTACCTTTCTTCTTTGACCCGACAGAATAAAACTTCTTCCGCCAACATATATTTTGGTTAGGACGAATATCTCGTTTCCACATTTCACTATTAGTGTCAAATAATTTTCTAATTCACTGCATAACATCTCTTAGGGATCAATATTATGTTCAAAAAAAAAATTTTTTAACGTGTGATCGACTTAGGAACTGCATCTCCTCTTTTCTAGTTTACCAGCATATCCATTTCTTCTTAAATGTAATTAAGTTTTTTTTAAAATAATCAACTCTCAAGTCCATCCAATTACAATCTTGCAATAATTCGACTTAAACTAGTTTTCTATAATAATGAAATAAAATAATAATTATTTAAATCCTTGACTTCTAGTTTTATTCATGATCATAATGTATCTCAGGATGAATTAGACTATTATATTATTAAAATGTTCAATTACATACGTTGCATTCTCATTTAAAAATATATTTAATATATAGTTCTTTATTGAAATCCAATTATCATCTCATGGTGTACTTATTGAATAGAGATATTAAAATGAGGAAAAATTAGTTAAAATATTTATCAATCATTGTTGTCTATCAACGTTGTTAAAATATTAAGAATGCTTATTTATGACTTCCACAAGTCATTAATTTTATCTTATTTTCTCAAACTTCACTCATAACTTAAGCAGAATAAGTAAGTTCCATTTATCATAGCTTCCAATGGCTATTCTATAATATACTAATAAATTAAAAAAAAAAAAATAATCAATTAGTTTTATCTGTCATCGGACAAATATATCCATAATATTTCCTGAAAAACCTGTAGGACTCGCCTAACTTAGCATAATCACGTTCATAATCAGCTCATACACCTAATAGTGTCAAACTCTCATTTAAATACAGTCACCTGATCACAAAATTTCCAGGGAAAATTGTAGATGATAATGATTTATTTGTTAATGGCAGTAATTCAAATTATGAAGATGCTTTCTCCCACAAATCATATCTTCCACATTAACCAACAAGGTCTTAAGACAACATGCGAAATTCTCCTAGAAAATACCAAGTTTAAACTCCAGTTTCAATTATTTGGAAATAAACTTTTGATGATCGTACACCGATAATAGTTTGCGAATTCAATAACCATATATCACCATATGTATATTACATTAACCCAAACATCATACGTTACTACGTAAATCACGCCGAAGTTACGACAACTATAACCTATAGTCAGCATTATGTTGAGTAAATACCATCAATTATCCAAAAATACATATCTTTCATTATATTCATATAATAAACATCATGCCTCCACATAAATCGTATTAACAAATATATACATCATAATATTCATGAGTATAATCTCATTATTCCGTCGTATATTCTCTCAATTACACATATAAATATCAATCATTCCTCTCTTAGCAGTGTAATGTTTCAATATTCCACTACCATATCATAATGCTTTATGGGTTTGATTATTATTCAAATACCAGCAATAATTCTTTACCTGTGAATGAAATACATGTATTAATGCATCAAGCTCATATCTACTTACATTTGTTGACGATTTGATTTTGAATCAAGTTTTACTGTCCTAGAAAACGATCAATGTACATTTCGCATTGCACTTCGATTGAATCACGTTATGAATAACACATTACTTTAGTAATAAGTTGAAGAATTATTTTCAAAGCTCTCCACAAATGAAAATAATTATCATTACAAATGAACGTTAATTTACGTAATTGAAGATTACCTAAATCCATGGCTTTAAACAATTATATAAATTCTTTCGTGAAGATACTGCACATTGTAATCAGTTCTCGAAGATTTAACTGAAAACCTTACTATAATCACATTACAAAACATCAACATACTACATCTCCAGTAAAATATGGAATAATTTAAATGTATAAAATCACATGGAACTTAGCTTATTTCTTCCCGTGTTACTGGACTGGGTTGATTAACATCTTGATCCTCCGTGGTTCATCGGCTCCAGGTCATGGCTGTGTCATCTCCGGGCAGTGGTTTCCAGCCTCGGGTTTGCAGAATCAGCTGATTGGTATCCGCCAGATGCCAATCCCATTTTCTCAGCTTACCCGCTCATCATAATGCCGTTACACACATGTGATAAAAACATATTTAAGAACATCATTAGTTCCACTGCTCAATTATACAATGAATTATCTTGTATTTAATATCTATTTCCTAGCAGATTATTCTTCTGAAAATAATAATATCTCCAGTTATGTTATTTATATAGTTCTTTAATAATCTCCAGTTTAACGAAAATCTACTTCAAATTGGCGAAGACTAATTTCTTTTCTAAGTAGTCCTTGATAACTTCCAATTTGATCTACGGTTTCCGTCAGTTTTATCTCTTCTTCTCCCCTTAGTTTTTACGCTCGATAATCTTGATATTTATTCGAGAATTGGAGTAATATCTTTATGTTATTAACTGTTCCTTCAATCAATCATTAAATCTCCTCTCATAACCAGATTCTTCCTTCTTTACGTTTTGGACCTCGCATGTCACTTCGTTCATATGCTCATCGTATAATGTGATTGTTCACTTAGCCGGTTTAACCATTTAAAAGATTCTGCATTTTTCTTAATCACAGCCGCATGGATACTATAGGTCTGAACGTCTTATTTCTTGATCATGGCTTATTTGATTCGTTATGTCTGTATTTCTCTCGACATATTCACGGCCTATTTAGTTCTGTATGTCTGTATTCAATATAATAAATTTTTCTACTATGTAATCCTTGTTATTTTATCGCAATGCATGGCAAAAGTTGGTGTTGTAACATCTCGTTTTGACGTAATCAGGGTAATGAAATGGTACACATAGCATTAAGGAACAACCAGCATTTGTCTAGTGTGAAAATTGGATGATGATGATGATGATACTGACGATCCTTGTTGTTTCAAGGGGCCTAACTTGTAGGTCATCGGCCAAAGTAAAAATTTGAAACCATGGAAAACCTTCCTTCAGATCTGGTGACAGTTGGGTTCAAACCCACCTTATACCGAATGAAAGCGGACAGCTAAGTGACCGAAACTGCATAGGCAAACACATGATTGATGCCTATTACGCATATCAAATAAAGATTACAGACTCTTCTAACTTCTGTAACTGCTTTGAACCAATTCTACATTCTGTTATCAATTCTGATAATGGTTTCAATGTCAACATTAATATGAATGGTTGCCTGCAGTATCATACCCTTCATCCTGCAATTCCCTAGCATGGTTGCACTTTTCTTTCTAGGTACTCTGTCATTTTCCTATTATAGAGGCATAACTGTCTTTCTATATCATGGCAATTTTCTTCATACTCTGTTTTACACTGCAAATTATCATCTTGCCTGGTATACAAATGAATGAAATACACTACTCGCAAACTTCCCTACTCCCTGGCAATAGCAATCATGCTATTCCTGTAAGACTATGCAAAAAATTCATTTCTACATTCTCAATATAGCCTCTTTTGCATTTATTTATCATCCTATTCAATTCTTCAAGTTTAACTTCACGGTCATCAATGTTCTCTGCCAAACAGGCAGCAAGAAGAAAAGTGACCTGATTTAAGTTATCCAAGTACACAGCTGTAGTGATTCTAGGAGCCTTTAACCCTATGAACACCAACCAAAATCCACTTAACACCTAAATTAATACTTACAGTATAAAATTCCTATTAATAGGGATTACTGAAGTTTTGCTAGTAACTGTCAAGTATATTATGTACTCCTATTATAGTTTAATAAAACAAACATACTTATAGACTAGTAAGTAAGAAGTAATGATGCACTTTTCATACACGTTTGAAATTAAGAAGTTTCAAAATGAAAGTAAATTTATAACTTCAAAATTATTCTCATGTGTAACAGATACACAACACTGTATGTATATCTATCCCTTAAGTTTAGTTTCCTGGTGCAGAGTTGGAGATGAGGCAAGGTGAAATTACATGCATTGTTTTTATGGCCGGTAGCCACTCCAGACACCAACTCCATTTGAGGAACTAATGAATATGGAAGTTGATGGTTGTGAATGATTGAATGGGTATGGAGGTGGAAAGAATCAACTGTGGTCTATGAATTAAAACTGTCACACCACCTGCCTGGAAAGGAAAGTGGAAAACTAACAGGAAACTCTATTTGCAGGAGAGCCGCAGGTGGGATTCGAACCCTCTCGCCTCCTGAATTCAGAGCTCTGATCCATAGCCATAATGTATTAACATGCACACGCATTCCACTCAGTATAGATATATAATTTTACATTTAACAAATATAATGAATTTTTTATTCAGTTGCCTCAATTACCAGCTGTTTCATAAAGTAACTAGCAAATATCACCATCACGTATCCACTTTTAGCTGAATGGAAATACATAATTCCTCCCCATTTTACTTTCTCCCATACTCATCTTCCAATATATTTCAGTCTGGGCATTATTAAAAAATCTACAATGAACCAAAATATGCAGAGTTATAAAACTGTAACCTATGCTGGCCCTGTGTTGTAGAGGTAGCATGCATGAATCCTACCCGGAGGCCCCATGTTTGATTCCCGGCCAGGTCAGGCATTTTTACGTGTATCTGTGGGCTGGTTTGAGGTTCAGTCAGACTACATGATTACAACTGAGGAGCTATCTGATGGTGACATAACGGCCTCAGTCTAGAAAGACAAGAATAACGCCCAAGAGGATTTGTTGTGCTGACCACATGAGACCTCATAGTCTGCAGGCCTTTGGACTGAGCAGCGGTAGCTATTGGGACTATTCTGCCAGCAGGGCAGGGGGAGCAAACTCTAACTTCAAAGTTATAAACTTCATCGTTGGTTCTGTATTGAAATAAGATTACACATAAAATAAATACAAATTTTTTTTAATCCACCCTCTCAATACTTACCAATCATGCGATGTTTACAAAAACATTATAAAGTGCTATTACAAGGTACTAATTTCGGTCCTATAAGGACCATCATCAGCCTAGCCAAGATACATAAGTATAAACCATAGTCCTAAAACAGAGTTGTGCAGTGAGATGAAAGATGAAAGAATGCACTGGAAATGTGGTGGAATGTTATACATATAAAATGGTAATATATGAACTGTTGTAAAAGTAGCAAAGTTATGTTGAACAGTGACAAATAAAATCTTTTGATATATGTCTCGTAAAATTACAATATTAATCAACAATTATCTCAAGATAGAATAAGAAAAGCTCTAGTTGATGAATAGTCCAAGGTTGCACATTTAAAAATGGGGTTATGTCTGATTATAAACCAAGTCCAATGTTTCTATTAAGTTCTAGAAGATATGAATTCAACATTGGCAGAGAGGGAATTAGTTGTCCAAATCCACAACAGAGGTTAAATGTTGACCAAGCTGTTGGACATATCTTGTGATAAATTGAAATCTTGCTGTGTTACAAAGGAGCAATCCCAATTCAATAGGAACCAAATGAACCTTGCGCAATGTGAAGCAAGCTTGCCAGTTTGAGAGCAACTAACAAAGTTTCTGGAGTAAGGAACGAAATAACATTTTAACATTCACAGCTGACATTGTATACTCACAGTGACAGTTTAGTTCATAGTCAAGAACTTCCAAGTTTTCTGCTTCAATGAAGTTGAGAAGTAGAAAGAAACTCATCAGGGACATGAGGTTGCTGGAATTGATAAGGCAGGAGCCCATCTAACTGAAGAGAGCATTTTATAGATAAAATGTAGTTAAATAAAAAGTTCTCTCCTTCTTTAGAGGAATGTACTTGATGATAATCCACTTACAAAATTGCAGGTTTCTTGTCTATCTGCAGGCCATGCTGACTCACATTTGACAAACACAGGTTCCTCCATACTTTTCAACCTGTAAAATACAAGCCATATAGATATTAAAACAAGCCCAACATACAAATTATAAATCACTTTAGACTATTGTATTAAATATTAATCATTCAAATCATATTCCCATGGATATGTCCTTAACAAATTCACAGGTGGTCATTATTGTGTTAAGGGGAAATAGCAACTTACTGTAATTCTAGTCGGAAGAAGAAAAGGAGGAGTTCCTACCTTTCAAAGAATGAAGCCATTTACCGTACAAAAGAAATGGGGCGACGAAAGATGATGATGGATCTATGCCTACATATCTTTTATCACTTTTGTGCAATCCATGCACAACACACTCCAGCTGATCAGAGTTATCAGAGCTAGACAATACGGCCCTATTTATTTTGAGATGTGTAACTACAGCTTCTTCATTTATTTATTTCTCATTAAGCTCAGACACACAGGTGAAGTTGCCAGACTAACTTTGTAATGTTTCTGTCTTGTATTACCCACTGCATACTCACTGGTCGGCCATATGTATGTCTCAACTGAGCCTGCTACACTCAATCCCTAGTTTTCCTGATATCAACCTGAAGTACTGACATACACTAGTATTACCAAGATCGAAATATTTCCTGTCTTCTGTCACACTGAATTTTCTGCCTGGTGAGAAAAAAAGATGTCAATGGCTAGTGGGAAATTTTCTTGAAACCTTGAGTAATGTTCCACATTGTGTTTGTGCCTCTAAATATTGTTGTAGTACATTTATACATTACATTAAATTTGTAAATACCCTTCAAAATGCCTTTGAAAAATCCGTAGACAATTTCCAGGTGCGAAAGTAACATCAAAACGTTACGTGCATCAGCTTGTTTACAAGTGGCATAGTACTGGTTCCATAAACAATAAGAAAAAGAAGCGAAGGAGAACAGCTCTCACACGGGAGAGGTTAGAAGATATACAGATATATAATTTTTGAGATTTCTTGGGATGTCCCAACACTTGATAAGAGAGAAATACATGTAGACTTAATACAAGTTTTCTGCCGGATGCTTGTAAAGGGAAACATGAAAACCAGGTTATTGCCTCACGACTGGGTGTCACACCGAGGACAAAATTGTAAGGAGCAAAAAGGGAAAAAAGTTTTGAACCCACAATTGGTCCACAAGTACAAAATATTTCTGGGGGGGGTATAATAATAATAATAAAGATATGTGCATTTACCATGCAACCTGTTCCATACCAACCAGAAAGTACTGGAAGCATGTGTTATTTTTCAAATCTTCTGGATATGGCATTACTTGATGCATACACCTGTACCTGAAACACACTTGTAAGTCTTTACTGAGAAGATATTTCATGGTCAGTATAAATAAGGGATTGGTAAATGAATCCAGTACTAGTCCAGGATCTGCTGGCATGGGCCTGCACATGCTTCATGACTGTGGGTTATGTGACTGTGTGACATCATTGGAAGTTTTGGATTGACATTAATGATGAAGAACTTGAAGGGACATATATAGCAACAGCTATGTCAAAAAACTCCTGATCTGGTACTGTTGACTGTTCTGACACAACACAATGTGATCAAGGTAGATTGGATTAAAACTTTCCTAAGTAGTTCATAAAAAAGAGATTAAGAATCCAACATAACTTGGCTCAGACGACGTGACAAAAACATGACGGAATATGAGGTATGTCCTGCCAGTGACAAAACCATTGGATTGATTTTATTAGGTTGGGCCAGTGACAAAACCATTGGTTAGCCTTGGTTAGGTTCAGGTAGTGACAAATCCATTGGCCTGGAGGTTAGGGCCACAAAGCAGCCAACAGCCCTCCGGCATCCCTTGGGGGGAGGGGTATTTGGTAGTGACAAGATCATTGTAATCGACCGAAAACCAATCATACTGACAGATTAGATTGTAATCCACCAAAAACCATTGATAGTCTAATATGGGTGACAGTATTCCAAATTGACAGACTATTGTCAAAGCACACTTTTCATGGCAAAGATTTAATGCAATAAACATTAAAATTAAACAAATTATTGGTCTATCAAGGCTCTGTCTGGTAGATTCATCAGGAATGATGAACCAACAACTTGCATAGATAGCATGCAGCAATCAGTAAGAGAGAGACTATGAAATTTTAATTAGCACCATTCTTAAAAGAAAAGAAATATTTCAACACTTCTGGTTGCAGAAAACTTTGCTTTTTACTGCATAGCATTTCACCCTCTGTTCGTAGGAGTATGCAAAAATATGAGGACACTACTGTAAAAAATAGGAAGTTGCTCACAATTTTTTTCTAAGGTTTAGTTTTGGTGGACTGTTTATAGAACGAGTACAGAACATCATTGAAGACTGAAATGTATTTTGACAAGCACAGTATCTTGTCAGACATGAACCAAGTATTGCAGTTAGTCTTGCTCAAACAGGCAAGCAGACAGAATGTTAAACTAAGGATCATGAAAGGTGTACTATATGGAATAGACACCTTTTGTGATAAACACTTTACTATGTTGTCTATGTTACTGTCTTACTGATAATGTACTAGGTATCTGCATATATATGACTTTTAATTATCAAACTGCCAAGTAACATGTCAGCTGAGTAGAGAAGTTAGTGGCGAGATCTCCATATATTTCATAACTTGAAGCCGTCTTCCCTGTTGATGTTATTTGGGTGCAACTGTATCTATATGCCTTCCCTCAGAAATCAAGCACAGAAGTCTTTTACAGGTGCAATACATGGAGACCTGTACTCAAGAACTACATGCTTAACTCCAACATGACACAGCACAACACACTCGAGAAATTGTCGACAGGCGGTGGTGAATCAGTAATTTCCCTCCCAACCACCACAGCACAGCGCGACGATCCCTCAGTTGAGTTACTGGAAGGGGGGCATGGATAGTATGGTTGTGATTTCACATTCTTTAGAAGAATTCCTTCGCCCACTGTCAGAGACTGACCTTCATATGCCCTGAAGTAGACCAATGTAATCTGGTGCAAAACTCAGCTTTGTTAAATATATACGTGGCAGTAATCAAGTTAGCATATTTGTTTATTCCTATTTTAGTTTCTTTCCACACAAAACCTGCTACTACACAGTTAGGTTCCACAAATATGACGTCATACATGCACCGGTGCATTCTGGTGTTGTTCCATGAATCCTTCCCAGTTCCATTACCAGTTGCTGGGCCAGCAGATGATGCAGCAGACCCCTCTCACACCCCCCGAAAACCTGCTACACAATAACAAGCGCCTGCATGTTGTTTGCTTGAAAGTAAAGTACCAGTGATCTACATACTTGTGTAAAGGGTGCAGGCCTAATGATGGAATTCACCAGGGGCCTTTATCATAAAATAGCAAACTTAGGGAGACTCCATAAAAATGGAGTAAAGAAGAACCCCTCAAGTGACTCAAGAGTGAAGTTAACAAGTTGTGGCAAAAACCTTTTGTGTAAATTGCTATATATATTTTCAGATCAGTACAGTACTATAACTTATGTACAAAGGGTAATAAATAGTACAGTTATGAAGCCTGCAGTGATATGTGTACACGTTATTTCATAAAGCTGTGATAATACATATATTAGGTTATTTTTCAACGTAGCCTCCATAACCATTTAGGCACTTGTCGATTCGTGGGATGAGTTTGAATATTCCCTCCTGGTAAAAATCCTGCCCTTGCAGGTTCAGCCACATTGTCACAAAGTGTTTCACCTCCTCGTCTGAGGTGATTTGTCGGTCTCCTAGGCGATTTTCTTGTTGTCCTGAATCAGCTCCTCAAAGAGCTGTGTTCAAATCTGTTGATGCTGTGTTGGATCCTCGTCGGTGACCTTTACACTCCCAGCCGAAAAATTTTGACACCATTCTACAACATGATGACATGACATTACAGTCTCTCCCTAAACCTCTAGCTGCCGGTGAATGCCAGCCGCAGTTACATGTTTCGCCCGGAGAAATCAAATAACTGAGCAGATTTCTTTGAGAGAACAGTTTTCCAAATGAGTCGCCATTTGCGTTTACCTGCAACTAGCTCTGTAGGTGGCGGGTGGCTGAAACTCTGCACAGTTGCCAACCACAAGTATTAGAATTACCGCAAGCTACTAATTTCTCTACAACAGATGAAACTCCCGGAATATAGGCCTTGTAAAATTAGTCTTTGATCATTCCTCGTACATGGCATATATATTAAATCATTAGCTATTAAATTATGTTCCTTTTCATAAATGTTTATAAAACACAAAGTGTAATCATATTACATATAGTACATATTTGATAAATACAAAATTAAAATTCATTGTTTCTTCCTTCAGTTTATTTGGGAGATAAATCACTGCTTCAGTATAAATCTCCTTATTCCTTCCAGTTTTTAATAAAATGATATACCGTTCTGTAGGTGTAAAACTCGCTATTATTTTTTTCAGAATTTATATTAAGAGCCTGCAACTCCAGTACAATATCCGCGACATCACACAAAAAAAGACTGCCTCTTCGAGGGTTAACAATACAGTTGAATTCCCCTCAACCTGTACCCCGACAGTGCAACAAAGTACAGTCATAAAAACTACGAGGCATTCATTTGATATCATTCTTAAAATGGTCATGTGGCATGAAAGCTACGTTTATCGCAAAATGAAAATAAAATAATCCTGATAAATACATAACTCGCCGAGCTCGATAGCTGCAGTCGCTTAATTGCGGCCAGTATCCAGTATTCGGGAGATAGTAGGTTCGAACCCCACTGTTGGCAGCCCTGAAAATGGTTTTCCGTGGTTTCCCATTTTCACACCAGGCAAATGCTGGGGCTGTACCTTAATTAAGGCCACGGCCGCTTCCTTCCCACTCCTAGCCCTTTCCTGTCCCTTCGTCGCCGTAAGACCTATCTGTGTCGGTGCAACGTAAAACAACTAGCAAAAAAAAAACCATAACTCCGCGGTTTCATTCCGGAGTGATTTTTTCCAGACAGGTTACCTGTACGGTACTCTCAGAAAATATTTACGGACGCCCAGTTCAACATAGAAACCTCCCTTTGTTTTTCCTCCAGAAGAATAGGATAAACGAAATATTATTTAAACATGCCTCTAAAATGTTCCATGTTATACTAGTACTTAAGAAGTACGAAACTCGGATTTTAAACTTGAGTCATTAGCTCATTTCCATATAACAGTCTATGTCAGTGACACACTAAGTTCTGAAAATAATGCGCGAGTGGAAATGTTACAAGATTAACTTCTACTTCTCTACAAGCTACGCGATGTTGGGGGTGATTTCTAAATACAAATAAATGAATTTCAAAATTATTACTAAGCTGAATTACATCTGATCATCGGTATACTAATTCCATGCTACATTCTAACCTACTTATACACTCCTTGTCCGGAACGATGTGATACATAGAATCCAACCTACCTCCGATCAGGAAAAAGCAAATTCTCAGCGTGATGTATCGGTACTAGAAGCTCATCTCCAATGTTTACGGAGTAGAGCAGTACACCACCGTCAGACTAACACGAATCCTGTGCCTAACCGTTGCCTGCAAGATATACAAGTGTGCGCTAGTTCTGAGCATAAAAACCGTCCCCAACCAGGTTCGTAGTACCGCCGCCCGATGTCTCGACATCGTGCTATAGTTTTTATGTGCTGTAGTTTATTAAGTCCGCCTCTGTGGTGTAGTGGTTAGCGTGATTAGCTGCCACCCCCGGAGGCCCGGGTTCGATTTCCGGCTCTGCCACGAAATTTGAAAAGTGGTATGAGGGCTGGAACGGGGTCCACTCAGCCTCGGGAGGTCATCTGAGTAGAGGTGGGTTCGATTCCCATCAGCCATCCTGGAAGTGGTTTTCCGTGGTTTCCCTCTTCTCCTCCAGGCGAATGCCGGGATGGTACCTAACATAAGGCCACGGCCGCTTCCTTCCCTCTTCCTTGCCTATCCCTTCCAATCTTCCCATCCCTCCACAAGGCCCCTGTTCAGCATAGCAGGCGAGGCCGCCTGGGCGAGGTACTGGTCATTCTCCTCAGTTTCATCCCCGACCAAGAGTCTGAAGCTCCAGGACACTGCCCTTGAGGCGGTAGAGGTGGGATCCCTCGCTGTGTCCGAGAGAAAAAGCCGACCCTGGAGGGTAAACAGATGATGATGATGATGTAGTGTATTAACATATGGAGAAAAAGTGTTTTTAATACGTTTACTTACTGTTGGTGTTCAAATGAATATGGTATATCGTACTGTAAGTCCAATTCGTCAAAAAAAAAAAAAGAGAGAACAATTGGAGTTTTCAATAATTTCCAACCGATCCAGTTTTAAAGGAGAAGTGGGTAATTGCTACATCCGGTTGGGGGGGGGGGGGGGGGGAATTAGGTTCGCTTTGGTCGCCTGGGACGTCATCCAGAGTCTGTAATTTACATTTTAAATATTGAGACATCAGATTATGGGTTACAGATTCATTAGATCACTTCACTGCCTCCGACTACCGCATCAAAAGACTCGAATTAGGCCTATGTTGGCTTTTCGAATCGAAAAACTAGAATAACACCCCTCATTAAAGATCCCCCTCTGGATGGGGGCGGTAGAATAGCACCCACGGTATCCCCAGCCTACCGTAACAGGCGACTAAACGATGCCCCCGGGGCTCTGGACTTTGGAGCGTGGGTTAGTGACCACGGGACCCTTAGCTGAGTCCTGGCATTGCTTCCACTTGTGCTAGGTTCCTCACTTTCATATATCCTATCAGACTTCTGTTGGTCAACTCTTGTTTTTTCCGACCCCCACGGTATTAGGTTCCCCAGGCCTAGGGATCCTTTCATTTTCACGTGGTCCTTGTCTTCCTTTGGCCGATATCTTCATTTTTTGAAGTGTCGGATCCGTTCATTTTTTTCCTCAGATTAGTGTTATATAGAGGACGGTTGCCTAGTTGTACTTCCCCTTAAAACAATAATCACCACCATCTCATTAAAGAAAACCTACATTACGAAGCCATGAGTTTGACATGCGTGGAGGAAACGTTAGGATCCCTTATCATAGATGAGAAGGCTGTCAAGCCCAGAGTACACTATAATCGTAATCCTGATCAGCAACAGTTTTGGAAATAGGCCTACTTGATGAGACGCTCGAAGGTAAGCTAACTAATCAATTCGCGATTATTCTGTTTTTTTTTTCAGATGTACTATTTTTAATAGGCCTAAAATATGTGGAAGTTTATTTGCTATTGGTTTTACGTCGCACCGACACAGATAATTCTTATGGCGACGATGGGACAGGAAAGTTCTTGGAGTGGGAAGGAAGCGGTCGTGAGGTACAGCCCCAGCATTTAACTGGTGTGAAAATGGAAAACCACGGAAAACCATCTTCAGGGCTGCCGACAGTAGGATTCGAACGCACTATCTCTCGAATGCAAGCTCACAGCTACGCGCTCCTAACCGCACGGCCAACTCGCCCGGTAGTTTTATATTATCTTAGATGCTATTGATATTAAGAATGACACCATGCCCTTTCAGAAAAACCTGCCCCTCTGTAGTTGTCTTCCTTGGCCATGATATGTGGTTATCATGTTCGAGTTGCGGAAGAAAATTCCAACTGTGAATCATGCTTGGGACAGATATCCTCGGCCACTACTGACCGTCCATTGATGTGCCTCACTGGGATGAAACATCGTGGAGCATTACGCTACCCCTCAAAAGAAATTGTTTACTTCCTGAAAAATATGCTGAACTTTACGCGTCACTCATTACGTTATCTCGGAAGTATGAATTTAGTTTTAAAACTTCACGTTTTTGTTGTTCCAAAGTTCATTGGAGCATCCAAATGTGACGAGTGTGATCAGAGAGCACTGACTCTGACTGTAACTCTCATTATAAAACTTTTAAAACCAATACTCCACTTGACAATTACAGCTCATACAATTACAGATGCTCATGACTTGGAAAAGAACTTCAGGACTAAGCCTTTAAGTTGGAAGATCTTAAAAATGTGAGTGATACGAGCAGTGATCATGGTGTCATTTTTAATGTATTACTTTTATTAATTATCGCACTTGACTGGGTACGGCCATAGTGCACCGCTTCCCGCTTCCTGCTTTCTCGCGGTGGGCGAGCGGGAAAGAAAAGATAGTGAAAACTGATTCGGGCGGCCATAGTGCACCCGCCTACCTGCGTTAACCAGCTCAAACCGCTTCTACCCGCTTTACCAGGAAATAATTTTTATTTCTTTTCCCCGCTTGAACCGCTTTACCGCCCAACACGCCCGGTCAGTCTGCTGTTTATCTTCCGACTGCGCACGTTGTTCTCACTCTTGTTTTTATAAAATTGAAGCGGATAAAGACATTTTAATCTCCAAAGTATTTATGAAAAGTGTAATTTGGGACAAAAGGTTGCAAGCCCATGCCTACGTTGTTCACAATGCATGGAAGGAAAGAGCTGCTGAAATGGGTGTTGAAGACGGTAAGTGAGAAATAGACA
Source organism: Anabrus simplex (assembly GCF_040414725.1). Taxonomy (NCBI): domain Eukaryota; kingdom Metazoa; phylum Arthropoda; class Insecta; order Orthoptera; family Tettigoniidae; genus Anabrus; species Anabrus simplex. The sequence goes on from NC_090274.1 coordinate 74,847,311, forward strand.
GTACTTTTATTATTATTTTATATATATGTATATATATATAATTCGCTGGGGCCATCAAGGACCACGTTAAGTCTTGTTGCATTTGACATTGAACTTGGCCTTCTTTAGAGCCCAAATTTCCCTCATTCTTTGTGAGTGGGCCTGCTTACGCTCCTCTGTCCAAGGGGCACCGTGTCTTCTCTTCGGTTGCTCGTCTCGGTTTAGCCCGTTCGTCAATATTTTCTTGCGGAAGAGCTCTCTGTTAAGGGCGTCTTCAGCTGAGATATGTAGCATTTGCAGGTCTTCTTTGGTATTTCTAAACCAGGGAATTGTAGTTTTGGGGTTTGAATCAAAAAAGTGTAAGATTTCTTTAGTTAACTTTCTTCCATCCATTCTTTTCAGATGACCGTAAAATCGTGCCCGTCTTTTCCTGATTGTGTCGGTAATTTTCTCTATTTTGCTGTAGACTTCCTTGTTGGATCTCTTCTGATGGATTCCATTTCTGTACTTTGATCCCAAGATTCCTCTCACAATTTTGCGTTCTCTTTTCTCCAGTTCTTCAAGGAGTCCTTTGTTGGCATTTAGAGACAGGGTTTCGGCTGCATATAGAACTACTGGCTTCAGAACTGTTTCATAGTGACGTATCTTGGTGTTTTGGGAAAGGCATTTTTTGTTGTAGATTGTGCGGGATGTTTGGTAGGCTATTTCCAGTTTGCGTACTCGCTCCTGAAGTGCTTCTTTGTCCAGTCCATTTTTCATGATGATCTCACCCAGGTATTTGAATTTGTCTACTCGGGTGATGTCCCCATATTTTGTATGGAGTTTTGGTGGAGCCTCTTTGATGTTAGTCATTACTTCTGTTTCCTCAAACGATATCTCAAACCAGTTTGTTCGGCAATTTCCTTTAAAATTTCAACTTGAGCTCTAGCGGTTTCTATGTCGTTTGAGAGAACAGCAATATCATCGGCAAATGCTAAGCAGTCTGTTGCGATCCCCCTGGGTTTTGTTCCTATTCTCAATGGACTGTAGTTGGTTTCCTGTAATCTCACCCGCCAGGTTCTGATGATCTTTTCAAGAACACAGTTGAAGAGTATCGGGGATAGCCCATCACCTTGTCGGACTCCTGTTATGATGTCAAGGGAATGCGAGAGACATCCGTGGAACTTCACCTTGGATTTTGTATCGGTCAGGGTGGCTCTAATTGAAGCCAGAAGTTTCAAATCAACTCCAAATTCATTTAAGATGTTTAGCAGGACTTCCCGGTCGATGGAGTCGTACGCTTTCTTAAAGTCTACAAAGACAGACACATACTGCTTGGACCTTAGTGTACAATATCTGATGATCGTTTTGAGATTTTGGATCTGTTCAGCTGTTGAGCGACCTTTTCTGAACCCTCCTTGGTATTCACCTATTTGATGCTCGACTTGTGCTTCCAAACGCTCCAGGATGGCAAGTGATAGAATTTTGTAAGTCACGGGTAGCAAAGATATGCCTCTGTAGATGTTGATGTTCTTCATGCTGCCTTTTTTGTGTAATGGATGGATCAAAGCTATTTTCCAATATTCGGGTAGGGTCTCCTTGTTCCAAATTTCTTCTATTTGCTTTTGCAAGATATCAAGTGATTCCTCTGGGGCATATTTCCATAGTTCTGCTACTACTGAGTCTTCCCCCGGCGCTTTGTTATTTTTGAGGCGGGCAACATGGCGCTTGATCTCATCTCTGTCGGGTGGTCTGGAATCTGGGTACCTGAGTAAGGGTACCTTGGTCTCAATGGCGCTGTGCTGTTTAGAGCAATTAAGTAAATTCTTGAAGTAATCTGCTAGAATGCTGCAATTTTCTTCATTTGACGTCGCCAGTGTGCCGTCCTTTCGCTCAAAGCATAGAGATGGTGGTTTATAGCCAGTGAGTTTGCGTTTGAAGGCTCTGTAGTACTCTCTGCTTTCATTCTTCCTAAAGTTTTGTTGTATCTTTTCAATGAGAGATTTTTCGTATTTACGTTTCTCAGTTCTGAACACCATAGCTGCTTGGGCACGTTGGGTTTTGTAGGTTTCCCAATCATTTTCTGATTTCGTAGAGTAGTACTGTTTCCACGCATTGAGTCTTTCTTGGAGGACTGTTCGCAGGCACTATTCCACCAGGCATGCTTTTTGCTTCTCTTGATTTCTGCAACATCTTTGGCGGCCTCAACAAGGAGACTTTTGCGTTGTTGAGCCTTCTCCTGGAACACCTCGACCCTTTGAAGAAGTTTATCATTGTCGAAGCGTGTGATCTGTTTGGTTGTCTTCCTTGTGTTTGCGGGAATTAGTTTGAATTTGATAAGAGACATATAATGATCTGAGGCCACATTGATGCCTTTCTTTACCTTGACATTATAATCTCAGGGCTGTTTCTCCTGGAGATTGCAACATGATCAATTTGGAACTCTCCGAGAGCTTGGACGGGAGAACGCCAAGTCATTTCTGGGTAGATGGCGAAAGTGGGTCGACATGACCTGCAGGTTGTGAATTTCGCAAATGGACACCAGTCTTTTGCCGTTTGGATTGGTTCTTTTGTGAGCACGGTAATTTCCTATAACTTTCTTGTACTTCTGTTCACGATCTAGTTGGGCATTGAAGTCACCCAAAAGAAGCTTGACATGGTGTTTGGGGATTTTGTTTAATTTTTCATCCAGTAGGTCCCAGAAATTATCAACGTCTGGATCAGACTTGTTCTTATAGTTTGTAGGAGCATGTGCGTTAACTAGGGCGTAGGTTTTGTTTGCGCATTTAATTGTGAGTATAGACAATCTGTCATTCACAGGTTCGAAATTTGCAACCGATTTAAGGATCTTGGTTCTAACAGCAAACGCGGTTCCAAGCATCACAGCTCCATTGAGGATTCCTCTTTGCGCTTTGCTCTTGAAAAATCGGTAGCCTTCAGATTCAAAAATCTCTTCATCTGGGTACCTTGTTTCCTGTAGGGCCATTATGGATATCTGATTTTCGTGAAGAGCGTTGGTAAGGTTTTTCAGCTTGCCAGTTTGTGTAAGTGAATTTATGTTGAAATTTGCTAGAAAGGTTTTAGATTTTGGCCGGAGTTTTTGACCCTTGGGGGTACGCCGAGACGCTCCTACTCGTCTCTTGCATGATGTCGAGTCTCCCCCAGAATCCGAACGAGACTCGTGCGCCGTGGTGTTCACGACGAGAGATTTATCCGAAGATTTACCTCCTGGGGTATGTTTCTTGAAATGTTGTGCCATCATGCTTTTTGACTTGACTTTGCTTTGGACGGGTACCCATCCTTTTACAACTAGGGTTGTTTAGCCCTAGAGGTTGCCTCAAGATGTTTTCTGGCTTCTGGTCATTTACCAGTCTTCGCCGTAACCCTGGCAAGGGACCAGTTTTTTTTTCACGGTGGTATTTTATTTCCCTATTACCCTCTGACTCTGCTGGCGGCAGAGCCTGCGAGCTTCCCCAATTCCAATGGGACGCGCCCGATGGAGGTAACCGGTAAATCCCCACACGGGATTATTATTATTATTATTATTATTATTGTTACGGAGTATCCCGTGGTAGTTAGAGGTGAAAGAAGGTGCGGGTGTGAACGGGTCTCAAGCTACGAAATTAGAGTTCATGTAAAATTTAACAAGGTTATATTTTCTTTATAAAATCAAAAAAATAACAAGCATGGCAGGTACAGAGTAGCAAGGCAACTATTCGAGAATGTACAATTACAGAGTTACCGGATGGGCTCCGAGAGCCAAACCCACAATACTTGAACAAGTAGCCCAATTCTACAATATACAGGAATCCAACAAAGGGGCAGAAGACCCCAATCATGCCCAGGAGCACTTGCTCCAAAGTTACACAGTAAAGCCTGCTCGAGGCACACAGAAATCAAATTTCAAAAGAGCAATACGCTCTCAATGTTCTGGCCTATAAAAGACCACACCAAAATTGACTTTCAAGCTGTCCTCTAAGGACATAAACACAGGGGTAAGATACCCAACCTACTGAGGCCTATTAAATGAGAAAAGATTAATTACATGGCCTCTAAAATACCAATTTGAGAGGAGGCGAACTGCACTCCTAATGCATTTGTTTAAAAACCTAATTTGGCTCTAGGCCACTAATGCAAGGGCTAATCCCATACTACCGAGGTGACTTTAGAAAAGAACAATTTACATTACATTAAGGAAGAATCGGTTGTGAGAAATAAGTTCACCTCAACACAATATGAGTGGGAGCTCGAGAGGGTTAAGCACTCTCTATCCCAATATGTAGCTTAAAGGATAGAATAAATACAAGGTATCTTTACATTTTAGGGAAAGTTACATGGTGGAAACGCTTCGGATCCGCCCCGAGAGCTAAACTGCTGAGCTAGCAAGAAAATAAGTTATTATACGGCCATTACCTTATTGTTGAACTGCTGCCCGAAGAAAGAGGCGCTTCCCGCCCCCTGCTAAGTACTTTACACACTGAAAGATGGAACAGAAGTGGCCCAGAGACCCCAAAATCAGCAGTTTATATACTCTCGCGGAAAGTTCGAGGCGTTTCAGGGAAGAAAACACCCGCCCACAATCACTTTATTGGCTAGGGTACAGCAACATATCCCCTTTGGAGAAGATACACCTGATTGGTTAGAAATTAATTTTAAAAATTCGAGATTGGCTAAATGCAAAACAAGGGGAAAGAAAGGGGTATACAGCCAACTTAAACAATAACAGAAAGAAATTTAACAAGAAACAAACTTTTGAAATAAAAATTTCTCCAAAAACAGTTCTTTCACTTCGCACTAGGGTGCACTATTGTTGATCTTCAGTAGTGTCTTCTAGAAGAGAAAGTTCACACTTCTTACAATAGGGAAACAAAAATGCGTCGAAAACGACCCAGTTCAGAAACTACAACATTTCCCTGTAGTGACATCTTCTGAGAAACTTGAAAATTAATACCGTAGATAAAGTTCAGACTTCCTCCAGCAGAGGAGTTAAAATTGGCGCAAATTTTAAATAAGCGGCGTGGAGGTGTACCGCCCGGTACAGACCTCCCCCCCCCCCCCAAAAGTTCCTCCAAGGGGTAACACAGAAGAACATAAACTTTTGTTTGAAAATAAGGTCCACGTTATGATGTTGATATGGAGATTAATTGCAGAAGCATTTATAAAAAATTTCTAAATTTGGTTTGATCCAGTTTCAAAATACTTGTTGTAACCGTTGAATTAATGTCTTTAAGTTTGTAGGAATTGAATTCAGACGAAAATCTTTTAATACTTGAAAGTGAAGAAAAATTTTCAAAGTCCACCAAATATTGCAGTAGAATTCCCAAGTGTAGTAATTGCTGATAGTAAATGTCCATGTAGTTGATTAAATTGGATGGCCAGACCGGCCGCTGCAGCTTGTGTTCAGAGGAGGCCGCTCGGACCCCTCAAGCACCCTGAGATACCGCTCGCCCGCACTATGAGAGGAGTAGTGGTGTAGAAGAACGCCGCGCCCGCGGTGAACATATACAGGCTGCGGGTCAGTAGCAGGTCGTGCGCCGCACATCAGCCTTGGCCGGGAGGAGGGCTCCGGCTCGCCGTGCACATGTCGTCCTCGCTGGAGGAGAGGGGGCCCTTCCTCTATCCCAGTCGCGGCACGGCGCCACGCGGCTGCGGGGGCACTGAAACATTAAAGCTAGGCGGCAGAATTTGTTGGACCATCATCATTTTTTGAGGGCACAGGCCTTGTGGAGAGGTTGAGGGGCCAGCGGCGTGCAGATATCCATGGCATTTAATAAGCCACTGTGTAGAGTGGAGCAGGAGACGGGAGCGTGGTAATGGCCGTGGCAAGGACAGGATGGCAGTTTAACGGTTCGGGGCAGGTTTTACAAAAATGCTTACATATAAAACAAAATATTATAGAAGGGGCAGAAAGCCTTAAAAGTGAAACTCAAAAAAAATATAACCTTCATATTCCTTTCAAGATTATATGAAGCAAGTTAGCACAGAAATTATACAGGTTTCACCTGCGACAGGTGAACCCTAAATATCCTCTCGGTGGCTGGATTGCTTAATAACAACGTAACCGGTGTAAGGAAATTGAGAATTATGCACGGCCCATGAAATCTGGGGGCAAGCTTGCCCGCGGGAACAAAATTCTTGGCCATCACTTGGTCGCCTACCTTCAAATTGGTGGGTCTCCGTCCACGATCATATCTTTCCCTAACCTTTTCATGAGACACTTTAAGATTGGCTTTAGCCTTCTTCCAAAGATCTTTAATGTTGTCTGGGTCTATTGTCTCAGGTAGAATGTCACTCAGAGACCAGAGGTTAGAGAGCGGCGTGTTGGGAATGAACTTAAACATCAAAGAAGCTGGAGTAAATTTATGTGATTCATGAACCGCCGAATTCAAAGCAAAAGCTAACCAATGCAGGGACGTGTCCCACCTGGAATGATCTTCATGATGATAGGCAATAAGCGCAGACCTGAGATTACGATTAACCCGTTCAGCCAGAGATGGTTGAGGGTAATAAGCAGAAGTAGTTACATGAGAGATGGACAAGTCAAAACAGAATTTACGAAAAAGATTTGATGTGAACGCCTTAGCATTATCAGACACAATATATTGGCACGGACCAAAAGAAGCAAAAATAGAATTTAGGCAAGTAATGGTGGACTGAGCGGTAGCCAGCTTAGTCGGAAATAACCAGGAAAATCTTGTAAAACCATCTACGCATACAAAGATGAACTTGTTGGCATTTCCCTTCGACTGGGGGAAGGGTCCTACATAATCAATATACAGGCGTTCCATGGGGCGCGACGCTTGGTGAGAAGACAAAAGGCCTACCTTGGTGGACATGGTTGGTTTACTAAGCAAACAGGATTTACAAGCCTTTACTAGTTCACGGATTTCACCGTCCATACCCTTCCAGATGAACATTTCACGAATTTTCTCACGAGTTTTAAAGATGCCTAGGTGCCCTCCTAATGGGGTTTCATGATAATACTTGAAGATCATAGGTACAAGAACCGCTGGAACGACAACCTTCATCATCTTATCATGCCTTGATGGGCAACATAAAACACCATTCCTCAGAACATAAGGGACGACATGTTCCCCAGAAGAAAGGGTTTCCATTATCGGAGCCAGCGTCGGATCTTCACGTTGGTATTTCTCGATATCCCTAAAGAGCATGGGAGCATCTGTTAAGATGGCATTAACATCAGATAGTATGGACTCGGGAGGTGACGAACTGTCGACCGCTTCATGGGTCTCGACGTCGTTGGAAAACATACGGCTGAGTCCATCAGCGACAACATTTTCGGTACCTCGGATATGCCTGACATCGAATTGGAAGGCAGAAATACGGATGGCCCAACGGGCTATACGACCAGTACGACGCGGCCTACCTAAGACCCAGCTTAAGGCTTGATTATCTGTCTCCAAGTCGAATTTGACATGTTCCAGATAGAGACGGAACTTTTCTAAGGCAAATAAGACTGCCAAACCTTCGAGCTCATATATGGAATACTTTGCTTCTTGAGCCGATAGCGTCCTAGATGCATAGGCGATGGGTCGCCTCCCTAGTTCAGTCTCTTGAAGAAGGACTGCAGCTACCGCCGACGACGACGCGTCGGTTTGGACGATGAATTTCTTCGAGAAATCAGGCATAGCAAGTACAGGGGCATTACAGAGAGCTAATTTAAGATCTTCAAACGCGGCTTGTTGAGAAGGTCCCCACTCAAACTTGATGCCTTTCCGACGAAGAAGGTTCAAGGGCGCCACTCTATTAGCGAAGTTAGGAATAAACTTCCTGAAAAAATTCACCATACCAATAAACCTGGCGATACCTTTAATGTCCTTGGGAGGTTTAAAATCACGGATGGCCTGTGTTCTAGAATGATCGACGGCAACACCATCAGGTGACACAATATGCCCTAGGAATGACATAGAGGGCTTAGCAAAGGCAACCTTGGACAACTTGACAATTAACCCAGCCTTACGAAGGCGATTGAGAACTTCTCGCAGATGATCTAGATGTTCTTCAAAGGTCTCCGAAAATACGACGACATCATCCAAGTAGTGATACAAGTACTCAAATTTGATGTCGGAGAAGACCCTATCTGGCAGCCTAGTGAGTACAGCTGCTCCCGTGGGGAGCCCGAAAGGCACGCGGTTTTATACGTAGAAATTCCAGTCCGTGGCAAACGCTGTAAGATGTTTAGACTCTTCCGCAAGGGGAATTTGATTGTAGGCCTGATTCAGGTCCAAGATAGTAAAGAACTTGGCCTTACGAAACCATGAAAAACAAGAATGAAGGTCAGGAAGGGGCACAAATTGTAACACCACCTTCCGATTGAGAGCCCTATAATCAACGACAGGCCTGAAGCCACCTTGGGGTTTCGGGACTAGAAAAATAGGCGAAGAATACGCCGACTTAGAGGGCCTAATAATACCATCCTTCAACATCTGATCGATGATTTCTTTCAGAGCCTTCATTTTTGGTGGAGAAAGCCTATAAGGTGGAAAACGGACAGGAATCGAATCCGTGACCTCAATTTTGTATTCAATAAGGTCAGTAACACCAAGAGTATCAGGGAACACCTCTGGAAACGACTGACACAACTTACGAATACTATCAGCCTGCTCCTCAGGTAGATGTCTAAGGTCTAACAACATCTCATCCTGGGTAGGCGAAATAGATGAACATGATGCAGAATTACATTTTAACAAGGGGATTTTACAATTGGAAGCAAATTTGAATGTGCACGATTTACTCTGAAGATTGAGCACAAGACCAGTGTGAGAAATGAAGTCCGCTCCCAATATGATGGGGCAAGACAAGTGCTTAGCCACAAACAGTTTGGTTTTCCATGTAAATTTAAAAATACGAATTTTGACCTGTACAGAACCTAGAATTTCTAATGGAGATGAATTAGCCGAAACATATTGAACAGTAGATGAGCCATAGTCAGGTAGTTTACAAAGAGATTTCAATTTTGAATACCATTGGTCCGAAATAATTGAACAAACACTGCCTGAATCTAATAGAGCGGTTATAGGCTCGTTATTTAACTCAATCTTAAGAAAAGGAACAGGTGCGGGGGAATCCGCCGCAATCCTAAGACACTCTTTGGGGCATTCAAAAGATGGATTTGCAGATTGAACGTTCTCTGAATTTTCGACCAGTTTACCAGGGGCTGAGCCTCGGGAAGGGGGATAAGTCGACTCAGCCGAAGCCCCTAGTCACATTTTATTATTGACATTGGTGGAATTTGCACCAGAAGTTGAGCAGGAGGGGGTGCTATTTGAATTTGGGCAATTCTTGGCGATATGTGAGAAAGCCCCACATTTAAAACAGCCTTGTGATGAGCCGGCTCCATTATTTGACCTACTATATTTGATCAATGGACACTTGTTCCGAAGATGGTCAGGCGACCCGCAAGCGTAACATTTACGAGGTGTGACTGATCGGCGAGGTGGAGGCCGAGTATTACTAAAAGAAGGCGGGGGTTCTTTCGCGACACGCAAGGAATCGGCGTATCTCACTCCTTCCGCTGAGACGGCCAACGCTTCAAGTTCAGAGAAGGTTTGCGGGCACGCCGCGAAACACAAATATGACCTATAGGATGGTGAAATTCCTTCTACAATAGCCTGTACAATCTGATCTTCAGGAAAATGAAGAGCAAACACCCTAGTATAAAACTTAATGTCTTGTATGAAATCAGCCAGATTTTCATCCAATCTCTGTACTCGATAATAGTACTTCTGAATCAGAGATGACCTCGCGCGGGCGGGAATAAAATTTGCAAGCAAGTGTGCATGAAAATCTTCAATAGATGACTGTTCAGCTATGGCTCTTACTATTTTGTCAGAGAGAATACCAATTGCATAAGGATAGATGATTTGCAAAATTTGACATGGAGAAAGAGAAAAAACAAGGGCATGATCCTGAAATTCAACTAAAAACCTTAAGAAAGAAATAACTTCACTGGTGGTGTTGACAGAAAACTTCGAGATACCTCTGAGCAACATTGCTAATGGATGGGGCAAACTGCTGAACCCAGGTGACATAGTCGGTAAGGGTTTAAGTGGCAAAGAAGTTAATTCAGAACGTACATTATTCAATGAGTTACGGCGTTCAGACTCGTTGTCCAATGGGGCAGAGATAGTTTGAGCAGCAACGGTTATCCTATTGACTTCTCCCTTAGGAGGCTCTTCCTCGCTACCTGCATTCATCGTGGTGGGTTGATCGATTTTGGGAGGAAATTCCCCAGTTAACAATTGGGTAACCTTACTGGATAATTCAGAAATAGTTTCAAGCAACATACTAGCTTCCTTCCTCTGAACGTCATTCAACTTCAGAGACAACAGATCGTTAACTCTATTTGAAAAATGATATAGCCTGGCTTGCACACGCTTAATTTGATTAGGAGAAGGATCATTTTCGTCAAAAAAACTAACTACAGATGCTAGCCCAGTAGTATTCTCGGTGATCGTGGAAAGAGAGTCGTCAGTTTCTTTCTCCCCCAAAGTGGGGATGGAAATGGGCAAATCAAGGGACTCTCTAAGCTTGTTTGTGTCTACTGCAACCGTGCTTCCAGATTGCACATTTCTGATAGTTAACTCATAGATCAACTCCTCCTTGCGCAAATAATTAAGATGGAGAACATCGCGAGGGCCGGGCATGATGACAGAACAATTTTGAAAAAATCAAAAAATTCCAGCAACTGAGAAAATTGTTAGAGTTCGGAACAAAACAATGTTTAGCCGTCAAAAGGGGCTAAATTGAGACCCATTTAACCACGCTCTGCTACCATTTGTTACGGAGTATCCCGTGGTAGTTAGAGGTGAAAGAAGGTGCGGGTGTGAACGGGTCTCAAGCTACGAAATTAGAGTTCATGTAAAATTTAACAAGGTTATATTTTCTTTATAAAATCAAAAAAATAACAAGCATGGCAGGTACAGAGTAGCAAGGCCACTATTCGAGAATGTACAATTACAGAGTTACCGGATGGGCTCCGAGAGCCAAACCCACAATACTTGAACAAGTAGCCCAATTTTACAATATACAGGAATCCAACTAAGGGGGAGAAGACCCCAATCATGCCCAGGAGCACTTGCTCCAAAATTACACAGTAAAGCCTGCTCGAGGCACACAGAAATCAAATTTCAAAAGAGCAATACGCTCTCAATGTTCTGGCCTATAAAAGACCACACCAAAATTGACTTTCAAGCTGTCCTCTAAGGACATAAACACAGGGGTAAGATACCTAACCTACTGAGGCCTATTAAATGAGAAAAGATTAATTACATGGCCTCTAAAATACCAATTTGAGAGGAGGCGAACTGCACTCCTAATGCATTTGTTTAAAAACCTAATTTGGCTCTAGGCCACTAATGCAAGGGCTAATCCCATACTACCGAGGTGACTTTAGAAAAGAACAATTTACATTACATTAAGGAAGAATCGGTTGTGAGAAATAAGTTCACCTCAACACAATATGAGTGGGAGCTCGAGAGGGTTAAGCACTCTCTATCCCAATATGTAGCTTAAAGGATAGAATAAATACAAGGTATCTTTACATTTTAGGGAAAGTTACATGGTGGAAACGCTTCGGACCCGCCCCGAGAGCTAAACTGCTGAGCTAGCAAGAAAATAAGTTATTATACGGCCATTATCTTATTGTTGAACTGCTGCCCGAAGAAAGAGGCGCTTTCCGCCCCCTGCTAAGTACTTTACACACTGAAAGATGGAACAGAAGTGGCCCAGAGACCCCAAAATCAGCAGTTTATATACTCTCGCGGAAAGTTCGAGGCGTTTCAGGGAAGAAAACACCCGCCCACAATCACTTTATTGGCTGGGGTACAGCAACATATCCCCTTTGGAGAAGATACACCTGATTGGTTAGAAATTAATTTTAAAAATTCGGGATTGGCTAAATACAAAACAAGGGGAAAGAAAGGGGTATACAGCCAACTTAAACAATAACAGAAAGAAATTTAACAAGAAACAAACTTTTGAAAAAAAAATTTCTCCAAAAACAGTTCTTTCACTTCGCACTAGGGTGCACTATTGTTGATCTTCAGTAGTGTCTTCTAGAAGAGAAAGTTCACACTTCTTACAATAGGGAAACAAAAATGCGTCGAAAACGACCCAGTTCAGAAACTACAACATTTCCCAGTAGTGACATCTTCTGAGAAACTTGAAAATTAATACTGTAGATAAAGTTCAGACTTCCTCCAGCAGAGGAGTTAAAATTGGCGCAAATTTTAAATAAGCGGCGTGGAGGTGTACCGCCCGGTACAATTATTATTATTATTATTATTATTATTATTATTATTATTATTATTATTATTAATATTATTATTATTATCAACAAAAATTAAATCGTCATTATTATATCAAACAACTAGATTAGTAGTCACTAAACATTACTGCATTTCCTAGTAATGTGTTTTCAGATATTTCTTAATTGTTGAATAGTTTTAAACGGGACTTAAGATGATCAGCGAGTTATTAGCAGTGTAAAACTAAGTAAATTATCAATCGATAAACTAATAATTCTGTTTGTTTTTCAGATGGGGTTCTGCGGAAAAAGTGGAAGTGTCTGAGAGAACACTTCGCCATAGAAATGGGAAAGTTCCCTCCCTGTCGTTCAGGTGATGCTGGCGGTCATCCAGAATCCAAATGGCCATATTCTAAATCACTGACGTTTTTAGTGGGCACCAAGAACTACATCGAGCAACTTGAAAAACAGTTAAACTCCAGCTCATCAGGAAAATGAGCATTCTGAAATGGTTGCTCATACTGCAGCTGGTTGTGGAGAGTATTCAGGCAGTGGAAAAAAAACGCACAGCTCAGGAAACACAGCAGGATGAAACCATAGGCTTGCCTAGAAAAATGAAGCGAGACGAACTAAGTTCAAAGTATAACCAGAAAATGATACTGATTGAGAAAAAAAGGCTTTTTTGTTGGAACGCGTCATACAAGAACGCAAATGTGACCGATGTGACGACAATGATGATGCATTGTTCTTTCGAAGTGTTTTGGCTTATGTAAGCAAAATACCGCACCATTAGAAACTGCAACTCAAAATAGAGTTCAGCAATTAGTTGACGAGTTCGTTTATCCGAATTTCCAGGATATTCCACACATTCCCAGCCTTAATTACAGTCATGGTGGTACTTCATACTCAAATGAATAGACCGTTCAGACCGCACTTCATGGTGATGCATTTGAGACATTGTGCAACTGTTAGGTGAATTTGTGTTACGTTAAAAAGTGTAATGCTAATCATTTTCATAAATATTTACTTCGTATTCATTCTCTAATAAAATTAGTTTTGAGAAAGTGTACTTTTAACGCTTCCGCCATTAATTTATCGTTGAAATTAAATGTTTTTATTTTGTTTTATAAGACGATTTACGTCGCACCGACACAGATAGGTCTTATGGCGACAATGGGACAGGAAAGGTCTAGGAGTGGGAAGGAAGCGGCCGTGGCCTTAATTAAGCTACAGCTCCAGCATTTACCTGATGTAAAAAGGGGTAACCACGGAAAACCATCTTCAGGGCTGCCGACAGTGGGGTTCGAACCCACTATCTCCCGAATACTGGATACTGGTCGCACTTAAGCGACTGCAGCTATCGAGCTCGGTAATTACATGTTTATAGCCCAACTATTGTTATAAAATTCTGTTTAAATTTACCACATCATCTCATTTTTCCTTTTGTATAAATAAAACAATCAAAACTAATAATTCAAAACTACTTTTCTCAAAGTTACCGTAAGACGTTCTTCTGGAAGAATTTTCTGTTGGTGAAAGTTACACCATCCTTTTCTTATCCGGTATTCGATTTTGTTGAAGATGTAGTCTGTTCATCCATTCGGAAATATTCGTAAAATTTCTCGGGGTGAGCTTTCAGTTGAGGTAACAAAGTACGTTATTCCCCTACTTTAAGGCGAGTTCTGTTCATTTCGTACCACGCGAGTTGGCCGTGCGGTTAGGGGCGCGCGGCTGTGAGCTTGCATCCTTAATTAAGGCTACGGCCGCTTCCTTCCAACTCCTAGGCCTTTCCTATCTCATCGTCGCCATAAGACCTATTTGTGTCTGTGTAACGTAAAGCCACTAGCAAAAAAATGTTCATTTCGTGGACATTTTTAATTCTTTCTTGTTTAATTTTATGATAAATAATATCTGTTGTCAACAACATACGCATTAGATCCTCGTGTGACACCTCTATCTTGCCTACTGACAGACGCTTCCGGCCTTCCGCGAGCGGTGCACTATAACCACCACCAGCTAGAATCGCGCGGGTTCACCTCGCTGCTTGCAACTGGCGCGGTTTACGCGACAAAGCGAGAAGCGGGAAACGGTGCACTATGGACGTACCTAACGCAGGTAGGCGGGTGCACTACGGCCGTACACTTAGGGGGCTGTCACACTGGATCGATCGAACGACTGCGATCAACCCACTAAGGAAACAAATCTACAGAGGGCAGTGGCACCAGTCACTCCATCGATCGTCAGCGATCAACTACGAGCGATGAAGATCGACTGGTTTGTGAAAACAAACCTGTTCGTTTTTCAGTCGCAGTCGTTCGATAATGGTGGACGTAACATTGTGTTCTGTTGATGAAATCGAAACATTAATTTGCCTAGTGTATGAAAACAAAGTGTTGTATAATCCTAGACTCCCTGGATATAGTAATAGGGAGACCGTAAATTTCGTATGGCATTTTATAGCGTCGAGAATTGGGACGAAAACTGGTAAGTAATTATTCGATTTATTATGATTATGTTACGAGTAGTGTTATCTTAGATTAATTATTAATAAGATATAGTATTTGGAATAGATTGATAAAGAAAGTTACACTAGGAGAAGTAGTAATTGTCATTCTTACGACTTAATTGAAGAAATGTTTGGAAAACATAGCAGTGCTTTCCTAACCTCCATCTCGTAGGCCTACCTAATGAAATGAACAGCATTGTTCGTTGTAATGAAAAATAAGTGTATGCCATAAGTACTACAAGTATTTTCTTTGTCACAATATTCTAATTCATTGTTTCAGGAAAACGTTGTGCCAAAATATGGCAAATTCTGAGGGCAGGGTATCAAAATTGGAGAGATAACATCTGCCCTCCTCTCCCAGGTTCTGTTGTACAGAAAACAAAAAATGGGTCTACTTCACTACCCTCAACTTTCTGGAACCCTTCATTGCTGGAAGAAGGTACAATTCTGTAATATTTATTTTTAAAAGTAGGCCTACACTACAGACCAGTGTTCTAGTTGTGAAAGAGTGAGGGAAAAATGCAGTCTGTAGGCCATATGTTCTACCCATCTGTTCATTAATGTATCAGATACAACTGAAAGTAATATAATATAATCTAACAAAACAATCATCTTACTAAAAAAATTATTGAAACTAATAATTTCTTAAACAGAAGGCTTGTGTGCAGACTGAAATATAGCTTCAATTTAGAAGAATTGCATTAATATATTGTTCATTCTTTTCAGTTCTATAACAAACACACCTATGGAAGTGGCACCTGGTGTAGGAGAGCTTTCTCACCAAGCTGAAATGGAGGAGGAGAAGGCAGAAATAATGTGTGTTGGAGGGGTCTAAATCCTGCAGTTCAGTAATTATTGAAGGAACTTCAACTTCCCGTCCAGTGAGTTCTGCTTCTACAAACAGCTCTGCCAGCAGTTTAAAAAAAAAGAACAGAAATGTGAAAGTGACAGTGACAGTGATGTGTTAAATTAATATATAAAAAAGATTCTGAAAACTGAAAAGAAAATATAATCAATGTTATTTTTAATGTCTTCATGATGACATGGAAAGACTGAGTGAACTAGGTCATAGGGTTTTCAGAGTTAAAATTCAGGAACTGTTGTATACAATACTCGATCAAGGAAGAATCCAATAAAATTTTTGTCTTGAGAAATGTTCTACTTTTTAAATTAAATCAGTTTTCCTTCTACTTATCTATCAATATTTATTGGAATCCTCAGTGAGTTATGTGTATTAGCACCTGATGGGAAAGTAACCTTAACTCATATTTTTACTAATTACTGGCATTATTACAACTTAATTTCTATATTTTATATGGTAGAACATGTATGGCTTACAAAAAAAGAAGTAGCCTATTTTAAAATACTGGTAGTAGGTCCTTTCTGTGTGTATGTAGTAAGCAATTATACTACAGGTGGTCTGAAACCAGAATGGTGTGTTGATATTTCTGCCCAAGAGCTGACTTCCTTCTTACGGTATACTCTTAATCGCAAATGCAAGCTCATTGCACTAGGTTTGTACAGCACAGGTGGTCTGAAACCATACCAGTGTATAGATACTAGTAGTTTTGTCCAGGAGCTGACTGCCTTCTTACAGATTACTGTTGATGACATATGCAAACTCATTGCATTAGGTTTACTGCTCCCATATTCAATGTTGATTACTATAATGGCATCCTGGGAGAATACACATCCTAAATAACTATTTGAAATTATCTACCTGTTCCAGTTTTGTATTCCCAACCTGACATTCAGTTCCCTTTTAGGTGTCTTCCCTACTGCAATCACTTTAGTCTTGAAAAGACTAATATTATTATTAGAAAAGTGCATGAATGGGCATTACATAGATTATTAATTTTCATGTCATATTCATTGCAATTTTGTTTAAAGTTGCAAGATATTAGATTGCACGGTTTCAGTAGACCAAGTCGTTCGCACAGGACAAACTTCTTACTACAGTAATACCTAACTGAATCCCTCCCTGCCACCTTATACCTTTATAACTTAGCCTTTATCTCCTCATTCAATGTACTCTCCTGCCGTTGATACCTGTTTGCACCAGCAATCATTCTCACTACTGTTGCTTATAATTTATTAATAACATATAGGCCTAATGAGGGCATCAAGGTAGACCCATTCTTTTATTTCTTGTGCTATAGATCCATATAAACAATGAAAAACAAAGGTGGAAAATTCATTTGTAACTGTTTTGACAGGTGTTTCTGCCAAAGTTTTGTAGATTTTAATCTACAAGGTAAAAATCTGCATTTTGTGCGATGTGATATTAAGGGGATATGATGACAGAAAATGTATATGTTTATAGAAAATATATTCATATGACAGTTACATGCTTGTATTAAAAGGTTTAGTAGATTAATTACCCTGTATATTAATCCGAAATCTTACAAGAGCCAAGCACCCTACTCAGTCAAACATTATTTTATATAATCAGTATTTACAAATAATTTTGACAGGCAATGTAAGATATAGCAAAATGAAATCATTTACCACCTGAGCAACAGCCCTAAATAACATTCTACTTTAAACATCCATGGTACTTAGTCGTTAGAAAGGCATACTCTTTACTTCTAAAAATAGAAGGCAAGGTGCTTGTTATTAGCACCTATTATTGTTTGCAGTGTTTGGTTCTCATTTTTGGTGAAATTAAAGGCAATTTTTTCATTTCCCTTCAACTGATTCTTCAGGAAAGTATTTCAGGATGGATAAGTAGGCTTGGTAGTGTTTACATCAGTAAAGAAGATGCATATGAAAATGTTATGACCATACACGAATGACATTTATAATTAAACATGAACACCTTGCTTACATAAACACTGTATTGAAAAGTGTATCGTGATACACTGACATAAAAGCAACCTCTACAAAGAACAACACAGTTTCTATTTAAATGCTGTGGTCGACGTGCGCTCATTCTACTGGGTTATAACAGTCTCCCTCGCTTAATTTTGAGAAGAGAATTCGGTGATCATTTAAGTAACATAGTCCTTAAGGAACTGCGGCGGACGGCGTGTCCTATCTGGTCGGTAGGTTAGGTTTGGGGGTGGAGATCCGTTTTCTTCTGCTTCAAGTCTTCGATTTTGCATGACTTCTTCTGCCTCGAGTCCTTGATTACTCCCAGGGATTGGCTCATTCATCCAGTCAGTGAAGATGAAAGGTTGTTTATATTCAGGATGTTGTTCTTGTTGACTTGGTTCTAATTGCTGATCAGTGATTGTACCTGTCTTCTTCGGAACCTCCGTTCTAAGTATTTGGTCAATATGTCTTTTGATGCTATAACCATCGTCTAGCTGAATCTGGTAATGTAAATGACCGAACTTTCCAATGACTACTCCATACTTCCATTACATTTTATTCCCTTCATAGAATTTCACTTGGACTCTGTCTCCCACGCTTAGATTGCGATGTCCATGAGTCTCCTCTTGATTGCCTTCCTGTTTGGTTGGGCGAATAACGTCTAGTTTGATCCGTAATGGTCTGTTCAGGTACAGTTCAGCTGGTGGTTTTCCACACTCTGAGGGGTGGCAGTCCAGTAGCGTAGCCAGGGTCGGCCAATGGGGGGGGGGGGGGGGTTGCAGTTACAAAATTTAGATATAACATAATGAAAGTGCTTGTGCGTGTCTGGTACGCGCATGCATGACTGTCATAAGGATACTGATACAAGAGTGAATTACTGTATGTGATATTCAGATTGCAATACACTACAAAATTCTTACTTTAAAATACAGAACAAGAACAATATGATCGAGGTCAGCAGTTTTATCTCAAACGGTATGTTCAGTTTACAATCTAAAATCTAATTTTCGAGGCTTCCTAGAAAATAAATTTAACACATCTGTTGGTTTTACAACTATGTCTCTGTGAATGTTCAAGGGAGCCAACCCGTTGAGTCGACTTTCACTTGTGGTATTTCTGAGGTAGGTTTTAAGGCGTCTTAATGTTGAAAATGATCTCTCACTGGCTGCAGTGGTGACAGGTAGGGTGGCAAACACTCTCAACAAGCAGTAGATTGCAGGGAGTTTATCTTGATCACATAAAAGAAGTTTATTGTTTACTGTCAGTTTCTATTTATTTTCTTTTTGTGAAAGATCAATGAGGGGGGTTCTAACCCCCAGTAACCCCCCCTGGCTACGCCCCTGGGTGGCACGATATTTCAGAAGGATCTCTTGCAGTTTCCTGGATATAGACAAGGGCTCATTCGACATGGCTTTTAGTCGACGTTTTAGCGTCTGGATGTTTCGTTCAGCCATTCCATTAGTTGCGGGATGTCCAGGAGCTGTGAATTTTTGGAATATACCATGTTCCCTACAGGACGATTTGAACAGGTCACTTACAAATATTGTAGCGTTATCACAGACTATCGCTATTGGGAATCCATGAAATGAAAATATTTCTCTTAATAGCTCAATTGTCTTCACAGATGTCGGAGCTTCTCGAATTACTTTGATTTCTGCCCACCTGGATTTTGCATCAACAATTAGAAGGAAGTAGAAACCTTGAAATGGACCTGCATAATCCATGTGGACACGGCTCCAGTTGTCTGTAGGGACGTCCCAATGGTGAATCGGTGCTTTCGCTGGAGAGGATCGAATGTCAGCGCAGGCCTGACAAGATTTTACCATTTTCTCAATATCCTTATCAATATTCTTCCAGTAGCAATAACGCCTTGCTAATTGTTTCATT
This sequence comes from Anabrus simplex, assembly GCF_040414725.1. NCBI lineage: Eukaryota > Metazoa > Arthropoda > Insecta > Orthoptera > Tettigoniidae > Anabrus > Anabrus simplex. Next base: position 74,866,744 of record NC_090274.1, read on the forward strand.
TTCGTAATCCCTATGTGTGTGCTATGTAATTCCTTCAGGAATAATGGCTGGAGTTTTGACGGAATGACGACTCTTTGACTCTTGAATAAGATTCCATCATCTAGCGTGAATTCATTGTCTACGGATTCAGATGACATGAGCTCTGCTTTAATTTTTGATAACAATTCATCGTTTTCTGTTGAAATTCGAATACTGTCAGGATTTAATTCCGTGGTTGCTATGTCAGCGATGGTTGAATAACAGAGTTTATAAACTTCGTCATTGAACACTATATCCTTTGAAATGTGTGACTGAATGATCGCTGCTCTTGACAAGCAGTCAACGTTGGTATGTTCTGAACCTGTTTTTATATACAACTTCATAGTCAAATCCCGAAAGAAATGATGCATATCATAATAATCTAGCAGAAGTCATAGCTGGTAATCTTGAATTCTGATGGAAGATTCTGGTAAGTGAGCTGTTGTCTGTTATCAACTTAAAATTGCGTCTAAATAGATACATATAAAAATAGTTGACAGCGAATATAATTGCTAGAGCTTCACGATCCAGCTGGCTGTAGTTACGTTCAGCTGAAGACAAGGACCTTGAAGCAAATGCGATAGGCTTTTCAACATCATCAACAATGTGTGACAGGACTCCAGCAATACCTGTTGGACTGGCGTCACAAGCTAGAACCAGTGGTAGATCTGCATTATAAGGTATCAGCACTCGATCACTTGCGATCTCGTCCTTTAGTCTGGCAAATGCTGATTCACAAGAACTAGTCCTAATGGAACTTCTTATTCTTGCGGAGAAGCTGCCTCAAGGGGTAGGTCATAGTTGAAGTATTTGGAATGAATCTTGAATAATATGTTATCATTCCAAGAAGTCTTCGAACATCATCTGTATTGACCGGACGAGGCATTTCAAGTATTGCTTTAACCTTGGCTGGTGACTTCACGATTTTATTATATTCAATAACATGGCCCAGATATTCGATGCTGGTTTCAAAGAAAGCACACTTCCTTTAATTTAGATGTAAGTCGAATTCTTTGAGTCTTTGAAGGCAGGCAAATAGGTTTTGTTGACATTCTGCTTTTGTAAAACCATGAATAATAATGTCATCAAAATATGAATGAGTTTTTGATAGTCCGGATAAAACTTGATCTATGATTCTATTAAATTCGGACGGAGCTGTTTCTATACTAAAGGAAAGACGATGCATGCGATATGTACCTCGATGTGTTGATATGGTTTGGATCTTGCTGCTCTCATCATCAACCTGGAGATGAAGATATCCTTTATATATGTCCAGGCGGCAAAAGTACCTCGAGTTCTTCAAGCTATTTAGGAAGTCATCCACTTTCCGAATTGGGTAGCTTGCTGCTACTAATTTGTCATTGACGCCTGTCTTGTAATCAACGCAAAGTCAAACTCCGCCATCGAACTTTGGAATCACTACTAGTGGCGAACCCCAATCACTGTAATTGATTTTTGAGATTATCCCACCTGCTTCTAAATCGTCTAATTCTTTTTCTACTTTCTCCCGTAAGGCATATGGAACATCACGTTCTTTATAAAAGACTGGCTTGGCATCCTTTCGGAGCTGAAGAGATACTTTCAAATTTGGCACACACCCTAACTTTTCTTCGAAAATTTCTGGAAATCTATTGAATATCTCAGTAATACTACCGACTGACTGTATATCGATATGACTAGTATTTGATTCCGCTTCACGGTCAATTTCTTGAAGATTAATACCAAGGTGACGGATCCAGACACGCCCCAGAAGCGGTTCGAAGTGGTCCGATACTACATATAACTCTTCAGATGAAGTTCTATTCTGATAAGAAACAGTAACATTAACTTTGCCATTAGGTAAAAACACATTCTTAGTATAAGAACGAAATGCAACATCTGCTTTCTGGAGTTGTACACGTAAGTCAAGCGCTTTGAAACTAGAACGTGAGAGCAAGGTAAAACCGGCTCCAGAATCTACTTCAAATTTCTGGGGTATTCCTTCTATAAGGACTGTAGCATAAAATGTCTTCGCATGTGGATATTCGTGATATTAAACAATGTCTATTATATGGCTAACACCGAATGTTTGAGTAGTATCTTCTTCCTGAAGAAAATTTGAGTCGATTTTGGAATTCCTTCTCGTTGCTAACAAAGTACGTATACACACTTTCTTAATGTGGCCGAATTTCCCATATGAACTGCATTTCAGATTGTTAAAATCGGTCCTACAATCCTTCGCTAGATGATTGTTTCTACCACAGCGTAAACACATATTTCGAATTCCCAATTCCTTGTAGTCAATTTTTGATCTGGCTTTGCTTACAGGTGTTGCTTGGCTTTGATCATCGTGAGATACGCCCTGTCTTGATTTGTGATTGATTTTTTGAACAGAATCATTATAAGTAGCGTTGTATACAGCTGATGGTGATAGTTCCTTGCTGTCTAACTTACATGTTTCAAGAGCGATAGCTTTTGTTACAATTTCGTTAAATTCTTGAACATTTGCCTGGAGTAATTGTTCACGAATTGAACTTCCATAAATTCCCCTAATGAACTGTGCTCTTAGAAATACATCTGCAATGCTTATCTTACATTCACATGTAGAATTGAAGTTGCAGTCAATTGCAGCACGCCTTAATGTAGCAACATAGTCAGCAATAGGTTGATTTTCAAGCTGGTAAGTGGATAAAAACCTATGTTGTGCTACCAGAACATTCTTCTTAAGACAAAGATGTTTTTCTAGGGTTTCGATTAAATTGTCGTAATCGAAATCACTAGCTGTTTTTGGTGCTACTAATGCAGATAATGTGTTATGACTCGTAGATCCAATCGAATTAAGTAGCATCTGAGCGGCGTATTTCTTGTTGGTGAACACATTTTTCAATTGTAGATAGTTTTCGAAACGTTGCCGGTAATTTCGAAAGTTCTCTGCTTGTGGGTTGAAGCATTCAAAGGGGGGAATTAGAAATGTATTGGAATTAATAATAGGTTGAGTAGATTGAACTTGTGCTTGAGTTCTCAGTTGATCTAAGAGTGCCTGTTGATTGGCATGCATTGCTGCCAAAAATTGCTTCAACTGGTCTTCATCCATGGAGAAATGTTTGAGTTATGTCTCCCACAAAGTAATTGAAGGTTAGGAATATGACATTTACGTAGTTGAGGTTATATACGTAACACGTATACGTATTCCCGTGCAGTCACTAATCGCAGAACATATTTGTATTCAGACACAATATTATCATTTTCCTCTGACGTTTTGAAAATTTTCCTCGTCGCCAATTGTTATGACCATATACGAATGACATTTATAATTAAACATGAACACCTTGCTTACACAAACACTGTATTGAAAAGTGTCTCGTGATACACTGACATAAAAGCAACCTCTACAAAGAATAACAATGTTTCCATATAAATGCTGTGGTCGACATGCGCGCATTTTACTGGGATATACCGTAACAGAAAAATATACAGAAGAGTCCTACCAGACCTTTGTGGAAAAAGTTGTCATTCTGTACCAAGGAGTTTACCAGTAACTTCGATGGAAGTGCAGGATTTAGATTAATAGGTTTATTATTGCCAAGTGAGCAATTAGAACAGCTTGCAAAGTTTGGGGAGACAACACTTTATGCATAGTTATGAGGGTAATAAACAAGACCTTGTGTGTAATTTACACGTAGTTGTGACATGTATCAGTCTATTACACTGCCAACTTACTCATTAGAACAATATTCCAGAAACTTCTCCTATAGTTATTAATCTAGTGTACAGAGCACTGGCCTCACCTGAACTCCTCAAGAAATGTACACATATGTGAATACACAGAACTCTAATGAGAATTTAAATTTTTTACGTTGGAAGAGATGTCCATAGACAACCTTTCTTCACAGCCATTTGGTAAAATTAGCTGCTTTTCAAGATGCTGTACTCTTCAATGATATAAAATATGCCAGGATTGTCATTCTTGCACAAGTTTGGATTTGGACTTGGATTCTTTGCACAAAAGAAAGTAGCCTACAGAAATTCAGCAACATGCTTCTCATGAAAGGAATTTGGGCACTATTCTGAACATGGCACAATAACAAAGAAGAGGAGAGGCAAGAAGAGATTTGCAGAGGATCAACAGGGAGAGAAACAGTGCAAGAAACTCCATTGCTTTTCCTTGTTTTTCTCATTTTTACAATATTCAGAACATATGTACATTTTTCTTTCATTCAAAGTTATTTACAGGATTGTAATGGAACTTGACAAACTATTTCTACATTAGGTATAATGTAAATTTTGACCGGAAGTATTTCTTGATATATATATTATTTTGGTAAGTGGAGTCTCACCAAGTGGTATGAAAAAATAAAAAGCTGTTAACCTCCATCTAATTAACACTTCAAAATATCATCTGAAAAGACAGTAATTATGTCCCAAGAACCAGCATTGGTTCATGCGTTCATGAACGTACCATTTGTTAGTAATTTTCGCTGTTTCGGTACCTCTCCTATTTTTCTAAATTCATGTTGTATGTTGTTCTTACCGTAATTAGTTGTTTCCGTCTGGCTACTTTTCGTTAATTGATTACAAGTTTCCTTCGACGTGCAATCATGTCACAGGTTAAACGAACTCTGTTCGTATATTTTCTTTCTTTTCTTCGCTGTCCTACGTCATTTCTTCTTGGTTCTTGATTGGTTGCAGCACCTTAACATGACTGCTTACGTCCCTGGCAACTTTCTTTGTGATTGGTACCGAAAGTGCATCCTTCCGCGGTTTTCTGTCTTTTCATTGGTTCTTTTTGTTATTTGTATTTAGTATTTGTTATATTAATTAATTGGAAATTTTAAAAATATTCTTTCTGGGTTCCTTTTTCCTCACTATTTTGTTATTTTTTGTTAAGAATTTCATGTACAGGTTTGTAATTACTTCCGTTAGTTTTACAGCACTATGTTGCGTCCCATCTGGAATCTTCCTCAGTGCTATTTAAGGGACAAGCCTACGGGAATGCTTTGCCTTCGCCTTCATTCCGGGTCTGGCCGGAATCGCCGCTGGTACTCTACGTCAGCTCCTACGCTGCACCTTCATTTAGCAGCATATTTGCCGCACGCATTATGGAATAGCGACTTCTCCTCAGCATGTACCTCGCTGCAGTCCACTCGAGGTCAACCAACTCGCTTTTCGCTCATGTGTGGAGCGCTACAAGCATGACTTTTCAACCAGCGTAGCCGCACCCGATGTGGCCCTTGCCGACCTTTGTGTTTTCCACTTTGGAAATGAAAATAATGCCAGCCTAGGGTTTGGCCTTCTTTACAGCGAGATCTACTGAATTTTTTTATGACCATTGTAGCCAGTCGTGTCTATGGACACATTTTATCTATATGTCGGCTGGTTCGTCTACAAAAGTTACTAACTGCTGCTTACCACTGAATAATGAAGTTACTGGTCAAAAGGTCCCTTTCTCTTTGAACCTTTACTCCCGGCAGAGAATTGTGTGCTATAAAATTCAATTCAAGAACTGTAGCGTTACTGTGTAAACTTTTTTCATCAAAATTTTCTATATTTAACTTTTTAATGTAGTACCTTCAGGAGCGTATTTTCCTTGCATGCAAGGCATTCATTGCATGGCGTTGTGATAGCGCAAAGGACTGTCTGAAGTATGATTTTAGGCAAATAATATTAATTTCATCTTTCAGAAGTTCAAAAGTTCCGCACAACTGCACTAGTTCTGTTGCTTGACTACGTGTAGCTCTGGTGTAGCTTCGCCATCTAATCCACTGTAGAGAGAAAGAGACAGCAAATGGAGGAGTTAAGGACGTAACGCATTCAATCTTAAAATTGCATTCAGTAGTAGACATAGTTCTGAAACCCTCCGCAAGATGTCACTGCGCTTGACTCTTTGTCACCATTGCTACCCGCTGCCGTCTTTCAGCAGTTTCGTTGAAAGTCGGAATGTCCATGGAATGAAGGTAACGGTCGAGCGGAAAGCATGGATTACGCCCTGGCGAGATGAGCTCTTTTCGGTAAGGATCCCATGCGGCTGCTCCATTTTCCAAGACTGGCCTTAGGACGATAGCCAGCCGAAAGTTTTGTGGAGGTTTTTTAACATTTAGACTCTGTTGCTGTTAATCCATTCAAATATTTGCCAGTATTTCTCTACCTTGTTCTAATGCATAGGCAGAGGGTCCTTTCAGTCAGTTAAACTTGGTGAAAATTAAATTGCGTACCAGACTCCACGCCAGAACTGCTTCACGCTTCACGCCAAAGACCTGTTACACGTAATTATGAATTCTCTGAAAGTGTCTTGCGTAAGACAGGAGCCTCAGCTGCATATTCACATTCCAATCGCAACCACATCAGAAGAGGAACCTGAGTCTTCTCATTTGTTAGGTATGGTGTAGTTATTCATCCATTTACTGTTTCAATATTCCCCTCATGCAGACCTAGTTCACAAATTTTCATGTAGTGACACTTTAACCCAATTAGTGAATTCATGATAATCGGCAACACTGAATCTAGCAGCTCCCCAAGTTGAGTAAAGACTTCCCAACATACACTTAAACTGAGGAAACAGATCTATTCAATTTACAGTAGTATTGGCTTTCTTGCAAAAACAAATAAGAAAATAACACAAATATTAATATCACCCTATTTTTAAAAGTGTTAATGTGGAGAAAAAAATCATTCCATTCAACTGAACACAATTTGTAGGCTAATCTAATAGAAAAGTTAGGCCATATAAAGTGGAATAAAAACATTTAAACCGGGCGAGTTGGCCGTGCTGTTAGCTGTGAGCTTGCATCAGGGAGATAATGGGTTCGAGCCCCACTGTCGGCAGCCCTGAAGATAGTTTTCTGTGGTTTCCCATGTACAACACAGGCAAATGCTGGGGCTGTACCTTAATTAAGGCCACAGCCAATTCCTTCCAAATCCCAGCCCTTTCCTATCCCATCGTCAGCATAAGACCTATCTCTGCCGGTGCGACGTCAAGCAAGATGTAAAATAATAAAAAATAAAAAAAACATATAGCGCTGGATGTCATTTCGTCAGATAAAAAGGGCATTTTTCATATTCCTTAAATCACGCCAAATAAAAATAAAATAAATTTGAAAATATATGCAAGTACCAGGCTGTATAGCCGTTGCGCCTGAAAATATTGCTATGTGACAGAAGAACTGACACGCGGCACATATATAAATATGAGCGATAAATCTTTGATAGAAATTCGCACAATATTGAACCTTAGATAATTAAACCTTACAGGCCAGAGTTCTAAGCTGAAATATTTCACACGATGTTTCTTGGCACCACACAATAATTTCAAGAAATGTTCATTCATTTTGATGATTTTCCTAAAAAGCAATTCAGTAAATTGATCGAAGTCAATGGAAAATATTTTGATACGACTTACTTCTGAACCCTTCAAAGATAAGACTGTGGCACAAATCCAGAAGTTCCTATTGATCAGTGGTCTCCATAGTAGTCTTCGTGAGCTTTATAAATTGTGTACATTTGCCTTTCCGCCCGCAGTTCCTAGAGTCAAAGTCGTCTCTCTGCATTAGGAATGATTTCTATAGTGGGAATGGAGATGGAGACACATTCGTGCCTGTGGGGCTATGCCCTTTCTCAATTCACCATTCCTGAATTGTATCTACAATTTGTGGAAAATAATAATAATAATAATAGAGAAGGATTATCTTGTTGAGTTGAAAGCATGTGAAGACTTCCACAGTGCCGTCACCAAGGAATTCTGAAAAAAGAATCGCAGCGTCGAATTAACCTATATGTAATTAGGCTGCGTGGAATTGGAATTTAATAAATACGTTGTACTACTGCTTGGTTACTAGTTGCATGCCTCCGTGAGGAATCCACGATACGCCACTGAGTACCTTCAAATTATGAATTCCTATTGATGTGCATAAATGCCTCCATTGTATTCAGTCCTTTTTTATCAATACTTTATTAGCAACCTATAGAATGCAAAGAAATGTACCTGCCACTTATCTTTTGTTTGATATATTTGTCACGGACATAGTTGTTTCGGAGATGAACACCGCTTCTGACTTTAAACCTTAAAAATCGTTGTGAATATTGAATTTAACGATACTGTCAGCCTTTCCTCAAAACTTATACTTTTCCTGTAATTTGTTTGCCTGGTGTTTATTAATGACTTCATTTTTCCCCACTAATTCCTAAAAAGAATTGATGGGTATTCGGTACTAGTTCCTGAATTTTTCTTCGTCATTCCACAACGAAGGCACACGTTGGTGGACTTATCCATGGCTTTTTGCCTTGTCCACTGCGATCATCTGGTTATTTCCTTTCTCCTACTATACTCATACGTTAGAATAATATATTCACCCGAATTATCGCGTTCACAACACATCCTTTTAGGCTGGCGAATATGAATACGTCTGTAGCCTGTACGGTACTGAGCGGGATTATCAGCTGTTTTCACGCAGTCGATCCCTCTCGATCGATGACCAGTGTGACAAGGTAAATGAATTTAGTCGTTAGTACTCGATGGCAGTTGGTTGCTCTTGATCGTTTGATGCTCTGTGTGACACGGGGCTTAGACTACTAATAAGCATTCCACGAGGAGCCACATATATATAGGACACGGAAAAAGTAGGTGATTCGCATCTCCATCACTAGAACCATACAAACAGTACGGCTCCTGCGTCAAATGGAACCGAAATTTATATTGGGGGCGTAAGGACATGATTAAAACGTAACCTAATGATGTTTGTAATATGTCTTCTGGAATATGATCCTCTCATATACCATGGCTTGGGGATTTTCGTAAATGCACTTCCTTTATTCCTCCTCCTTCTTCTTCTGCTTGAAATTTGAATGGACTCTTCAGTTTTCAGCCAGTTCCAATACATACAAAAATTAAACACCACACAACACGATTAACCATAATATACGATGGTGTAGAGAAGCACAGCACAGAAAATTTCCGTATGTGCCTATATATGTGAACGTCTTGCTAAAGGATGTTTAACGGACACCTCAGTATTATGTAGGATTGATGCTACTATGCGGAATTTACTATAGTAGTATAATGGGAGAGTTCTGGCGCCTCCTCCGCCGCACGCCTCCGCCCGCCTCCTCCGCCGCCGCCGCCGCCGCCCGCGGGAAATTTGAATTTTGGTGGGAAATTTGAATTTCGGCGCGAGATTTGAATTTGTAAACAAAGCCACGTGCTTTTTGACAGCTGTCATCGACAACAACGCAACGCTAACCTCACTGCTGCCATCTTGACGGGCCTAAACCTCACTAGTGCCAACTTAACCTAACTAGCATGAGGTAAACAAAGCCACGTGTTTTCCGACAGCCACGTGCTTTTTGACAGACAACAACGCATCGCTAACCTCAGTACTGCCATCTTGACGGGCCTAAACCTCAGTAGTGCCAACTTAACCTAACTAGCGCGAGGTAAACAAAGCCACGTGCTTTTTGACAGCCACGTGCTTTATGACAGATTTGTAAACAAAGCCACGTGCTTTTTGACAGACAACAACGCATCGCTAACCTCAGTACTGCCATCTTGACGGGCCTAAACCTCAGTAGTGCCAACTTAACCTAACTAGCGCGAGGTAAACAAAGCCACGTGCTTTTTGACAGCCACGTGCTTTTTGACAGATTTGTAAACAAAGCCACGTGCTTTTTGACCGACAACAACGCATCGCTAACCTCAGTACTGCCATCTTGACGGGCCTAAACCTCAGTAGTACCAACTTAACCTAACTAGCGTGTGGTAAACAAAGCCACGTGCTTTTTGACAGCCACGTGCTTTTTTGACAGCTGTCATCCGCCATCTTTAAACTACAGAGCACCGTGCTGCCCTCTTTCATCACCTGTCATCGGCAGTGCTGCCATCTTGACAGACCTAAACCTTAGTGCTACCAACTTAACCTCACTAGCTCGAGATAAACAAATCCACGTGCTTTTTGACAGCCACGTGCTTTTTTGATAGCTGTCATCCGCCATCTTTAATCTATAGAGCACAGTGCTGCCCTCTTTAGCTACTTACCTTTGAAATGTGGTGGCGGATAATTTGAAAAATGCTTTTCGACAAGCAGCCATCTTTAATACAGAGAGAACAGTGCTGCCCTGTATGTGGTGGCGGCAAATTGAAAAATTCCACGTGCTCTTGTTTGGAAACAAACTCACGTGCTTTTTCGACAGCTACCATCCGCCATCTTTAATCTATAGAGCACAGTGCTGCCCTCTTTAGCTACTTACCTTTGAAATGTGGTGGCGACAAATTCCACGTGCTCTTGTTTAGTAAACAAACTCACGTGCTTTTTTGTCAGCTGTCATCCGCCATCTTTAATCTATAGAGCACAGTGCTGCCCTCTTTATCGTAGTAGATGTAAATTCGTCACAGCTGTCATCCGCAGTGCTGCCATCTTAACGGGCTTAAACCTTAGTGCTACCAACTTAACCTTACTAGCGCGAGATAAACAAATCCACGTGCTTTTTGACAGCTGTCATCCACCATCTTTAATCTATAGAGCACAGTGGTGCCCTCTTTAGCTACTTACCTTTGAAATGTGGTGGCGGATAATTTGAAAAATGCTTTTTGATAGCAGCCATCTTTGAGCACCGTGCTACCCTCTTTTGTGGTGGCAGGCAATTCTACGTGACAGCAGCCATCTTTAATCATGAGAGCATCGTGCTGCCCTCTATGTGGTGGCGGCAAATTCTACATGCTCTTGTTTGGAAACAAACTCACGTGCTTTTTTTCTGACAGCTGTCATCCGCCATCTTGCATCACAAACCTCAGTGCTGCGCTCTTTAGCTAGATACCTTTGAAATGTGGTGGCGGCAATTTGAAAAAATCTATGTGCTCTTGTTTAGTAAACAAAGCCACGTGCTTTTTATGACAGCTGTCATCCACCATCTTTAATCAATAGAGCACGGTGCTGCTATCATGCGGGCAATTTCATCACCTGTCATCCGCCATCTTTTAATGAACAGAGCACCGTGCTGCTCTCTGTAGTAGCGGGCAATTTGAAAAGTTCTGTTAGCTGTCATCCGCCATCTTTAATCAAGAGAGCACCGTGCTGCCATCTATGTGGTGGCGGCAAATTCTACGTGCTCTTGTTTAGTAAACAAACTCACGTGCTTTTTGTCAGCTGTCATCCGCCATCTTTAATCTATAGAGCTCAGTGCTACACTCTTTAGTTGAAATATGGTGGCGGATAATTTAAAAAGAAAAATTCTACATCAGTCCTCTCTCGACGCTAATTGCACAAGATGGTGGCTATACATGACTCCTTAAAGGTGCTTATGCAAGATGACCGCTATACATAGACTCCCTTGGGATGCTTGCGTAAGATGGCGGTTATACATGGCTCCTTATGAGACACCCTAGAGATGCTTGCGCAAGATGGCGGTTGCTCTTATGAGGCGACTTAAGGGTCCTTGCACAAGATGACTAGAGACGCCCTAAGGATGCTTGCGCAAAATGGCGGACGCAAGATGGCGGCTATACACGACTCCTTATGAGACGCCTTAAGGGTGCTTGCGCAAGATAGCTGCTGCTCTTAGCTTAGAGGCTAACGTGTCGTGCTAGTTCGATTCATTAAATTTGGGGCTTAAATGCAAAATGTTAAATATCTCGAAAACGGTGCATCGTAGAGCAAAACGGACAAAATTTTCCATCTTTAATCACCGTGCTGCCGGGTGACGACAAATTCCACGTGCTCTTGTTTGGAAACAAAGCTTTTAATCCAGAGAGAACAGTGCTGCCCCGGTGGCGGCAAATTCCACGTGCTTTACAAAGCTATGTGCTTTTTTGACAAAAAAAATTCTGCTCTCGAGATACTTACCGAACAAGACGATACTATACTTACGAAACTGCTCATCACCTTCTTTCTTCTTCTATGAGTAATAAAGAAAAACTCTATCTTGCAAATAAGGAGTGGGAGGAAGGTAATACCTAACCTAAAATAAAAGAATATGCCAATTCTACATTATTTATTTACATCTTGTATGTACAAGTTTTATCTCGAATCATTTTACCCTAGTGATGTTTTGCGTACTTCTCGATGCAATTCTTGAATGTACAAGTTTAGACTTGCCGTACTACACTCTCAGCGTACCTCTTTGTGATGTAAGACAGCGTAACGTAAGTACACACACACCTCTAGCATAATGTTTATGTAAAGTAGTACTTATCAATACTACTATGCCCCAAGGCTAGCGTGTTGGTAGAATTTGGAATGACAAACCGCTTATAATCATCGCTATTAAGGGCTACCTTACTAATTAAATGTGTGTACAACTGGTGCTTCTTGCTTCTAATGACAGACATTTGCTTATGCAAAACAGGTGGATTACTTTTAATGCAATTGTTATAGTTTTCAAAACTTAGCTGATTCTGAACGACATTCTTTTTAACCCCCTTCAATCTCTTTATTTGTAATTCATTTAAGAGTTTTATGCAATATGACTTGGATTTAGTACCTACAAATGAATCGATAATATTCCCAGCACATTCATCTTTCATTTTACCTAGAACCTTTTTGTTCACTAGCGGTAGATGATATTGATTATCTGCAGGATAGTTACTCGTATCAAACCTACCCAAGTCAGGCTTTATATCATTGTAATAGTCATCAGTTTTGATTTGATAAATAAACGAATCGGTATCTGTGTAGAGCAATTGCGCATTATGCGCGTACTTCTTCATCATATAATCGTAATGGAATTCATACATGAGTGTTTTAGCCAATTCAAGTACTGCAAAGCCGACGTAGGTAGGTTTGTCATACTTAACCTTGACACGATTCATCTGTATAATAACTAAATTCTCATGTATGATGGTGCAGCTGTGGAAATTTGGTTTACTTATTAAATAGTTAGCACCATACCTTTTCTTAATATTATCCCAGTTTGTAATCAATTTTACATCAACGCGTTTGTCAACATTCTCCATAGTCTTACCAAACACACTGTTATTCATGAGCTTGTAGAAATCTTTTTCAAACTCGTTAACCGCATTCGTTCTTAAATTATTGTTCAGATCGATATATGGCTTTAGCCACGGTGACTGATTAAATTCTAGTACACGATGAATTTTGGATAACTTCAAACCATGCTGCAAACACTGTTTTAAATTTCGGTAATGAATGATATACTTAGATTTATCGCATAAATTAGCAATGAGCATTTTCGTCGTTGATGCAATGTACGGGGACTTCATATTTTCAGGGCAGAACGGTAGGTCATTATGAGAAGTGTGTAACTCTTTAGGATACTGTAAGTCAACTTCGAGGAAATAACCTTTATCAGCTTCATCGCCTAGGGCGTGTAGCTGTAAAGCATCAATTTCGCACTGCGTCAGCCAGCGGAAACCACTCACCGGTAGATGCTGACTCATCGCCCACCCATACTGATTATTAGCATCCAGATAAACGATATACTGAGATTCCTGACTAGAATCGAAACTCGGCATGTACTTATTATTAGCCCTCGAATATCGTCCGCTGCACTGACTCAGACCGCCTCGAATGGATGCTTTTATAAAGTGCACCATATCGATATCGGTTAGCAGTTCCAAATTCACACGCGTGTATTTTAACATCGCGTCCCAACTTAACCCAGGTGCAGTAAAATACTGACATGGGTCAAGGCTGTAGTTGTTCATGCAAACACAGCGAAAATTTTCAAAAACATCAGCTAACAAAAGTACATCTGTCTTTAAATATAAATCGGAGTATTCACCCAGCGTTTGGATGTGGAACTGCTCCCAGATATGTTGTGCGTGTAAATAGTCATCATCACTAATATCTGCTGAATTCAGCGAGCTGTAAAAGGATTGTTTCGATGGTAAGGCACGTTCTTCGAGGCGGTCTAAGCAGTCGAGATATTCGTAACAAAAAACACACTTACGCCGAAGTAAATTAAACTGCGCTTCTTCGGGGAAAACGCGTCGAATTTCCGTAAATTGGTCAGGCTGTAAATGACTAGAAAGTTTATCGAGGCTACTCGCCATAAAGCGAAACGAGTCAAGGAATCTCAGTTTTATAGAATGCTCAGCATCTACTTTTACAGACTTTGCAAACGCAATGTACCGCTCTTTATTCTGAGGGATTATATCTACTTTTTCATCTGAAGCTCCAAATTGTGAAATGATGAAATGAGAGTCGTAACCAGATAAGTTATGAAAAATTACAGGGATGAATTTAGGAACTCTATACTTAAGATTACAGCTATAATGAGCGGCACATCTGTAGAAACTAGTTAAATGATCATGATCAAAAACTTTAGGGTCATTTTCGGAAAATTCCCCATCACAAATGCTACACTTTGTAGCACGTTCATGATCATTTAACTGAATGTCGGTGAGTGGCTTCATAGGAATATTACTATTCAGAATACGACCGAGACGAACTGCATCACTTTCAAGTCTTTCTAAAAATATTTTAGCAGCATCATGTCCTCGATACAGCTCTAACTTGTTAAGCGTACTATCGTAACTACACTTGATGTAATACACGAAGCTATACGGGACATGCATGTGCGTAGTATTAGTGAAAGAGTTGTCAGGATTAGGTGAGCATGTGTTGCATGGCGTGAGGATGGCTTCAAAGTCTGCATAAATCACGAACGGTACCCACATCTGCTTGTGAAAATTTGTAAATTTTAAAACATTATTGCCTGTAGTAGGTATCTCTGTACGTACATGATTGCAGTCATTCTTGGAGTGCTTCGTTAACTGATCTTCAGTTTTAAAATACTGCAAGCATCCATCACATAGCCACTTTTTACACCTTTCTTTGGATAACTGACTGCCAACAAGTCTACTCAGATTTTTAATCCAGCAAAAGTGGCTATTCACACTGTTTTCAATATAGAGTAAATTAACGTGAGTACTCTTCTTATGACATGTATAATACAGAGGACCTACTACAGACTTTTTCTCTACACCATACACATTAATACTAATGTTATTTAGTTCCTCAAAGCGCTTAATATCCTTTATCTGCACAGGAAATTCTATACTATCGAAATTTAGCTGCGTTGAATAGTGTGGATACGATGATGTTCTATACGCTACATTCGATTTAGCAGGATTTAAAGCCGACATCACCGCCCATGCAAAACATGCTTCGTCATTGTTTTGGATGTTTACAACAGCTTTTCTTCGCTGAATCCATGTCGGCAGCTCAATGTACGATGAACCTCGCATGGGATTGTACTTATTGATGTTAACTTCTAGATACATTATTTCAACTAAAGCCCACCCTGATTCCTTTTCCTGAAATTCCTCGCTCTTAGTTGAAATAATGTTAGAGACATCCCTAAGTACATCACCAAAATTAGTCGACTGACTTATGACAAAATTCTTCGTATTAAATGATTTAATGTCCGTTATTTCGGATTCATCCGTGCTTTTAATGTACAATGCGAAAAGTTCAAAATTAACTTTAAATAAACTATGATTGGACAAAGATTTAGCAAGAAGCTGTTGTACATCCGGTTGAACGCAATTTAAAAAGTTTGAAGTGCTCTGAAACTTTTGACTTGTGCGAATTCGGTAACTAGCAATCCTACTTTTAAATGCTGTATTAATTTCCTCGATGTTTGCGTTACTACCACTTCTACACGCATTATTTTTATGCGCATTACTCCGTAAGTGCCCCTGAAAATGCGAAGATGGTACATCAGTGTTACAGTGCTCGCAGTGAATAGTTTGAAGTTCATGATTTTTTCTAGGTTTTTTACTACTAGTACTTTCTACAGCTACATCAGTAGCTGCACGCTTTTCCCCTACTACTACCTGAGGGCAAGTAGATATTTGATGTACCTCTGCTAAGTGATCCTCATATCGCTCTACGTTAGCGAAATACACACTACAAACTTTACATAAAGCAGATGTTATGCTAGGGTGTTTTGATTTCATATGGCGCATGAAGTTATCACGCCTTGCAAACGTTACATTACATTCCTCGCAGCTGGGGGGCATCTGTTCATGATTTTTTCTAGGTTCTTTACTACTAGTACTTTCTACAGCTACATCAGTAGCTGCACGCTTTTTCCCTACTACTACCTGAGGGCGAGTAGATATTTGATGTACCTCTGCTAAGTGATCCTCATATCGCTCTACGTTAGCGAAATACACCCTACAAACTTTACATAAAGCAGATGTTATGCTAGGGTGTTTTGATTTCATATGGCGCATGAAGTTATCACGCCTTGCAAACGTTACATTACATTCCTCGCAGCAGGGGAACATCTGAAAAGAGAACGACCGATAGAGATTAGGTGAAAGTTACAGAAGAAACCAAGTTTCAGCGTATAGAGGTTGGACATGGCTGTGAGTTAGGTCTATAGCATGAGGATTGAAGAGAACGACTAAAGTTACGATGTTCGGATGAAACCAAGTTTCAGCCCGTTGAGGATAGACATAGCTATGTGTACGTGTTTGAAATTATACCACGTCTATAGTATGAGGATTGAGGAGAACAACTATTTATCAATACTCTAAAGTTACGGAAGAAACCAAGTTTCAGCCCGTTGAGGGCAGACATAGCTATACCTCGTCTATAGTATGCAAGAACAACTATTTATCAATACTCTAAAGTTACGGAAGAAACCAAGTTTCAGCCCGTTGAGGGCAGACATAGCTATACCTCGTCTATAGTATGCAAGAACAACTATTTATCAATAGACTAAAGTTACGATGTTCGGAAGAAACCAAGTTTCAGCCCGTTGAGGGTAGACATAGCTATGTACACGTGTTTGAAATTATACCACGTCTATAGCGTGAGGATTAAAGAGAACAACTATTTATCAATACTCTAAAGTTACGGAAGAAACCAAGTTCCAGCCTGTTGAGGGTAGACATAGCTATGTGTGCGCGTGTTTGAAATTATACCACGTCTATAGCACGAGGATTAAAGAGAACAACTATTTATCAATAGACTAAAGTTATGATGTTTTAGAAGAAACCAAGTATCAACCCGTTGAGGTCAGACATAGCTATGTGTACGTGTTTGAAATTATACCACGTCTATAGCATGATGATTGAAGAGAACAACTATTTATCAATAGACTAAAGTTACGATGTTCGGAAGAAACCAGCTTTCAACCCGTTGAGGTCAGACATAGCTATACCTCGTCTATAGTATGCAAGAACAACTATTTATCAATAGACTAAAGTTACAATGTTTTAGAAGAAACCAATTTTCAGCCTGTTGAGGGCAGACATAGCTATGTGCGCGTGTTTGAAATTATACCACGTCTACAGTATGCGGGTTGAGAGAACAACTATTTATCAATACTCTAAAGTTACAGAAGAAACCAAGTTTCAGCCTGTTGAGGGCAGACATAGCTATGTGTGCGCGTGTTTGAAATTATACCACGTCTATAGCACGAGGATTAAAGAGAACAACTATTTATCAATAGACTAAAGTTATGATGTTTTAGAAGAAACCAAGTATCAACCCGTTGAGGGCTGACATAGCTATGTGCATGTGTTTGAAATTATACCACGTCTATAGCGCGAGGATTAAAGAGAGCAACTATTTATCAATAGACTAAAGTTATGACGTTTTAGAAGAAACCAAGTTTCAACCCGTTGAGGTCAGACATAGCTATGTGTACGTGTTTGAAATTATACCACGTCTATAGTATGCGGGTTGAAGAGAACAACTCAATTGCTTAAAGTTATGATGTTTTAGAAGAAACCAAGTTTCAACCTGTTGAGGGCAGACATAGCTATGTACGTACCCCGCGTGAGGATTAAAGAGAACAACTATTTATCAATAGACTAAAGTTACGATGTTTTAGAAGAAACCAAGTTTCAACGAATAGAGGTCAGACATACCTTAAAATCTTCGCGCTGCAAACTGTTACTCGGATGTATAAAATGCGTGCGTTCAAGCCTGAAACTCGAATAATAATATTCTGCTCGTACCTAAAAAAAAGAAGAAACATATATGAATGTAGTGTAGGGTGCATCATCTAACCTAATTATCTTTACAACTCAAAGTTCGAAAACATACCTTTTTAAAAAAATGCACGTGCTGCAGGCTGTTACTGGGATGAATAAAATTGCGTACTTTCGAACGGTACCTAAAAAAAGAATAAACATATATGAATGTAGATGTCCAGCGTAGAAGTTGCTTTGCAAATAAAAAAGTAACTAACAGTTCTACCTTACCTTAAGATAAAGGCTGAAGAATAATATTCACAGCAGACGGGAGATGTGTGTGTGTGTGTACGTAATAAACGCATACAGAGAACTGTGAGCACTTCGCGCAGACTGCAGCGGCTAAATATTCTGCTTGTTACCAACCGGATGTGAAAAAATCGCTGAGCTGGCAACTGCGGGTACAGTCGGAACGAATGCAACAAGAGCTCCCACCTGCAGGCTGACGTATTCGAACCTCCTGTTGATGCCGAGGTGTCAGAATTTAAGAGTTCGAGCCTTGGAAAGTTAGCGTGTGATCCTCGACTTCTCGAGGGTACATACGCGGTATTCCTTACCTGTAGGTATTGAGCTAAAGCTAGATCATGTAATGACGATCGCGCAGGCCCCTCGCCTAGCATTTACGGCTTCTAGTTCGAACCCGCTATCTACCAAAGTAGCGAGAATGATTGAAGAATGTTGAGGGTGATTCATTCGTCGGATGGAGGCGTTAAGCTATGTGCAGGCTTCTTCTAGTCGGGGTACGCGATTCAAATCCTGGCAACTTATACCGTCGGGAAGGGCATCCGGCTAGATCATGCAATGACGATCGCGCAGGTCCCTCGCCTAATATTTACGGCTTCCAGTTCGAACCCGCTATCTTCCGAAGTAGCGAGAATGATTGAAGAGTGTTGAGGGTGATTCATTCGTCGGATGGAGGCGTTAAGCTATGTGCAGGCTTCTTCTAGTCGGGGTACGCGATTCAAATCCTGGCAACTTATACCGTCGAGAAGGGCATCTAGCTAGATCATGTTATGACGATCGCACAGGTCCCTCGCCTAACATTTACGGCTTCCAGTTCGAACCCGCTATCTTCCGAAGTAGCGAGAATGACTGAAGAGTGTTTGAGTGTGATTCATTTGTTGGATGGAGGTGTTAAGCTGGCTTCTTCAGTAGGAGTAGGCTATGTCGGGATATCGATTTAAAATCCTAGTCAGGAGGGGCAACCGGTCGTATAAAACTATGGTGTGAGGACGTTAAACCTTGTGCAGACTCCCTCGAAAATGATTTTTTGAGTACAAGACTTGACGGTGATTCATTTGTCGGATGGAGGCAATAAGCCTTGTGCAGGCTTCTTTGGTAGGAGTAGGCTATGTGTCGGTACCGGGATATCTAGTTATAAAACCCGCTACAACAAATTTATCGCGTATACTGCGATTTAAAATCCTAGTCAGGAAGGGCAGCCGGTCGTAAAACTATGGTGTGAGGCGGGGTGTGCAAAAAAGCCAGCATTAAGTAAGGGCTGTTGATAGGAGGCGTTAAACCATGTGCAGGCTCCTTCACCAGGAGAAGCCTACATGCCGGTACCGTGCAGGTTCTTTCGATAGGAGTAGGCACTGTGTGTGTTTTAACCTCTCCGTACAATCATGATATTTTACGTTAGGAACTTACATAGGCTAAATGCTACACATTCCGTAGCAGAGCCAGGAATCGAACTCGGACCTCCGAGGGTAGCAGCTAATCACACTAACTACTACACCACAGAGGAGAACTATTTCAGAATATTTTACAACCTTAATTGGTACTGTGTTTTAAGAGCTTACATCCTACTCAGCTAAGAAGACGTTCGCGAGTTACAAGCACGCCGTGTCCTCGCTCAAGGTTGAGCCGGAAGATACGTGTACAATTTCAGCTAACACACGCATTCCACAACTCGCTCAGAATGACTGTGCCGGTACTTCTTCAAGGACTGTAGAACAAACCCATAGCCTACAGTTTAGTTTAGCGTGCATGCCTCTCACCCAGTAGTCTCGGGTTCGATTCTCTTGGGAATAAAAATGTGTTTAAATCACATGAATTTGTTGAGTTGTCCTTCCTGATGCATAACTAGCAGTATCTAACCTCATACACTATAGTTTTCAACCGGTTGCCCTTCCCGACAACTCGGATTAAGAATCTGTTTTACAACGTCTAACACGGGAATCGGGGATTTACAGCTAGATGCACTTCTTAGATTTTAAATCACGAACTATTGTTTTACGGCTGGATGCCCTTCCTGACTAAGATTTTAAATCGCAAGAATTTGTTTTAAGACTAGTCGCCCTTCCTGATGCAAAACTGGCAGTATCTAGCCTCATACACTATGGTTTTCGACCGGTTGCCCTTCCTGACGTCAAAGAACTCGGATTAAGAATCTGTCGAGAATCGGAGAGGATTTACAGCTAGATGCTCGCCGGATGCCCTTCCTGACTAAGATTTTTAAATCGCATGAATTTGTTGGGTTACCCTTCCTGACGCAAAACTAGCAGTATCTAGCCTCTCACGTCATACACTATTGTTTTCGACCGGTTGCCCTTCCTGACAACTCGGATTAAGAATCTGTTTTACAACTTCTAACACGAGAATCGGGGATTTACAGCTTAAAGATGGCGGATGACGGCTGTCAGAAAAGCACATAGGTTTGTAAAGCACGTGGAATTTGCCGCCACCGGGGCAGCACTGTTCTCTCTGGATTAAAAGCTATGTTTACCAAACAAGAGCACGTAGAATTTGCCGTCACCACATAGAGGGCAGCACGGTGATTATAGATGGCGGATGACAGCTGTCAAAAAAGCACATGGCTTTGTTTCCAAACAAGAGCACGTGGAATTTGCCGTCACCCGGCAGCACGGTGATTAAAGATGGCGGATGACGGCTGTCAGAAAAGCACATAGGTTTGTAAAGCACTTGGAATTTGCCACCGCTACATAGAGGGCAGCACTGTTCTCAAAGATGGCGGATGACAGCTGTCAGAAAAGCACATAGGTTTGTAAAGCACTTGGAATTTGCCACCGCTACATAGAGGGCAGCACTGTTCTCAAAGATGGCGGATGACAGCTGTCAGAAAAGCGCATAGGTTTGTAAAGCACGTGGAATTTACCACCACCACATAGAGGGCAGCACTGTTCTCAAAGATGGCGGATGACGGCTGTCAGAAAAGCGCATAGGTTTGTAAAGCACTTGGAATTTGCCACCGCTACATAGAGGGCAGCACTGTTCTCAAAGATGGCGGATGACAGCTGTCAGAAAAGCGCATAGGTTTGTAAAGCACGTGGAATTTACCACCACCACATAGAGTGCAGCACTGTTCTCTCTGGATTAAAGATGGCGGATGACAGCTGACGAAATTGCCCGCAGCACAGTGCTCAAAGATGGCGAATGACAGCTGTCAAAAAAGCACGTGGCTTTGTTTCCCAACAAGAGCACATAGATTTTTTCAAATTGCCGCCACCACATAGAGTGCAGCACTGTGCTCTGTTGATTAAAGATGGTGGATGACGGCTGTCAAAAAGGCGGGTGATAGGTGATGAAATTGCCCGCAGCACGGTGCTCAAAGATGGCGGATGACAGCTGTCAAAAAAGCACGTGGCTATGTTTACCAAACAAGAGCACGTGGAATTTACCGCCACCACATAGAGGGCAGCACTATACTCTGTTGATTAAAGATGGTGGGTAGTAGCTGTCAGAAAAGCACGTGAGTTTGTTTCCAAACAAGAGCACGTGGAATTTGCCGCCACCACATAGAGGGCAGCACGGTGCTCTCTTGATTAAAGATGGCTGCTGTCACGTGGAATTGTCTGCCACCACAGGTATCTAGCTAAAGAGGGCAGCACTGAGGTTTGCGATGCAAGATGGCTGCTGTCAAAAAAGCATTTTTCAAATTATCCGCCACCACAAAGAGGGCAGCACTGTGCTCTATAGATTAAAGATGGCGGATGACAGCTGTCAAAAAACACGTGGCTTTGTTTACCTCGCGCTAGTTAGGTTAAGTTGGTAGCACTAAGGTTTAGACCCGTCAAGATAGCAGCACTGCCGATGACAGGTGACGAATTTTACAGCTACTGCGATATAGAGGGCAGCACAGTGCTTTGTAGTTTAAAGATGGCGGATGACAGCTGTCAAAAAAGCACGTGGCTGTCAAAAAGCACGAGGCTTTGTTTACCTCGCGCTAGTTAGGTTAAGTTGGTACCACTAAGGTTTAGGTCCGTCAAGATGGCAGTACTGAGGTTAGCGATGCGTTGTTGTCTGTCAAAAAGCACGTGGCTTTGTTTACAAATCTGTCAAAAAGCATGTGGCTGTCAAAAAGCACGTGGCTTTGTTTACCTCATGCTAGTTAGGTTAAGTTGGCACTACTGAGGTTTAGGCCCGTCAAGATGGTAGTACTGAGGTTTGCGATGCGTTGTTGTTGATGCGAGCTGTCAAAAAGCACGTGGCTTTGTTTACAAATCTGTCAAAAAGCACGTGGCTGTCAAAAAGCACGTGGCTTTGTTTACCTCGCACTAGTGAGGTTAAGTTGGCACTACTGAGGTTTAGGCCCGTCAAGATGGCAGTACTGAGGTTAGCGATGCGTTGTTGTCTGTCAAAAAGCACGTGGCTGTCAAAAAACACGTGGGGTTGTTTACCTCATGCTAGTTAGGTTAAGTTGGCACTAGTGAGGTTTAGGCCCGTCAAGATGGCAGCAGTGAGGTTAGCGTTGCGTTGTTGTCTGTCAAAAAGCACGTGGCTTTGTTTACAAATTCAAATCTCGCGCCAAAATTCAAATTTCCCGCGGGCGGCGGCGGCGGAGGAGGAGGCGGGTGGAGGCGTGCGGCGGAGGAGGTGCCGCAGAACTGTTCAATTATACTACTTACTATGATCCAATAACCTCTAATAGTGGTGAGGAACAATACACAGTCATGAGGGTAAATAAACATAGGAAAAAAGCACAGGGACACAAGGTTCTAATCTTCACGCCGAAGTGATCCACCTTGGCGACTTATTACCAGGCGAGGAGGACCGGATCAACAATTGGGAAGAAAGGGAATATATTTTGGGGATTGAAAACACCAATGGGAGGGGTTACATTGAAGAAGTTTGCAATGAATATGTGAAAAACACATGAAGAGTTTGTTATTAGTGCTGGCGTCATATCCGAAATCCGTAACGTGTGATGTTCGGACTTGTTGACAAAATAAGTACGCACATAAACACTAGTAGGAGGAATGACAAAAGACAGTAGTAATGCAAGTAGAGGCACAGCAGCTTCAGTAGCTACAGCGAGAAAAGAATCCATAGTCGGCAGCAAGCCAAGTTTCATGAGGACTAGTATGTACGTTGATGTTTCTTGTAGGAAGATGTGCAATTCATGATATTTATTTCATATAACCCTAGCATTCCATAGTAGAATTCTCATTGTCTTGAGCGAAAAGTAGCTGTATGCTCTGACGAATTGGCTAATCGTAGGTAAGATATTGGGCAGATCCTTAAGTAAGTTTGTAAGTTGTAACAGAAGCGTATGAATGCAATCTGGGGCCTGTTCCTTTTGTGTATTGGGGGGAACGCGCACAACGGTTTGTTGTGCCGGTTGCAGGGGTATGAGTTGTCTAGACGTAAATGGGAGCGGCTGAGCAGGGGAAATGGAATATTGCTGATTATGAATCGGTACTTGCCGTAGTAGATGATATGGCTGAGAAAGGTCATTCGATCATGTCCTGGGGTTGGTTTAGGAGGCAAATCCTTTACAATAACTTGAGGAAACTTCCGCTTACACAGAGCTTCAACCGTAATTGGTGATGCATGTGCAGGAAGGGGAGGGAATATCTGAAGAGTATCATTTGGAGCAAACTGTGTGGAATATAAACGGGAAGCAGCCTCAGAAAATGAAATAGTCTCTAAGCACATTCATTCCTTAATCTTTACTTGTCGCTTACGTACCTCTCTCTCGTTAGAACCCGTGACATGTTTTAGGTTACAATGTAAACATTGTAGTACATTAGACATACAGTCAGCTGTGGCGGTGTTCAATGCACAGTTGTGATATCGAAATGAGGAAGACTGCCAATTGCGTAGTGTGTGGCCATATTTTTGGCATTTAGAAAAAATAATCACATAAAAAACGAATGGAGTAACCTCTAATATCACTTGGTAAATAGACACATATTTTGGGAGGTTTATATCACAAAAAAAATTCTCACTAATCCCGTAGGCACATATACTACTTTGCCATCTTGTAGAGTCTTTCGATTTAGTCTCTGTACATAGTGTACCTTTATTTCACTTTGATGAGGGCTAAGACGTCAGCTTCAGCAAGATCCTTATCTACACCTCTAATGATCCCAATACGAAAGATGTTTGAATGTGGTATGAATTATTGAAGCTTACGTGATGCAAGAAAATTGCTTTGAAAAAATATATTGGCATGCATAGCAGACTGAAAAGTAAGCTGTATTCCGTTTCTACCTTTAGGCTTTATAGATTGTACCGGAAATTTACGTTCATACATGAGTCTACCTAGTGCCATTGGGTGCAAGTTACCAATGTTATAAGGAATTTTTGCTGAGACAAATACTATATACGGACCTGGATGGTTGATTGGGTATGTATATGAGTCACACTTAGTGTTAGTCGTATGAGAAGGTGAAGCATTAAAGTTACGAGGGGTGGTATTATTCAACAGAGGGTTCTACAGGAGGCAATTTGACGAAAGTAGATCCGTATTCACAATTTCTTCACGTCCTACATTTGAATTAGATGCAGGATCAGGCTCCTCGTCTCCTCCACTTTCACTATTCATGTTGTCACACACCGATGCCCACTACGAATCGGCAAGAACGAAGTAGAAAGTTCGAGAACCTACACGATACTACTCAACCGCACTCGCGAAACAACCTCACTAATCAAAGGACCAAACAAGACGCCTACTTCTCCTTGACAGTCGTTGTCGCCATTAGCGATAACATTACCCGAATGTGACGTGAAACCACCGCCGTCCCGATCCTCCTATACTGCCTCCTCTATGCGAGGTTTTTTTCACGACTAGGCTGCGACGAAATTCCTCCGCTAGATGGCAGGCATAGACGCACAATGTTCCAATCTTTTCTAATGACGACAGCCTACAAAACACTATGCAGTATGGTCATGTGTTCACTGAAGCTCGTAAATTACATCAGTAATATAAAATATCGACAATATTACCTGTATGAAGTCGCAGTTGGCCTCTTCGTGCACAATTTAAAGATTTTTCTGGACGAAGGCTTGGAGAGGCACCGTACTTTTTGTGTTTTTGCCAATGCAATATCAGCTAATAGAGGTCTTACGAACTTGGTTAGGATAATATCACTAACAGTTTGCTGATGTTCTTTGACCTCACACTGTAACTAAACACATTCTGAAAGGGAAGACGTCGCAAGTCCTTGTATTACGCCCGTACGTTTGAAGGACTTCGATAATAGGGCACAGTTGCTTAAACGAACTCCTGCAGATACTTCACCAGAGCAACAAAACAAGGTTTGGGTCATCGAACTTCTCCTTTGTTCTGATGCATAATCAGTTCCATTT
Organism: Anabrus simplex; assembly: GCF_040414725.1. NCBI lineage: Eukaryota > Metazoa > Arthropoda > Insecta > Orthoptera > Tettigoniidae > Anabrus > Anabrus simplex. The sequence continues at coordinate 74,892,233 of NC_090274.1, forward strand.
AGCGGTGTCCAAGCTTTAGGCAGTGAGATGTTGCTGACGCAAATGTCACACTCCATCCTCTCCTCAAAAACACGAACCAAGTACCGGTACCGCAAATTAGGATTTGATTTTCTGTTTCTAGTTTGATTGGGATATTATCGTCTGGATATATGAGGTTGTCCAAAATGGCTAAATATGAAGACGTTTGTTTTGTGATTGTCCTTCACAATTCTTATCGCATGGAATCCACTATCCTCCACGGCTTTAATCACCTTCTGAAAAAAATCCGCAGCCTGTTTCCAGTCATTCGACCAGGTCAGGAATGGGATGAATGAAGTCCCCATCTAGCGGCGAGGATAGAAATTGAGCCAGCTGTCGAAACCTGTCGCGCTCATCTGGGGCAATGATTAATGAATGATGGATAAAATAAAATTACATTCAAGAGTGTTGCTGGAATTATGTATGACAGGGAAAACCGGAGTACCCGAAGAAAAACCTGTCCCGCCTCGGCGTTGTCCAGCCAAAATCTCACATGGAGTGACCAGGATTTGAACCACGGAACCCAGCGGTGAGAGGCCGGCTCGCTGCCGCCTGAGCCACGGAGGCTCCATCACCTTCTGAAATAAGGTGTAAAGGCACATATGCAAGAGTAATATGAGGATATCCAATTACTTCCATTATTTGGTCCTTGCCTAAATAAAGCCGACAGCCGGTTTTTTTAATTCCCATCTAGACGGTATTTCATGGAGTCGTATCTTTTCTGGCTGCGAACCACCTTGCTGAGATTGTCAAAATGGTACACAACAGTTGAATATTTCGGGGAAAGGATCTGAAGTTTCAGTTCTACAAAAACATAGACCTTGCACAAACGGAAAGAAACAAGTACACCTTAAAATCACTTTTGAAATATCTATAAGCATAACATGATTCATTCATTTCACAGTTCTACACAAAATATCTCTTGTACGAACGGAAGTGACCAGACACGTTTACTCATTGTACGAAAAACTCAGTTTTTCACACACATTCATGCACCAATAACAGAGTGCTAACCCACACCGACAAAGAAGATTCTGCGTCTACTACTGCACTCTTACGGCGACTTGAAGGAACATTGGTAGTCGCGCCTTCCTGTGTTAAACTAGTGGCATAGAGCAGGCAATATTAGAAGATCGAGACGGTGGTGCATGAAACTTTTAGTTTCTCATTGTTGATGGCGCTGTGTTCATTCACAGTCTGTACTCGCTCTCTGAGTGTTAAGTGGGTCTACATCTGATACTAACAATGGAGGGATCGCAAATGATGAACAAACTGAGATTTAGAATGTGCTTCTCGATCTAGGAATTGCTATTGTCGTGGGTTTATTTGTTTCAACGCTCGGTTCTCTGCTGGGAGTCATTATTTTGAATGCCGTAAATATTTCGCGATTCTAGATGTGGTGCTCCCAGGTATTTCATTTTATTTCATTTCACGTGCCATAGTTAAAAGAACGGTTCTATGCGATTGTATTTCCGTAGTATTTTATCAACTGTCTTTGCAGGCCCTTAGTTAATTAATTTTGTGTGTTTTTCAAACTTTCCTTCCTTTGTTTGTGTGCACACGCGCGGGAGGGGAGAGCGGTTTTTACCTACCTGTTTGTTTGGATATGTGTGTTTGTGGGTTTTGAGATCAAGCACTTCTGTTTCCTCATCCTTTTGAATCATGGCTGAGAATTGGTATATTGTATGATTTGACGCTACGGGGTTTAATCCATGTTTGCCCACGTGAGGCAATTTGGATGTCTCGGGGAACGGATCGACAAAAATTGTGATTGCTACGATTATATTTGGATCAGTCTTGCCTGTTTTCGCGGCGGTGCAGCATTGTGTCTGTGGTGTTCGAACCAAGCTCGTGAGTCCATGATATCTGTCGCAATCCTGCGCGAACTTATACGTCACGTGCCTTGACACGCCGGCCTGGTCTGGTCTGAGTCGCTCTTCTTGTTCATACGTGTGTATGCGTGCTTGTGCTGTCTGCCTGTGTACGGTTTATATTACTCTCCGTATCTCGTAATTTTAATTTTAACTTATATTTCCTTTTAATTTCTGTTTTCGTATTAGTTGGCTTGTTTGGGCCATGTGTGGTGTGCTATTTCATATTTCTAGGCCGTTATCTTCTCCAATGCCGGCGATTAGTTTTCGCTTTTGTAACTGTGGCAACACCTTCTTGTTCATTTGTTTCTGCTCCTTTGGGAGGCTGTGCATGGGCATTGTTGTTGTGACGCGCTAGTATCGAGTGGACGCTCGCTTGGAGCTAGGATATGTTAACTGTTGATATGTGCGCGGTACGCATTTGTACAAGTGCATCATCCCTCTGGCGGTTTCATTTTCTGATTACTTCGATAACGTGTTCCACGTCACATTATTTTTCTGAAAGGAGTTTTTAGTTTTGTGTGATCGTACGGAAGTGAATAGTGCGATTGTATGTACTGTCGCCGTGCAACACAGAACTTACTATGTCTTTGAACGGGATACTACTTGATATAAATTTTTTCTGCAGTTATGTAGGAAATTTTTAATGCAGCTTCCCATTTTTACATTCAATTTAATATTGTGTGTGTTGGTAATAAACCCCATTTTCTTTTTATCCATTGTTTTATTCATGGGGTTACGGGTTCATGCCTTTCTGTCCTTCGCTCCCCTTTTGTATACGCACAAGTCCAGCTCCAAACTGTTTTACTTCGTTCCAGTCCATCCACGCCAATTTATTTAGAGAGGTAAGTGAGGGAAGTATCTGCGAGTACATGTGGTATATTGTGTTGATGTGTTATGGTAGCAGGGTGGGGATGACAGAAGTGGCAGCAGAGTGCGGTTCGTGACTGGAAGGTTTCATCGAGAGGTTAAATTTCGGTGAAACAGAGCTGGATTCGTTTTTAATTCGACCCCTTTTCTTTATGATAGTACGACACTACTGTGAATGGATCTTAAGTTATGTTACTTTGTGACATATTTCCCCTTGCATATTGTGTATAATTTCAGTTCTAAAGTTTACCATTGTTGTGTATTATCCTCCACATTACCTATTCTGTTTGATGATATGGAGAATATACAAGACCCTGTGTATATAAACCATCCTCGTGTTGATCAATAAAACGTTTCGAGCGCATTAAATGTTGGCTCTTTCATTCATTCATTCAAAAAACGAGAACAATGCCAATGCTACGGTAAACAATCGATCTAATACACTTATCTCTGATACCAACAGTGAGCCTGTATGTAATATTTCACACCCGGTTACTAACTGTACGCCACTACCTAACATTGCTCTTGATATCCGGGAGTGGAATTTGAGGTTCTCCGGTGAGGAGAAACGTTTTTAAGTTATTGAATTTTAGAGAGTGTCGCAGATGTTGCTGCATGTGCCTCGATGCCCCTAGATTCCTTTATCCCTGTTATTCCCGGTATGTTAGAGGGATGTGCGAGCAAATGGTTCCGTTTGGTCAAATACAAAATCCATACTTCGTCCGAATTTACTAAGGAGTTTAAATCAAGGTTTGGATTGTCAGGCATGAATTTCATTTTAAAAGAGGAGAATATTCCTAGCACACAAGGTCCTGGGGAACCTATTGACGAGTATGCGACCGGCATCCTCACCTTGTTCAATCGCTTAGATGTCGAAAATCATGAGACGGAAATTTTTTATACATTCTATCCAAATTTTGACCCAAATTACAAATTGTTTGTCAAAAGGTCGGAAGTAAACTGCGTCGACGACATTGTGAACCTAGTCCGTGAATAAGAGTCTACTCTTCAATCGAATCACCTATACCAATCTCCGCACCCACCCTCCAGTTGTTCTTTTCCTGATATCACCTGTCGTTCTGCATCAAAATCTGTCTCTTTTGCCAAGTACCCCGCCCGTGCGTCATCTATTGAACGCCCCACCGTTTCGAGTCCCCTCGCTCACCCGGCCGCGTAGCCAGCACTCTCCCTGATCAGAATGTTCCCCGCCGCAACACGGCAACTTCTTTATTATATGTTTGAATTGTGGAAAGGGTGGACACGTCTTCAAACAGTGTAACTCAAAACCTTCTGTGAAGTGCATTCAATGTGGTCTAGCCGGCGTGTTCCGCAACATTTGCCCACGATATAACGGAAAGCAGGGAAACTAACCCCGTAGAAACGTGAAGGCCCACCGTTGGTGCCTCAAACATTTCCTCATCGCCAAATTTACGGCCTCTCCTTTTCGTCACCCTGGGCCAAAATTCATTCTGATTCGCGTTCTGTATACGCTTTGCTTGATACTGGATCTTCTAGTTCATTCGTAAATCAATCTATGTTGGAGGGAACGAATATAAAAGATTTTCGAGATCGCGAATGTTCTATAACCTACATGCCAGTCGACGATCGTCGCATGTGTCCTAAAGAACGTACCAAAATCCACTTCAAAATTCATAACTTTTCTTGGGATTGGAATTGCAACATTGTCCCCGAACTGTCTGTTCTCCTGATCCTTGGTGCTGATTTTATGTTGGCTACTGGGTTGTCCATTGATTTCATCAGTCGCTCATTCGATTTTCGTTTCCGATCTAATGAGAACTTTCCTTTTGAACACTCTACAATAATAGACCGTTATGTTTTGTGTCGAACCAGAGTCCTCTTATCGATTTATCTGATCTCTGTCCATCCAACAATCAAGCCTCCGTGCTTAACAATCTCCTAATTGATTTCCCCGATGTGCTTAACGCAAAATTAGGTTGTGTCAAAGAATTTTTGTACTGTATTAGGCTGAAAGACCATACTCCCGTTAGGCATTCCCCTTTTAGTTGCCCTCCTACCGAGCTTGCTTCCATGAGGAAATGCATTAATGAATTTTAGGAGAAAGGTGTCATCAGTCTCAAAAAGTGCGGCCAGCCGCGCTTCGTGGTAGATTATCTATCTCTGAACCGCAAAGTGGAATTCGACAGGTTCCCTCTCCCGACCACCGAATCCGCCCTTCAGTCCTTTGTAAAAGCCCAATATTATTTGTTTTTGATTTTAATTCCGCCTATATTCGCATTCCCCTCTAATCCAGTTGCCGGGAATTTACAGCTTTTGCCACTCCCTTTGGTTTCTACCAATTCAATAAGGTGCCTATGGGCATTTTGGTAGGCGGCCAAGAGCTGCGTCGCATCCTTGATTCTGACTTTTGTGATTTGAAGTTTTCCTGTCGGTTTTCATACTTAGACGACGTCGTGATATATTCTAACACCTTTGAAGAGCACATTAGTCATCTTCGGGAATTCTTCACCAGATTGAAAAGACATGGATTCACCATCAATCCGGAGAAAGTATCTTTATATTCCAAAAGAATTAAATTTTTGTGTCATGTTGTATCCGGGTCCGGCATTTCTGTTAAGCCCTACAGAGTTAAAACAATTTGTGACTTCACAAGGCCAAGAAATCTCCGAGGTGTACGTAGATCTCTCAGCATGATTGGTTTTTATAGTAGGTTCATCCCTAACATCTCTAAATTTCAGCCCCTTTAAATTCTCTAAAAAGGAAAAAAGTTCGTTTCATCTGGAGCGATGCTCAGGAACAAACCCTTTGTCAAATTAAAGATGCCCTCTGTCGAGCTCCCGTGTTACACAGTCCCAACTCAATTGCGAATTTGTCCTTCAGTGTGACGCTAGTGACATTGCTGTACTGAAACAAAAGCTGGAGGATCATAGTCTAGCTCCTATTGCCTACTTTAGCAAGATATTGCTCGATTCTGAAACTAGGTATTCCATATATGAGAAGGAATGTTTAGCCGTAGTCCTTGTGTGGCGTACCGGCAATCGAAGAATCGGGCAATCGAACAAGTAAAACCACAATACCGCAGCCCAAGTCCTCGACTGTCAGTGCGACCAACAAAGAGATAAGAGGCGCTTCCAAGTGTGAATCACGCCAACTACTGAGAGAAGGGCCTCAACAAAACACAAACACAGGAAGGGGAAGCGATGGGAATCTGGGTGGGGCCAATATGTCAATGACTATAACAGATGGTGGAAGGAGTATGAGGTAGAGCAATTCACATTAATGACACTCACGGTCACATTTAAAGAGACCAAAATTTAATATAATGGAAAAGAATAAGTAGGGTGGGTGGTGTAATTAAATATATAAGAAAAATAAAAACAATTAACTTTTAAGAAAAGGGAAAACTGATTACAAGGCTCATTTACAGAAATACTACCAATCGTAGTCACCATACCAACAGTTACAACCAATTTTTTAAAAAAATCAACAATATTTTCCAGACGGAATTAACTTCAGTTTGACTTAGAGATTCATTACAATTTGCTTGTTCGAGCTCAATACCATTTTTCCTTAATGAAGTTATAATAATGATCTTTTTCAAAGTCATTAATGCCTTAGATGCAACTGTTTGTGGGTATGCCCGTCCCAATAAAATTACAAAAAATAATAAATTATTACATGTTTGAAATTCGTCAGTGAACACGGAAGCGTTTCAAATAAAAACTTTTAACCGCGTCCTCTAACAGACCGACAATATCCTCAAGAAACATTAAGGAAGGCAAAAAATAAAATTGGGAAAGAGCCCACATCAAAGAAAAACAATGAGTGATAGAAGGAAATCAATAATAATAAGGTAGCAAAATAATATAGAAGCAATTTAAACTAATCTCTTGACCAGTTCATCACATCAACAACATAGGTGCGCCATACAACATCGAACGTCTGCACATCACGAGTATTGTTAAAACTCTCACTCCGCGACAAAGCAAAATTAATCACACAAACGAAGGCGACAATATATAAAAACAATGCAATTGAAATGGAATGTACCTTCAGATCAGTAATATAAATCAACATTTAGAGAAAAGAACGTTTCATAATAATAATAATAATAATAATAATAATAATAATAATAATAATAATAATAATAATAATAATAATAATAATAATAATAATAATAAAGAAAATTAATTTAAGAAAGAAAATGGAATGAAATTTAATTCGACCAAAGAACGCTTCAGTATTCACTTGGGTTTAAAAAACGTAACGTTACATTAATCTTAAATTTTCAGACGCCCTTAGCAGGGTAACTATACAACCAGACTACATAGATAGTAAATACTTTCCATTTGATTTCTTTCCTTTCCACAGGGAAGAATTTTAAATTAATAACAACAGATACTGTGATTTAACTTGTCACAGCTTCTGTTAAAAGAACAGGTCGTTTTAAAACACCCAATGTCCTGACGTAGAAGTGTGTTCTTTCAATTAAAATTATACTTCGCCCTAAAATAACACAACAGCTTGGGCATGGTAAAAACTTGCGGAATCAATAAATTTTAACCACAAAATGTTCACTCAAAAACTTAAAATGATTGGAAGGCGAACGGTATCTTCAACCTCAGAAAAACATAATATTGTTATTACATGCCGATCCGACATTTTGAATTTCGTTCACAAAACGCTATACGAAGCCACACTCTTCAAACTCGCCGAAACAGTTCATATAACATATGAAGTTAAAACTTACATCAGAGGCGACGTTATCCATGTATTAAGGCATGCTTCGATGTGAAGGGAACGGTAACTCTAAACTTTTAAAATAAAAACTCCACACACACATACTAGTAATTTTCTACCATCCACCCACCACTAACAATAATATAATTCACCACGAACGCTCACATTAGGGTGGTTCGAACACACACACAGACCGTCTGCCGGACATAGTAACAGCAGGCTGTCACCGAGACATCCTTACTCAAGCAAAGATGACCGTCAACATCGCGGTACCAGCAGCTTACACAAGGGTGCGCTGTGGACAACAGTTAACAGTCGAGTCGCACGCTGACCAATACCAACTTCGTAATAACAATGCTGCACGGAATATCCAATGGTGGTGGATCAGCCCACCGTTATAATTCAATTCACACCAATAAGAACCTTAAATGTACAACAATTCGTTGTCGCAGAGTTCCGTTTCATTGGGAAAGATCAAACAATAGTTTCCATTCACCCTTTTCTTTTAAATTCCACACGAACAAATTTCCGGTGTAGCGGTGATTTCACACAGCCTCAAAATTATACCGCTACACTTGGCGTCGAAAAATTCCATTCCTACCTCGAGCATCGGCATTTTTGTTTCTATACTGACAATCAGGCGTTGTCTTGGATGAGTGCAAACGTCAAAAAGTTAGGAAGAACGGCTTGGAGATACTCAGATTGTCTTTATATAATTTTACTCTTGTACACGCCAGGGGAAGGGATAACAATGTTGCCGATTGCTTGTCGCACATGTTTGATGGTGTTGAAACAGCTCATTGTGAGATTGGATGCAGTCCCGATAATTACCTTCCTGCCCGTCTACTTCAGAATTACCCTTTTAGTTTCACTGATCTGTCCGAGTTTCAAAAGAAAGACGATGAATGTGTTCGTCTGATTGACAAACTTTCTAGGAAGGAACCGGTTTGTGAGTCGTTTGAATTGAAAATGGGACTTCTGTACCACAATAATCCTCGCGGTAACGCCTCTAAAATTTACGTCCTTCTAAATTTAAGGCCCGTGATTTTAAATTACCACCATGATTCCTATTTAGGCGCTCATCTTGGCCAACTAAAGAACTTTCACAAAATTGCACGTATCCACTACTGGCCAAACTTGAAAAAATATGTTAGGCCTAAAATCCCACACAGTGCACCGGTGAAAGTGTCGAACATTCTTATATTTGGTGATAGCCAGGCGAGGGGAATTGCGGAGAAAATGAACAATAAAGATATTGCAGCATCGGCTGTCGTCTATCCTGGGGCCCCAATGAAGGAGGTATTGGAAAACACGGAGCAGGCGGCAAGAAATATCGCAAGTCGTGATGCAGTAGTGACCATCCGCGGGACGAACGACGTAGCTCACAACGACGCTAAGTATGTCATTTCTGAACTTAAATGTACACTAGGTAAGCTGACTCACACTAACATCTTTGGAGTGAACGTGCCCCACAGGCATGATTTGATTAGAGACTCGTATGTGAACATTGAAGTGGACAAAGTTAATACAGATATGGTTAAAATTTGTAAACATTTTCGTAATACACAGGTAATTGATAGCAGCAGTTTCGAGAGACACTGTTACACAAAGCATGGCCTTCATCTAAACAATTCAGGTAAACGAAAGATAGCAAATATTGTTCTAGATTTTATTAATCTTAAGATATGTACTGTAAAGAAGGCAACTCCCTTGAGTTATAATTCTGACCAGAAAAACTAGTAGAAAGAGCCAGCTGTACTTCAAGCTGGCTCAGCCAACTAGAAAATGAAACTCAGGAAAGTAAGGAATTTCAAGTTACCCAATTGCAACAGTCAAGTTTTAGGGAGGAAGGGGGTCTGAGATTGCTCTTGGTAAACTGTCAGAGTGTAGTAAATAAACAATTAAAATTCGGTACATTGATGGAATCTTATGAGATTGATGTGGTGATAGGAGTGGAATCGTGGTTGAGAGAAGGGGTGGGTAATAGAGAAGTATTTCCAGAAGGGTACACAGTCTATCGTAGAGACCGAGAAGATAAAAAGGGAGGGGGTGTTTATTCTGGTGAAGGAAACTTATTGTTCACATGAATGGTTTACCGATGAAAGGGATGACATATTAGGTATACAATTAATTTGTGATAATATGAAGGAGGTGGGAATTATAGGATCATACAGGCCTGGAAGAGAGAAAAGAGACATGGAAATATTTGAGAAAATAATAGATTATACTCATAAAAACAATAATAATGATGTGATAATAATTGGGGGAGATCTAAACTTGAAGTTGAATGGAATGGAGCTGCAACCGAAGCCCATGAACAGAAACTGGCAAATAAGTTAATTTGGGAGGGAGGATTTACACAAGTAGTACAAGAATCAACTCGTCTCAATAACTTACTAGATGTATTCTTGGTTAAACCATGGGAAATTGTTGATAAAACTGAGGTAATTGAAGGAATAGGTGACCATAAGGCTGTAATAATTGATGTGGGACTGGTACCAAAAAGGCTTAATAAGAGGGTCACACAAGACAGGAAATGGTACAGAAAAACTAAAGTTGATGAATTTGGGACTTACCTTAAATCACAATTCAGTAAGGGAGTAATGTGGATACACTTTGGGCTAAATTCAAAGGAATCATTTGGGAAGGAGAGAAGAGATTTGTACCTGTTAAGAAGGGTAAAATGACCTCAGACCCTGTTTATTATACAAGGGAAATAAGAAAATTAGAAAGAAAATGTAGAATAGTAAACAGAAAAATCAAAGAAGGTAGGGAGAGTAGAGAAAGTAGAAAACAGCTAATGAGGGAACTGATTAGAGTGAAAAAGGAAGCAAAAGAGAATTATATGAATGGCATTCTTCAAGAGCATAATGACCACAAAAGGAAATGGAAAAAGCTGTATTCATATATCAGGAATCAAAAAGGAAAAGGAATCAAAACTCCTACAGTGGTGGGAGGAGAGGGTGATCACTATTTAACAGATACTGAGAAAGCAAACCTCTTTAGTAGGGAATTCAGAGATTCAGTAGATGATTGTCAGGAGTTGGAAACCGAAACAGAAGATAGAGAGGGAGAGACACACAGGGAAACAAGAAGCTTCTCATTCACAAATGAAAATATTTTCAGAGAAATCCAACTGCCACAGCAAGGAAAAGCAGCAGGAAGTGATCAAATTACTGGGGAGGTGTTCAAGGCAATGGGGTAGTACATAGTGCCTTATTTAAAATTTCTCTTTGACTATGTCATAAATAATAGTGTAATAGCAAAGGAATGGAAGGAATGTATAATAATACCAATTTATAAAGGAAAGGGTGATCAAAGGAAACCAGAGAACTACAGACCAATCAGCCTGACCAGTATAGTTTGTAAAATACTGGAGAGTTTAATATCAAAGTACATCAGATGGATATGTGGTGATAAAATTGGTTCATGAAGAGCCAGTATGGATTTAGAAAGGAATTTTCTCGTGAGGCACAACTGGTGGGATTTCAGCAGGACATATCAGACCAATTGGATTCAGGAGGCCAGTTAGATTGCATAGCCATAGATCTTTCCAAAGCCTTTGATAGAGTGGAACATGGAATATTATTAAAGAAATTGGAGGGAATAGGATTGGACGTAAGGGTTACACGTTGGGTAAAAACATTTCTAAATTCAAGGGTTCAGAAAGTCAAAGTAGGAAATAACGTATCACAGGAAGAGTAAGTTTGGAAGGGAATTGCACAGGGTAGTATAATCGGTCCGTTACTTTTTTTAACATACATAAATGATTTAGAGAATAATATAACATCAAAAACAAGATTGTACGCAGATGACATAATTGTTTATAGGGAAATAAATACCATTGAGGATTGTTCAGAATTACAAAGGGACCTTGAGAGTATCCAACAATGGGTTGAAGAGAATAATATGAAGGTTAATGGAGGCAAATCAACTGTTACAACATTTACAAACAGGAGTTTTAAAACTGAATTTGAATATACTTTGGATGGGGTAGTTATCCCAAAAGATGGCAAGTGGAAATACTTAGGTGTGAGATTTTAAAGTAATTTGCACTGGAAGGGTCATGTGGATGACATTGTTGGGAAAGCATACAGATCGTTACATGTCATAATGAGGCTACTTAAAGGATGCAACAAAGAATTAAAAGAGAAAAGTTACCTAAGTATGGTTCGTCCATTATTGGAATATGCAAACAGTGTTTGGTATCCTCATCAAGAATACCTAATAAAAGAAATAGATAGTGTGCAGAGGAAAGCAGCAAGATTTGTAACAGGGGATTTCAAGAGAAAGAGTAGTGTATCAGAAATGTTAAAAGAACTAGGGTGGGGAACTTTAATAAGAGAAGGGAGAAAACTAGACTTATAGGATTATATAGAGACTATACAGGAGAAGCAGCATGGGGAGATATCCGTGAGAGGCTTCAGTTGGAAAATAATTATATCGGCAGGACTGACCACAAATATAAAATTAGAAGGAAGTTTAGCAGAAGCGATTGGGGTAAAGTTTCATTCATTGGGAAGGGTGTGAAGGAGTGGAACAGTTTACCAGGGGTAGTGTTCGATCCTTTTCCAAAATCTGTACAGATATTCAAGAAGAGAATAAACAGCAACAGAGAAAATGAATGAAATGTTAGAGGGCATTCGACCAGCGCAGGTTAATATAAATAAAAATATGTGTGAATAAATTAATTCCATCCCCTAGTCTAAGGAGTTGGACAGCCAAAGTAGGGGACTGTCTGTAGGGGTGAAGTACAGTGGGGCCTTCGAGGGCCCTGGGACCGCTACGGTAGCTGTGCAGGACCTTCAGGAACTCTGAAAAGTGGTGGCAAAAGGGGCTCTGGTTAAGACGCAGCAGGTCGTTTTGCTACTTATGTTCCAGAATGGTTAAAGAAAAAAAGGTAAATGAATGCAATGTAAATTTCAATCTTATACCAGTTGTACAGTATCATTTGAAGTAATTCCACATACTGTATATCAGTTGACTACATTTGTAAGTAGTACAGGAGATATTATAAGTAGAATTTTGTAAACAATATACATTTATTAAGGATGAGCTGTGTGTTTAATAGAAAAAATTGTTAGCGTAAATTGTATAATGTTGTATTATAGGAAAATTTTCTCTCTTGTTAATTTAATATTTAGTGCTTGGAATAATGTATTTTAGTGTACCATTTGCCACCGAGGTAGACACCTCATTTGCAAATAAAGAGATTTTGATTTGATTTGATTTGATTTGATGTCTTCGAATACGTCAGGTCATGTGACGTCTGTCAAAAATGCAAACCAGTCCATAATAGTCAGGTCGGTCTTGACTCTGCCGACATCGCCAGTTTTCCAGGGAAGAAATTATTCATTAACTTTTTCGGACCATTAACAAAATCTCGAAATGGCAAAATTGGAATTCTATCTGTTATTGATGCTTTCTCTAAATTGATCTTGCTGTTCCCCGTTCGCAAGATCAAATCCCGTGTTACTGTAAACTTGCTAGCCAAACATATTTTCGGTCTTTTTGGCCCACCTATGGTACTGGTTTCTGACAACTCCTCTGTTTTCACCAGCACGAATTTTCGCAATCTTTGCTTTTCATAGTGGATCCGCCATGTTCGCCTCGGTCCCCATCACCCTCAGCCAAACCTTGTTGAGAGTTTCCATCGTAATTTAAAACATGCTTGTCTGCTTTTCACTATAACACACAATCCCTCTGGGATTGTTACCTTTCTTTTTCAGCCTAGGATTCAGCACTGCAGTCCACGAATCCAGCCGGTTCACGCTTGCCGAGTTATTCCTAGGCAGAATACTCAACGATCCGCTCTCGCTGAGGTGGAATAACGAGGTATCTTTCAGAACCCTCTCGCCACCTGAGTGTACTGGAAAAATGGAAGATAGCCTCAAAGCACCTTGTCAAAGCCAGAGATAGGGTGGCAAAGAGGTACAATATGGGAAGAATACCTGTACCTTTCCATGTCGGAGACTTGGGGTTTGTAAAATGTTTCCCCGACAGGTCAGGCGTGGATCACATTACTGGGAAACTGTGTCAGAACTGGTCCGAACACAGGAGGATCATTGCAATTTGAGGATCTCTCCAATCGTGCAGTCCGAAGCACACGTCTCCATGCTGAAATGGTTTCACGCCAGGAATTCGTATTCCTTATTCTTTAACGTATTTGACAATTTCATGATACTTTGGCTTTGGTTTGAGTGAAATACCTACCCAGTTTTGAAGGGCATATACTTAAACTCTTTTTTGTTCCAGGAAGCAATGATCTGTTATAAGAAATAGATGTACGAATGTAAAGGACGACTGTCTTGTACAGTTTCTTACGGTGTCAGAAAGGGACTCGCGTGAAATGGCGTGACTCATGCCAATACCATTTGTTACCTGTACCCAACAAGAATATACATATGTTTACCTAACGTCTGCTGTTCTCTGGGAATCCATGTTGGTGTGTGAAAGGACACATACAGCCACATCTTTCTCCGTGAGTTCTTATTAACTGGTATAACAGAAGGAGAGGAAAAACAGTTATGACTGCACATATTTTCAAGGTGTTACATCTCTGTACATATGTTTCGTTGTTTTAAATTGTTCATACCATTGTACCTAGATTAAGTTTAGTTATTAGGATTGAGGGAATAAGTGCGCGCACATAGATTTACGTGACATCCTTTGGTAAAATGAGCCCTCCTGGCTCCTGTCAGATAATCAGAATTTGATGTTAAACAGTTTATTGGCGGAATTTTTTGTTGTCCTGACTGCCGATTCAGGGTGCGCCAAACATGTTCGTATTCAATTGAATTAAAAGAAGGTACCCCTGTTAGATAACCTCCTTTCGGTTGTTCTCCTCCAAAACTGCCTGCTATGCGATATTGCGTCAATGACCTTTTGGATAAGAAGGTAGTCTGTCCGTCCAAGTTTCCCATCAGTAGTCCTGTCTTCCTTGCCCCTAAAAAGGACGGTAAATTCAGATTTATTGTCAATTATAGGAAGGTCAATAAAAACATCGTTTTGACAGTTTCCCGCTGCCCACCATTGTAAGTGCATTCCAACATTTCCATGGAGCGAAATTTTTCACCGTTTTTGACTTTAATTCAGCATACTATTAAATCCCATTACAACTTAAAAGCCGCCCTTATACTCCTTTTGCTATCCCGTTTGGACTTTTTGAATTCAATAAAGTGCCGATGGGCATATCTATAGGTGGTCAAGTGCTCAGCCGCATCCTTGATTGGATCCTTGTGATCTGACATTTTCCAACGTGTTCAGCTTTCTTGACGATCTTCTTATATTTTCTCCAACCTTTGAAGAACACCTATTTAATCTCCGAGAGGTTCTATCTCGTATACGCAAGCACGGTTTTACTATAAATCCAAAAAGAGATGTCACTTTGTTGCAAGCGTTCGATTTCCTTGGACAAGACATATCAGATTCTGGCATTGCCGTTAATCCGTGATTTTGCACAGCCCAAAAATGCGCGCTGTGTGAGAATATTCCCGAGTATGGTCGGTTTTACAGTCGTTTCATCAAAAATATTTCTCCGGTTTCAGCCCGTATTCATCATCTAAAAAGAAAGAATTGCCGTTCTGTCTGGGGGAGCCAAAACCCATGCTTTCGATCTACTGAAGAAAGCCCTTTGTGAATCCCCTGTTCTCCACAGTCCTGATTTTTCCAGGTCACGGTTTCCACGGTTTTAAGTCAACACGCTGACGATGGGAAACTGGTTCCTATTGCGTATTTCAGCAAGTATTTGTACGAAGTTGAAATACAGTATTTTATTTATGAGAAGGAATATCTGCCGGTAGTTTTGGGTGTTGTGATATTTAATTCCTACTTAGAACATCGTCATTTATCCAATCACACCGATAATCAAGACTTATCATGGATGAGTTTTTATGTGAAAAACTCGGCAGGACGGCTAGGTGGATTCTGCGACTGTCAACCTATAAATTCACCGTTGTGTACATTCGTGGGAAAGATAATGTCGTGTCGGAGAGTTTTTCGCGGATGTTCGAAGGATTTAAACCGCCTGACGGGGGGTTAAATGTAAACTGAGTAGGGGAGCTGTGAGAGTTCTAAAACAATGGGAGCGGCGTCAGCATTTTTTCACGAGGTCATTGAAGCCGGCCAAGGTCATTGACCCCATGACGCCATGACACGTGACCGTGACGTCACATTGTTTGTAAAGAAAGCCATGTGCTTGACCACGTAATTCTGATAGCTGTCAACTTGACTGCCGCCATGTTGTTGGACCCTAACCTCACTTTCTCGAACAAATGAGCATCGCTAACCTAAGTGCTGCCAACTTAACAGGGCCTAAACTCATTGTTGCAGCCTTATGGATGTGGTGGCGGGCAATTTCAAATCCACGTGCTTTTGACAGCTGTCAAGATGACAGGTCAAATCCACGTGGAGGCGGGATTTTTAACAAGTGAACGTGGCTAACCTCAGTGCTAACATCTTAACAAGGCGAAACCTCATTGATGGCATCTTATGGATGTAGTGGCGCGGAATTTCAAATCCACATGATTTTTACAGTTGCCATGGTGTCAGGTCCTAACCACGTGGTCATGGATTTTAAACAAGTAAACGTGGCTAACCTCAGTGCTGCACCTTAACAGGTCCTAACCTCACTGTTGCCGTCTTAACAACGTGAGGGCGCGGAATTTAAAATCCACGTGCTTTTTGACAGCTGACTGGTCTTAAACACGTGCACTGCTTTTGGACATGGCTAACCTCACTGCTGCCATCTTGATAGACCTATCCTCACTGCTGATACCTTGGAGCACGGACTTATATTTACCTTGACGGGACATAGCTATTACGCGGAATTTTTTAAACGATCCTAAAGCCAGGGGCCTAACCACAGAGGATTAAGGTAAGCTGTCCTTCGCGACATGCCCCCTTCCCGGCATAGTTTTCATGCAAGTTGCCCTTCTCGACATAACACTTCCCTGACATAGTTTTCATGCAAGTTGCCCTTCTCGACACAATTCCTTCCCAACACCATTTTTGAGAGAGGATTAAGCAAGCTGCCCTTCTCGACATGATGCCTTCGCGACTCTATTTTTGTAGAGAGTATTAAATTTTTCAAGTAAGGTGACCTTCTAGACATTAAGAACCAATTCATGACGATCTCCTAGTCTAGTTTACAAAGAGAAAATTAGTCAAATATCAGGTTTTACCAGATATACTTACGTTAATAAGCTGGAAAGCATGGTGTAACGTTGTCCATTTGTCCTTTTTACCTCGTCGAATAAGTTTCTGCTCTTGTCGATTGAGGAAGGAGCGGTTAGAGGAGGAGGATGCGGTAAGGAGAAGGTAATACTTTTTTAAGCTCTTCAATTTTCTTTATCGATTGCAATCTGCACACAGACACAAAAATATAGAATTGAGTGTAGGATAAGCAAATGCTGTATGTCACCCTCCAACAAGACAAAAAATATATTGACAGGTTCAATCCTGTTACAGAGGACAGTTGTTATCTTACAGCAAAGAATAGGATTCGACCTCTGTTCCCCTTCTATTAGAAAAATCTGTAATTCTAGCATAATGGGACTTGAACACTAACCTCTCTGTTGAAAACAGTCTATACATGATAACAAATGCACTTCTCTGCAATCAGCTCGCACGCAGAAATATAGAATTGAATGGAAGACATGCAGATGCAGTATGTCTCCATCCGACAAGACAAAACATGTTGACAGGTTCAATCCTGTTACAGAAGACAGTTGTTATCTTACAATAAAGATTTGAACAAACAGCATACATTTTCTATCGTGTTCTAAACAGGAAAACTTACCTTGGTTGAATGATAGGAGGAGGAGGACGCGCGGTATCTTGTTGATTGATGGGATTTTAAAGTGTGATTAGTGTACAGTTGGACTTCCTCTTAAATCAATAATCACTACCACCGTGCTGATAAAATGATTTTGCGCTTTTAGTTACTACATAGCAGGGTACAATATGAAAAATTCTTGCCCTACCGATACTGTGTTAAGGAGATGGATTTTGCTGGATTCGAACGAAAACAGGTGCAACAGAAAAACATCTGTATTACAGATATAGATTTCGAACCCTGATTTAGTTATCGTAACAGAATATAAAAGTAATTCATTCAAAACATGTTCTCTTAACGCAAACACAATAGTTAACGTAACAGAATAAAGAATCATGGGATTCGAACATTGATCCCTTTCTATTAGAAACACTGACGCAAGCAAATAAAAATAAATCTGTGTTACAGATTTAGGGTTCGAACTCTGATTTAGTTACCGTTACAGAATAAATAAAATCATTGATTCAAATCATGTTCTCTTATCGCCAACACAGTAGTTACCGTAACAGAATAAAAAAATCATAGGATTCGAACGTTGTTCCTTTTCTCTCAGAAAAAATATCCAATATATGCATTATGGGATTCGAACACTAATCTCTTTGTTGAAAACAGGTTATACATTATAACAAACGCACTTCTTTATTTCTACATGGTATTGTGTTAAGGAGATGGACTTGGTTTTATTTAATTAGAATAAAAAGGGAGAGGAATAGAAGTGTGATTGGTGTACAGTTGTACTTTTTCTTAAGCCAAAAATCACTACCACCATACAGATAAAAAGATTTTACGTCAGCTGTGACAGGGATCGTAAATGTATTCATATATTGTTAACTTACCTTGCTAATAAAATAATTTTATACATTTTAGTCGCTACTTACGTCCGGCAAGGGGATACCAAAATCTAATCTAGCAATAAATCGACCACAGTCACACAAATAAAAAATAATCTGTTACGCTGAATAACTTGGACGACTACTTAGGTGACACTCTTTTTAGTCGACACTTAGGGCCTACAATCAATGTTTTGTCTTTAGAACACTGAATTTTTGATTGTAACATCTTCCATCGATCCGTGGGTTACATCCGTTTATGGTAGTGACATGTAGGCAGAATGTTCACATTCTTTCACTGAATGCAGTCTATCACTCACGTACTGTATTAGAGATTACATTAAAATCAAGGATATATAAGTATGCGGCATGTACACAAAATACGATTCAAGTGTATAACTAACATTGTCGGGGTGCTGTAACAAAACTAAGACCCCAGGTTGGGCTAAGCGGCGGTCGCTGGTGGCGTGGTTTGGGTCTCGTAGCTATCAGCACGCATTCGGGGATAGCGGGATCGAATCCCACTGTCGGCAGCCATAAAGATGGGTTTCCGTTGTTTCCCAGTTTACACCAGCCTAATGCTGAGGCTGTACCTTATGTAAATCCGCAGAAAGCCATTGTATGTGTGTTGCAGATAGATTATTGGTTTACAATTAAACATTCAGTGATAATGCGGATTTTTTACCAGGCAATGTCAACATTACAGTAGAAAATTAAATGTCTCTATTGTTCAGTTCTATAAGATTAAAAGGTTACAATAAAAAAATCAGTGTTCTACCACAAAACACTTGTTGTAATTGTAGACTAAAATGTGTGTCGCATAAGTTGCTTTAAAACTATGTCGGGAAGGGTTTTGTCGAGACGGGCAGCTTCCATGAAATCTATGTCGGGGTAGGGTTATGTCGAGAGGGGCAGCTTGCAATAAAACTATAACCGGAAAAGTCTTGTCGAGAAGGGCAGCTTCCATGAAAACTATGTCAGGAATGGTCATGTCGAGAATGGCAGCTTGCCTTATACCTCTGAGATTAGACTCCCTGCAGGATGGTAAAGGGAAGGGGCATGTCGAGAAGGGAGCTTCCCTTAAACTATAGTACATAGGCCCCTCCAAGATAGTAACGGGAATGGGCATGTCGAGAAGGGCAACTTGCCTTAATCCACTGTGGTTAGGCACCCTGGCTTTAGGATCGTCCAAACAAATTTCGTGGCGTGTCTAAGTACCGTCAAGATAAATATAATTCCGCGCTCCTAGGTACCAGCAGTGAAGATAGGTCGTATCAAGATGGCAGAAGTGAGGTTAGCCACGTTCAAAACGAGTGCACGTGGTTAGAACCTGTCGGCTGTCAAAAAGCATGTGGAATTTATATTCTGCCCCCTCCACGTGGTTAAGATCGCAACAGTGAGGTTAGGACCTGTTAATATGGCGGCACTGAGGTTAGCCACGTTTACTTGTTTAAAATTCATGCGCACGTGGTTTGGAACTGACAGGATGGCAATTGTCAAAGTCATGTGGATTTTAAATTCCGCGCCCTACATGCATAAGGTGGCATCAATGAGGTTTCACCCTGTTAGGTGGTAGCACTGAGGTTAGCCACGTTCACTTGTTAAAAACCCCGCGCCCACATGGTTTGGACATGTCATCTTGAGAGCTGTCAAAAGCACGTGGATTTTAAATTGCCCGCCACCACGTACATAAGGTGGCAACAATGAGGTTAGCGATGCTTTCGTGTTCGAAAAGTGAGGTTAGGGTATGTCAGGATGACAGTTGTAAAAAGGCACGTGGCCAAGCACGTGGATTTGTTTTCATACAAAGAGACGTCACGGCCGGGGTCAATGACCTCGTGGGAAAATGCTGACGCAGCTCCCATTGATTTAGAACTCTCACAGCTCCCCTACTTAAATGCAATCGCTTGATGGGATCAATATTCTTCAAAACTATCCTCAGTGATTCACCGATATTTCTGTGCACCTAAATGAAGACAAAGAGTGTTCTGATTTGATCAAAAGCATCGTCGATGGGTCCGTTCGTGACAACGCCTTTTTAGTCAAAAGAGGATTGTTGGTTCGTCACAACCACAATAATAGGAGGGACAAATTGTTTGTTCCTGTTAAATTAAGATCCATGATGCTGCATTACTTTCACGATTCCTACAGGGGCGCCCATCGAGGTCAATACAAAACCTTGCAACGAGTTTCGCGGGATTACTTCTAGCCTAACTTCAAAAATGATGTCTTAGAGTACGTAAAGAGCTACGATATCTGCCAAAGGTGTATGCCTGCTAAAAGTTCGCAAATCGGGCTCAATTCTGATGTAGATTCTTACCCCGGTGAAAAATTATTCATTGATTATTTCGGTCCTCTAATGAAATCGAAGAACAATAATGTCGGAATAATGTCTGTTATCGATGACTTTTCTGTGTGTTAGATGTGGTTGTGTGGTTGTTCCCGGTTCGTAAAATAAATTGAAATGCTGCCGTCTAAGTGCTGTCCCGCTCATTTTTGGAGTTTTTGGGCCTCGCAAGGTTTTAGTTTCCAATAATGCCTTCAATTTCAACCGTAATAAATTCCCCGTCACCTTTGCTTCGGGTGGGAAATCAAACATATTTTTCTAAGTCCGCATTTTCCCAAGTCATCTCACGTGGAAGATTCCACAGAAAACTGAATTCCTGCCTGTGCGGCTTCCACAGCGCTGATCAACGCAGTTGGGACGACAATCTAGCCTTTTTTTGTTCTAGCTTTCAACAAAGCTGTAAATGAATCTCACCGCCATACGCCAGTTGATTTATTTCTGGATATAATTATCGCAGATCCACTTGAATTGATATGGAACGTCGAACACCTTTCTGAGTCATCGAGGAACCTGGATGTTAAGACAAAATGGAAAGAAGCCGTCGAACAACTGATCAAAGCCCGCAACCGTGTGGCAAATAAGTTCAACCAAGGAAGCAAAGCCGTAAGTTTCAAAGCTGGAGATCTGGTCGTCGTGAACTATTTTCCTGTCAGTTCAGCAGTGGACCATATCACCGCTAAACTTTGCCAGAAATGGTTCGGCCACGAGAAAATTATTGAATTTCTTGGACCTCTAACAGTTAAGCTAGAAGACATAAAAAAAATCAGAGGGTACCCAAATTCCACGTAACTTTACTAAAACCTTACTATATAAGAAAATGTAAAACCTTATACCCATTTCATTTTATCATAAGCTGTTGCAAGATTATTTTTTTCTCTTGTTCGTGTAATACTAGAATTATAAGTCATTTATTTTCCAGGAACAAATGAAGTACCTTACTTCCCGGGATAAATATAGATATATAATAAAAAGGGAAGAAGTATTAAAAGCGACCTCGTATTGATCGTATAAGACGAGGAAAAAGGTCGACCTTGCAAGAAAATGACAGAATGCCATTGAGGAATATCAGAATCGCAGGTGACCTACGTACTAAATAACAAAATGATAAGGACCGTTTATGAATACCTGGTGCATTAGGACAGTGTACGGACCGCAATTTGAGAGGACACTGTCTCTCTTCTCCTTTAGTGCAGCCAATTATCCTAACCATGTATAATGCTGTATATTCATATTTTGTTTAGGTATAAAAACCGTAGATTTAGTCAGTGCGCGAACTTTTAGTAATATTTTTGGGGGCCCCTTTTTAAAATGTGTCTCCTTGTCTGATCAACAAGTAAAGGCACATTTTAGGAAGGGTGTAGTGATAAAGTGAGCCATTTTGATTCTTGTGTCAGTTCGGTTTCGTCCCGAGCTGGGTGTATTTGGAAAAATGGCTCGTTACTGCTTCACGTGGGACGATGCCGTAACTTCCGTGATTGTACGAAAGATGGCAGTCATTGTGTTTTCTGTCACGGATGGTCTAACTTTCCACCGGAATATATTCTTCTTATCTCTTTGTGTTGAGGAACATGTGTCGGGTTTTGATAAGATATAAAATGGACTTCGTGCATCTAGATGCTGCATTTTTAATGTTCTGTACCGGGAAATGATTATGAGGCCAGAGCATGGGAAGGATCTCAGGTTGTGTGCGGTTTCTATTGGAGCAGGTACAGAGAAGGATAATTTCGCAGTGCAAATAGTAGATGGTAATTAAAATTTTTGAGAATGTTTATTGATACTCTCAAGTAAATCCTCCTGCTTTCGATTTACCAAAATTAAATTTTCAATCGTACTTTTCAGAACTCAAAAATGAAATGTATGCGCTCTTATATTCTGAGACATCCACTTGATGTTAATAATGTCCAAAATGAATACCAGTTTTCTGAGATCTCAATACACCCTCCAGTTCATCTAGGATCTCTTATATAGACTCAAATTCAAAATACACTGACTGACAGAGCAAATGCAACACCAAGAAGGAGTGGTCAGAACTTTATGCCAATTGCAGGGTAGACTGACGTCACTGAGGTATGCTCATGATGTGAAATGCGCCGCTGTGCTGCGCACGTAGCGAACGATAAATGGGACACGGCGTTGGCGAATGGCCCACTTCGTACCGTGATTTCTCAGCCGACAGTCATTGTAGAACGTGTTGTCGTGTGCCACAGGACATGTGTACAGCTAAGAATGCCAGGCCGCCGTCAACGGAGGCATTTCCAGCAGACAGACGACTTTACGAGGGGTATGGTGATCGGGCTGAGAAGGGCAGGTTGGTCGCTTCGTCAAATTGCAGCCGATACCCATAGGGATGTGTCCACGGTGCAGCGCCTGTGGCGAAGATGGTTGGCGCAGGGACATGTGGCACGTGCGAGGGGTCCAGGCGCAGCCCGAGTGACGTCAGCACGCGAGGATCGGCGCATCCGCCGCCAAGCGGTGGCAGCCCCGCACGCCACGTCAACCGCCATTCTTCAGCGTGTGCAAGACACCCTGGCTGTTCCAACATCGACCAGAACAATTTCCCGTCGATTGGTTGAAGGAGGCCTGCACTTCCGGCGGCCGCTCAGAAGACTACCATTGACTCCACAGCATAGACGTGCACGCCTGGCATGGTGCCGGGCTAGAGCGACTTGGATGAGGGAATGGCGGAACGTCGTGTTCTCCGATGAGTCACGCTTCTGTTCTGTCAGTGATAGTCACCGCAGACGAGTGTGGCGTCGGCGTGGAGAAAGGTCAAATCCGGCAGTAACTGTGGAGCGCCCTACCGCTAGACAACGCGGCATCATGGTTTGGGGCGCTATTGCGTATGATTCCACGTCACCTCTAGTGCGTATTCAAGGCACGTTAAATGCCCACCGCTACGTGCAGCATGTGCTGCGGCCGGTGGCACTCCCGTACCTTCAGGGGCTGCCCAATGCTCTGTTTCAGCAGGATAATGCCCGCCCACACACTGCTCGCATCTCCCAACAGGCTCTACGAGGTGTACAGATGCTTCCGTGGCCAGCGTACTCTCCGGATCTCTCACCAATCGAACACGTGTGGGATCTCATTGGACGCCGTTTGCAAACTCTGCCCCAGCCTCGTACGGACGACCAACTGTGGCAAATGGTTGACAGAGAATGGAGGACCATCCCTCAGGACACCATCCGCACTCTTATTGACTCTGTACCTCGACGTGTTTCTGCGTGCATCGCCGCTGGCGGTGGTCCTACATCCTACTGAGTCGATGCCGTGCGCATTGTGTAACCTGCATATCGGTTTGAAATAAACATCAATTATTCGTCCGTGCCGTCTCTGTTTCTTCCCCAACTTTCATCCCTTTCGAACCACTCCTTCTTGGTGTTGCATTTGCTCTGCCAGTCAGTGTAGAACATTGTACATAGATTTTCATTCAACCACTTGTTGATTTACCAAGTTTTTAGATTGCATAGAAATTAAGTCATTCTTGTGATGCAAACCTAAAGTCTTTCTAAGATTATTCAACTCACACTTCCTTTAACAATATGAAAGTTCAATCAAATATTTTCAATCACTTGCTGAAAAATCCTACAGTTCATCTAAATCAATTATAAAAGACTGTTTAATGGTGCACTTGTTTTATGACAAGCCCTATAGTTCATCTAAGTGAGATGACTTCAATTTACACAAACATTGAAGAGAAACCTATAGTTCACATAAATAAGACCTGATGTTTTTGAATAACCTCGTGCAATTATTATAAGCAGTAGGATTAAAATCCACACGAAGCACTTTTCGTTTGATGAATGTAGCACTGTGAATGATTGAATGCTTTATTAAAAAGTCAGTTAGTGTCTAAGAGTAATTACTCACTCAAGAAGAAAATATGAAACACACTTATATCACCTGTAATCTGCTCATAAGGATGTCCTGCGGCGTGCAGCCTGAACTCGAGCTCAGCACCAGCAGCGTACCACGTTCCACCCCATGAAGGCACCACGTTATAATCCCTCGTAGAAACCACGATTAATCCCACGCTGGAGATGACGTTCTACGTAATGTGATATCACGGCACTTCGCCAAGATTTCCGATGTTCTTTAAAGAGAAATGTTGAAACACGGAAAGTTCAATTGGCACAATACAGCGAGCTGTAGGACTCTTAATTATCATTTATGAGTTGTATTTCACACTGAAATACGTCTTAATGCACAGTTTGTACTCGCACATTTGTGCTACGATATTAAATACGTGATTTAGAATATCACAGTCTATATTACAGTTTGAGCCATAAGTCAAGTTAATGCAGTAATGACCTGAGGTCGTTTTCAACGTCGAAAGCACAGTCTTTCACTCACAGTTTATAACACATGAATTAAACACTATCACGGTCAATAATAAACACTGATTTTGTCTTAAATTCAATCTTAGAGTAACTATCACACTCCGCGAAATACTCGAGAAAATGTAATTAATGTCACTCCTATAACAGTCTCTTGGATCTTAATGTTCACAGCTTAAGTGGTTTTTATGAATGAGTTTGCATAATAAGGGTTTGTATGACGTAATATTGCCCTAACATGGCCTTAATATTCAGTTCTTTTTTATGGTACTAATCGAAAATTCGAGAAAATACGTGAAAAATAAGTCACATTCAATCCTACTAATTATTGAACATTCAAGTGGAATGGTATTTTAAACAGTTCACAATCGTAATTGTAAACGAGAAATGCGTCTCAAAATTAATGAAGTTGTCATAAATTCAAAGTTCAGTTTATCATGCAAGATTTCCTAGTGTGCTGTCACTGTCAGTGATCAAAACAAAGTTCAAATACATGAGAAATTAACAAAGACCATAATACTGTCGAATGGTAAACTAAACATTGGTATTCTCAATTATCTCTCAATGCACACTCTATGTCGTAAGGTCACTTGATTAAGACATAACAGTAGTAAATCTTATACGACGAAAACTCAGTTTGAGAAAATTTTTACAACATCTCACACGCCCGCGACGCGCTTGACACTTCACTTACCACGATCTCGCACAAATTCAAAGTTCTAGAATATGACTTTCACATCTCTCGCGAAGCACGGCTGAGCAGAATGACGTCTAGTCATGATCGAGTCGTAGATTTCAAGAAACAACTGACTATACCCTCAGGTCGTCGACATATTTATATCCGGCCGGAAGCAAGCTCTCTTCGTCAGGCGACAGAGGGGTGGTTATACATTTCAAATTTCAACTCGTCATATCTTTTAAACTACTAGGCGGATTGATATCAAATTTTCATCGTCGTTCATATAAAATGTGAGCTACAAGCTGGTGTTATTCTCATATTTGTCTGTCAAGTCGTTGAGAAGTTATAAAAATTATTTCTAGTCGTTTCTAAGGGGAGGTGAGATGTGTGTGGCGCTGACGTCACTCGACCTCTGCTCCCTTCTCTTGTCTTCGTCACACAGAGCAGTAGAGACGAGAACGTTCCATCGTACAGCTTTTCCAGATATCGTAACTCAGGCATTCATTCATGATTAGAGATTTTATAACACAGATGTGACAGGGCCTATTCTTTCCTGGTACAGTACCCAAATGTTTTTAAACGTCTAAATGGATTTTCTACTACCATTCGTCTCCCTTCATTGCACGTTGATAGTACTTCAGGAAGCGATATCGTTTATTCACCTTTTTCTTTATGTTATCATGGTTGATAGTATCCCTTGTTTACCCCACAGTATGAATGAAATATGGTTCTCTGTGCTTAATGTGTTTATGTTTATTCTCAACGTTATGGTCCTCAAATTACCGCGTGCGTGAATTCTTTTGCGTCTACCTCCCATCGACACTGTATGATTATTTGTGTCACCGCTAGGCTTCACTCGCTCTGTACGAATCGCAATCTGGATGGGTTTTGATGTGAATACGGGACCTGCTGATCCCATTGTATTATGTATACACGTGACCCTAACAACTGGAAACCGCATTTTACCGACCTTGGGGTCATGGTATTGAAGAATTTGAATCCTTGATGGGCACTCAGGACCGCTCTTCGCTCTTATTGTTTTGTTGGCTGACTGTATGTGTGTACGGGCGTGAGTATAAGTGGGTGGGGTATTAAGAAGGAATTTATTTGTTTGAATTTTATTTTGCTCTTGTTTTCTTTATTTCTCTACCTGATTGTTGGTTCATTTTCTTTCGGCATTTGCACCAATCTTGGCCTCTTGTATTGCTTACAGCCGGCCTCTTTTTCTTTCTTTATTGTATGAACTGTGCATACTTTTGGTCCTTACCATTAGTTTTTTTGTACTTCGTATTCGTGCTCCTTTTAAATTTACTCCGGAGTTTCTATGAATAATTACATCCTTTAGTCTGCTCTTTGATGCGTAGGAGTATAGCTTTTGGGGGGTAAGGAATTGTTGAAAAAATAACAGATTTATGAGAAGAGATGTGTGATATACGGGAGTGGAGATAAGTTGAGTAGGTGAAATTAATAACTGTCGGAATATTAGACCAACTTTTAGATAAATGTGTGCATTGCGTCGTGTTTGTGTGGGGATAATCTGAGTGTAATCGCACGCTTATAAGCGGTTCAGCTGATTGAAATATAATTCGATTCTGAATGATGGTATACCGTCACAGTTATATTGTTGCCACTTCTCTGTAAAAGGGGAATTATGCATTTACGTATCTTTCCCTAGTTTTTATTTATTTATTTTCTCCATTTTGTTATTTTATTAATTCAATAAATGTTTCCTAGTTATTTGTTGTATTTCTTGGTATTTTGTTTTTAAAACTAGTCTCTTGGTATTTTTCTGCCGAGAGGGTCATCTCCAGCTCAAGGCTTGTAGCTTGTGGCATTTCCCAGTCGCGATCAGGGCCTCAGTTTTTAGCTAATGATGTTATATTATGAACGGTGAGTAGGATTTTGTGGGTGCGCGGTGTGGCTCAAAACTCACTTATTCATGATGTAAACTACAGGTTTGAAGCGCTGACAAAACAGGGTCTTCAGTCCACTCACGAGGCATCTTATCCCAGACCTTCTTTACAGCATTCATAGCTATGTTAAGCAAAAGTGCCTTTTGGTAATGCATTCAACTCTTTTTCAGTAAAAGTGTTAATTTCTTTTTGCATGCATAAAACCTTACGATTGTCTTTTCCACTGCGTTACACTTAGTATCGGATAGAAACGACATTATGTCTTTACAAATGCTTCTTTCACACTGACGACATTTTGATACTGCAATTTACATATGTTATTCATCTCCCGACACGCACTGCAACACAACCCATCAAAGAGCATGCTCACATGTCGTAAAGACTGTTTTAAATGATGACATCCTGATTTATGCATGTCGATAAGTTCACACGATTGTAGATACTCACGCAACCATTCCTTCTCTTCACAACCCCCCCCCCCCCAAAAAAGATCTGGTCTTGACAAATCAGCGTTTATGATAAAAGATAGAAAGCGATAAGGTATTCCTTTTTCTTTCCACTGCATACCTAAATTTCTTCAATCCACTGAGTCTGCTTTTGTCTTCATCTGTTTCCAAACAGGAAGGAAAGGTGGGATAAATACTAAACTGACGAGCTTTGGCTCCCACAACACAGTGCAGTCCAACACAGGCATCTCTTTAAACACATATTTGTTGACGTTTACTTTGAAGCCTTGTATATCAACTGTTAATGTTCTTGTCACGCCGGAATAAAGCGCTCTATCACAGTATCTCAGAGACTAAAGAAAAATCACACTGATACCATCAATAAAATCTTGAGTTTACTAGAGAGTGACCTTGATAATGAACAAGATTTAACATGCATAACCATGTCTACGTCATCGCTGCATGTTGAAAGCAGAATAACCTCAGAATCTTAGCCTCAAGCATAAGGTCATTTCGTCATAGTTACACATGTTTGGACTTGTTCGTTACTGTCGGATGGAGACATAACGCCATGAGCTGACCTCTTAGGCCCCCTCCAAGATGGTGTCGGTTAGGGTGATGTCGCAAAGGGCACTTGTTTAAAATCCGCACCAAACAAGTGCATGTGGGTAGCAGCAGTTAAGACGGCAGCAGTCATCCTGAGAGCTGTTTAAATTCCGCGCCCCACGTAATTAAGATGGCGGCAGAGAGGTTAAGGTCTGTCGTGATGGCAGCAGTGAGGTTAGCCACGTTCACTTGTTCAACATCCACACCAAAGCAAGTGCACGTGGTTAGGGCCTGTCAAGATGGCAGCTGTTGAAAAATTCCGTGCCCCACGTGGTTAAGATAGCAGCAGTGAGTTTAGGGTCTGTCAAGATGGCAGCAGTGAGGTTAGCGAAGTTCTCTTGTCCAAAAAAGTGAGGTTAGTTTCCGTCAAGATTACAGCTGTCGTCTTGAAAGCTGTTCATTTTCCGCGGCCACGTGGTTATAATAGCAGCAGTGAGGCTAGGACCTGTTAAGATAGCAGCACTGAGGTTAGCCACGTTCAAAAGTCCGCGCCAAACATGTGCACGTGGTTAGGACCTGTCAAGATGGCACCGTGTCCCACGCAGTTAAGGTGGCAGCAGTGAGGTTAGGACCTGTGAAGATGGCAGCAGTGTTGTTAGCCACGTTCTCTTGTTCACAAAAATGTAAGGTTAGGACCTGTCAAATGGCAGCAGTGGGGTTAGCGACGTTCTCTTGTCCAAAAAAGTGGGGTCAGGGTCTGTCAGGGTGACAGCTATCGAAAGCACATGCTTTTGTTTACAAGCAAGGCCACGTGGTCATGACGTCATAGGGTCAATGACCTCGGGAGCTGACTAAGCAGAAAAATGCTGACGCCAGTGATTTAGAACATACATTGCCCTACAACTACTGCATTCGTCAAATGAAGGATGGGCATATTGATTACGCCATCACATCACAGGGCGCAGCAATGGACACGAATTGAGAAGTGTCATAAATGTAACACACAGGCTTCCGATACGCAACTATGCGACACCGCTACTTATGGTTTGAAAGTCTGGTATCAGATGGAAGGAAGGTAAGTTTCTTCAAAGAAATAAATCTTTCAAAAATCATTTATTATAATATCGACATGATATAGACTTTGCCGTGTCAAGAAAATAGGGCATAAGCCCAAAAGCCTATATCATGTTTATAAGTACGGGACGTGAATGCAACAATGGCAAAATCATAATATCAATCATACTATACAATGTTGCAACGTTGGACTGGAAAGACTTGGGTTAAAGGAGACGAGCTGCTCGATTATGTGGAATGTTCCGAGGTGTCAGTGGAGAGATGAATTGGAATGACATTAGTAGACGAACAACTTTGAGTGGTATTTTTAAAAGTAGGAAAGATAAAGTTGGAATTCAAGAGGACAAATTGGACAAATATACGTTTATAGCAAGCGGAGTTAGGGATTGGAATAACTTACCAAGGGAGATGTTCAACAAATTTCCAATTTCTTCGCAATCATTTAAGAAAAGGCTAGGAAAGCAAGAGATAGGAATCTAACACCTGGCTGCCCTATGTACAGATCAGTAGTGATTGTTTGATTGATTAATTGAATGACAAGCTACATATCGAAACTGCAAACACAAGGTTGACAAAAATAAGGAAGCATAACGGCCAACTTGTAATGTTAGACAGCCTATGAGCATAGTGGTAATTCGCGGTGTACGCTTCTGATTCCCACTCGTCTCCTGTCTCTCGGTAGGCACGCACACCATGTACTTTTGTCATGTGGTCTGCGTGTAATGGTTGGTCTTGGTTGTCTCAGATGACTTTTGACTTCTATCCATGAGCAGTAGTTTACTGGAGTTAAGAGAATTATACCGCGGGTGTATGTATACGGTCGAGGAACGACGCACTGGTTATAAATTTGTGAGGAGCCCTATTCGCTATTTCTGGTTTACTTTCGAAGTGGTTGGCTTGTCGTTATGTAATGATTGACGGGGCTGCTTGTGCAGGTTTATCATGTGGATAGTGTTGTTCCTCTTAAGATTTTTTACATCAGGTAATTGCAGTTTCTAACGTTTTACACCGTATCGAAAGGAGTCTCAGTCTTGTACATCTCCATAAGGAACTTTATATCGTACTTTACGTGATAGGAAATAAGGTAACCTTTATTGTTCAGTTCGTATTTAAACATAAAAGATCAGCGGCAGATAATTCTGTTTTTCAGCCGACAGTTAGCTGTCTACAGTTAATATACCTCAGCTACCATTCTTAGTGATAATACATGCAAATTTGTTCCAACATGGTACCGAATTGATTCTGAATAGCCTGCGTAGTAGTATACACTGGCACCAAGAAGTATTGGCACACCTACCATTATATATAAATTCCACACAAATAAAGGTGATGCCAAGACACCGATATGTTTATTGATATGTACGGTACCGGTAGTAAATATAAGGTTCTTCGAGTATAATTTGTTTTTCACAAAAAAAATAATAGTTTACAAAACAAAATCAGTTGCTCTATACGTCAGAAAGGTATTGGCACACATATACACAAATGAAATAAAAGTATCTGTAATTCACATAACTCAAGTCTAGTAGCCAGTGTGCATACCGTTGGCACTGATGAGAGTTTGTAGACGTCTTGGCATGGAGGGAACGATGTTGCGAGTTAGCTCTCCTGAGATCTTTGATCATTACTTCAACAACGCCGTCTGAAACTCGCGCTTCCCTGTAGAGCGACATTTTCAAACTTTTGTCTCCAAGTGATTCCAAAGATGTTCTATTGGGTTAAGATCAGGGCTCTGTGTGGAGTGAAAACTCCTCTTGGTGCATTAAGCGGCCTCGCAACGCATCGGTATATTTACGATAATCCATGACACCTTCAATAACTGTATGTAGGGTATGTTGTGTTTGGAGCTCTGTACTTGGTTTGCATCACGCTTTTACATTTCCATCAGATCCAAACAAGTTAAACTTGGATTCGTCAGAAAATATCACAGAATTTCAAAATTCAATTGATTTATTGACAGTCTTTGGTGAACTGGAAGTGTTTTCTTTGGTTAACTTCCAATATAAGTAGTTTCCTTCTGGGAGATCGCCCATGAATATCGGCTGCATTCAAAACGTTACTAATAGTTTGAGGACTGTCCTGTTTGTTGGACGTTGATTGGATATCCGATACAATCGACCCTGCATTTTGAAGGACTCATTTAATTTAAGACGAACTATGCTTCGACGCTCCCTACATGTAAGAACTCTTATACGTCCAGATCTGCATTTATTGTCTGTTGTACCAGTCTCTTGAAACTTTCTGATGATTGCCTGCACTGTTGAATAAGTAACAGAAAGTTCTTTACCAATTTCATGGTAACTTTTAACCTTTGAGTGCAAGAAAACCACCTTGGCGCAGAACGACACAGAATGCTCCTTCACCTTTGGATTAATTGTGACAAGCGAATGACCCAAACACTAGCATCAGGTAAGCGACTGAATTATTTGTAAATTCCAATTGCACAAATCTGGTACGTGCGGCGCTGTCTTCAAAGCTCAATAACAAACGACGTACAGTGTGCCAGTACTTTTTTGAGCAGGAGAAAACCCTAATTTAATAGTTTACATGTGTTGATGTTGTGTTTAGAAAGTAGTTTAATATACAAATTATTTCCTTTATTGAGTAAGGGTTAATGGTATACATATAATGTTCCTAGTATTTATACAATTGTAGTATATGCGAAAAAGTGTCTGTGCCAATACTTTTTGGTGCCACTGTACACGCTGTTCCAACAGAAATTCAGAACTGCTTCTGAACTGTGAGTTCTGAATGAATGCTGTTCTAATTACATTCAGAACCATTTCAGAGCCAATGCCAGCAGTGCGCAGTTAGTACCAGGGACTGCATGTTCTATACATGAACATTTGATTCGACCAGTAAATGGTGTGAATATATGCAGTGCTTCTCATTGGAATAGTGAGGTTTTCCATCATCCATTGCTTAACGTTTTGTGACAATTCGTCGATGGCGTTGATTCATTTCACATATGCCATTTGCTAATTCCAACAAACCGTTATTAACAATCAGTTCTGGAAGCATTCTGATTCATGTATGTTCATTAGAATAATTTTGAAGGAGTTCATAGCCAGTTCGAAACTGTTTGTTGTAGTGGACATACAGTATATGTATGTGTATGTTCAGTCTTCAGCCCTAAGGCTGGTTGGATCTTCAACAGCTCTGCCATCAGCTCTCATAGATGGCCTATTCATCACTGAAGAGGCGTACTAGGGAAATGAGGAGTTAGGTAGTTTCCCGTTGCTTTCCTCACCGAGCCAGAAGTTGCTATTACATATCAGTCTGCCAAGCCCACTGAAATGCATGCATCAACCGACCCTATGAGCAAAGTTTTCACACCATTCATTGCAGGGATTGGCTGCACAAGGAATGGCATTACTAGCATCGCTCATACCTCAGTCACTTTCATATTGTCAAAGCCAAGGATAAGACAGAGACAGATCAATGAAAGTAACAAAATTGCTCTAGCCCATACCAGAAGACATAGTGCACTGTAAACACTAGGTCCTGCCAGCAAAGGCATATACTGTATATATTGTAGGATAATCAGTAATGGTTTCAAATTTTTGGATAAAGTTGCCAATGAGTACCTGGCTCTCCTCTATCAAATACAGTAATTTGTTTGATCAATAAGGAATCTGGCCAAACTTCTACTGAATTCAACATATTATATGGTAGCTTTTGAAGTGGCTGTAGCCCAGGTGAGTACTCTGCGTCGAGAGAAAAACTATGGCTATATAAATGTAAGAAACTGGCTTATTAAAATACACATAAGGCACAGGGCGTACCCACAATTTTCATTAACATCCAGGATGATTTTCATAATTTGTAAGTTTTATGGATAAGACAGGGCTCACCACTTACTATCTGAAGGCTTGTGGATTGAAAACAATACTGAATGTACTATATCAGAACATTCCTAATAGTGACTTTCATATTTTATATTGTATCTGAATCACCGCTGGACTCTAGTGCAAAGAGAGTGAGGTTTATATTAAGCAGTATAAAATGTACGCCGCCAATAGAGCTAGTGGTTGGACAGGGTGCAGATATTGTGTCTTTACAGTGGCTGAAAGTGGGTCATTTTCCCTGCAAGTTGTGCAAGAAATGAATAGTTTCAAAGGTTTGGTTGTAGAATTTCTATTTTTTGTTACAATTGGCCTTACATTGCACTGACACAGATAGGACGTATGGTAATGATGGGATAGGAAAGGGTTAGGAGTAGGAAGGAAGTTGCAGTCCTAGAGACAGTTTTCTGTGTTTTCCCATTTTCACATGAAAGAAATGCTGAGGCTCTACCTTACTCAAGGTCACAGTCACTTACTTCCCACTCCTAGCCATAATGTCATAAGTCCTATCTGTGTCAGTGTGATGTAAACAAATTGTAAAAAAAAAAGAAGGTTCATCAAACCAGTCATTATACTGCCAGTGTATTGGGTGATATGTAAGTTTATGTGGTCACAGCCTTTTTACAAGGGATGTATAAATTAATCCCATTCATTGGTTGAGGGATGTTCTTTCATTGAAAATGTTTATCCCTGAGGTTCAGTTTCCAGGTAAGGCTGGAGATCTTGTGGTTATGAGCACAATATCAACAGTCACCTAAAACTACAGACTTGACTACAAAACAGCAATAATCATGTTTGTTGCTCACGTTTCAGTGCAAGGTCTGTGGAAGTAATCTACATCCCAAAACCGTCTATACTTTCACACGCTCTTTAAAATGGACTTGGAAGTAAAGATCAAAGAGGAAACAATCTGCTTTGGGGAAACTTCAAATACGTCATGCGTAAGTATCATTCCAGGTAACTTTATATTGATTACAATTAAAACCTTAGCAGTCGTCTGAGTTTGACTGGTTACATAACTACTTTTATCTGATGTTCAGGAGATACATGAGTATCTTGCTGTCTATTCTTAAGGCACATGTATATTTGTATACAAATGTCAAATTCACTATACTTTTTATGATTACACAAATGCAGAATTTACAGGTATGCACCTTTTATTTGGCCCAGCATGTGTGGAAGCTGATGAAGTGGGTTTCTCCGTACCTCTCTTTGCTTTATAGCTCGTATCAGGAAAAAATAGCAGTCTGAGTAGCTCAGGTTGTAGAGTTCAATTTTTTAATAGGCCTATGCTTAAGTGGGCTACAACAGAACAAAGAGTAGCAAGAAAACGTTTTATCATTGATCGATTTTTTGAAGGAAAATATCTGACATTTTAATACATGTTTTAAAGTGTTACATAACATAAGATAACCAGTTGAACTTCTTCTGAATGTTCTAAAGTGTTCCACTATGTTTTAAAATGTTCCATTACAACAAACATTATCAGGAAATAGTTATTATGTGTGTGTGTTTGAAAAATAATGGCATTTATTGATTATGTCTTATGTATAGATGAATAATTCAAGTTTAAAAACTTCATATTAAATCCGTATTGAACTGAGAATGTAATGGGAAGAAAAAAGTTGGGGTCCACCTATTCAGTACAGTGCAATGTTATAAGATGAATTATAACATTTTATTATTCATTGGATCAGTTTCGATGCTGGTGTGTTTCATCTTCAGCCACAAAATTAGAAAACATACAAAGACAACTTAAGGTTGCAAAACCAATGTGTAAAAGTGTACACAAATCTTATAAATGATAGGAGGAATGACTTGATTAAAAACATGAGCCATGAACATTAACTTGTAACATTAACCTAAAAGTACACTCTTCTAAGAGTATAGCACCATTTATCTTAAAGTTATATGTAAATGTCCTCTTAACAAGAGTTCACTGAATCTTAAAAACTTTGAATGATATGTGAGTATAGATTATCAATGAGCCAAGGACAGTAACTTATATATCACTATCTTAAAAGTCCAACACCATATTTCCTTTTTCATGAGAATATTTGTATGAAAGTCTTCGTAATGAACATTCACCGAGTCTTGAAGTAATCATGCAAATGTTAAGAACTTCGGTAAAAAATTTTGTTTGTCCATTGATTTGAGATTAAGATAGAGATTGAGGTTAAGATATTTTAACTTCCAGTCTTTTTCAAACGAATGGTAAAACATGAGAAAGAACATTCAAAGTTCACTAGGGCGTAAGCCCTATCATACCAACTTCACCCAGGGTCCACGATAATCACTGTATTCATCCCGCCAAGCGGAGAAGCACGCCATCATTCCATCACAGTTCACTAGCAAAACCTTAATGGCGACTACCCAGAAGCCTACAAGTCCAACCACAGTCACAATGTTTACGTGCGCATACTCACTCGGTGGAGGGGGGACCAGTGGTGAGGTAGTTCATACCGACGACACTAGAATGCAGGAGAATACTGAAAAAAGGCACTGTCTGGCCATACACCACAGATGGGCACATTAATAACTTTTAACCCAGCAGAAGTTCACGTTTATAAATATTGAAAAACATTGTATCTGTGACCATGATTCACTTGATGAATAATGTAGAGGAAATTACAATAAAGACACAAATTTCAATGGCCATGCGGCCTGTACTACAGTGTTTACAGAGAGGGTATAAATTATTACTCTGGTAATACAAGTTAATGTTCACGGCTCATGTTTTTAATCAAGTCATTCCTCCTATCATTTATAAGATTTGTGTACACTTTTATGCGTTGTTTTTGCAACCTTATGTTGTCTTTGTATGTTTTTCTAATTTTGTGGCTGAAGATAATCATCAAAACCAGTCCCATGAATAATAAGATGTTATAATTCATCTTATAACATTGTATTGTATGAAATGAATAATGTTAGACCATAAGATACGGGGAATATTGATTAATGATGTAAAAATCGCTGATGAACTGAGTTGAGGCTCCTGGAACATGTACGTATGAAGCAATTGTACAAAATTATAAGCTGATAATATATTGACAGGGCAGACCAAACCATCACCCATAGTGTATTATGTGCTGGATGTCATTCATTGTTATAGGAAATAGTGGGTAATTATTGGCATTGGAACCTTGTATTCAGTATTTTTCCTGATGGATAGTTTAATGATTGGTTACATAACACTAACTATTTTCAGTGTAAATTAACTGGGCAG